>NW_021604780.1:776749-998108 GCF_004785775.1 Grammomys surdaster | reverse complement strand
AAGTAAACTTAAAAGGAAAGAACAAGGCCAAGGTCCATCAGTGACTGACAGAGCAGGAGATGGGCTGTCAATCTGACCTCGAGAAGCAAAACTGGATGGTTGTGATGTCCCAAGCCATTAGTCCCAGCATTCAGGAAGTAGAGGCAGGTGGATCTCTGTGAGTTCAAGGTCAGCCTGGGCTGCATAGTAAAACCCTGTCTCAAAAAAAAAAAAAGGAAGATGAGGAGGAGGAGGAAGAACAAGAAGGAGAGGAGGAGGCCAACTGCATCAGCACCAAAAGCAAGGGAAGCAAGGCTGGCTGGAGATGCAGCTTAGTGGTAAAGCATGACTAGTGTGTATGGTCCTGAGTTCAATCACTTGTAGTACAAAAGAGGAGGAAATGAATGGGGGGGGGAGCGGGGGCAAGGAAGAAAAGACAGGAATAAGGAGCAAAAGGAGGCAGATGCTTGAGGCTTCGGTTCAAAGGGCAATGGAGGAGAGTTGGAGATAAACAAAAGCTCAAGTTGCAAGACGATAGGAGTGGGGGCTGGAGTGAAGGCTCAGTGGTTAGGGCACTGATTGTTCTCGCACGGGACCTGGTTTTGGTGCCCAGCATCTAGGTGGCAGCTCACAACTGCCTAGCACTCCAGTTCTAAAGGCCCTGCCACCTTCTTCTGGCCTCCGTAGGCCAGAGGTGCATGAGTGCACGTGGACGGACACACACAGAATATATATATATCAAACATTCATGTACATTGAAAAATATGGAGGCTAGAGAGATGGCTCAGTGGTTAAAAGCACTCACAGACTCTTGCAGAGGACAGGGATCCGGTTCCCAGCACCCACATGTGGTAGACAAGCACCTGTAACTCTCCCCTCATCTCTACCGGCTCCTGCATCCTCAGTGAACATAAATACACTGAGGAATACGGCAAAAAAGAAAATCAAATTCAAAGAAAAGGAAAAAAATATATGCATGTATATTAAGATGGAAGAGTTAAATGAAGAGTTTTGAGGTCCTTGGTTTTGGAATTTGTCAGAATTGACCCTTTGCAATATTACACAATGCTGTGATCAAGAGCTGCTATGAGAGGCTTTGGTGAGCTACTCAGAGACGGAACACACATGCACACGGCCCTGATCCAACTCCAGCCACCGAGAGACAAAAGCCACAAAGGCAAATACAGGTGAAAATTCTAGTTTCCAGACACAACATAAAGATCAGGAACTGCATTATTTTAAACTGAATTATTTGAAAGCCACCCTGTACGGCACTATCCCACACTGGGCTTCACTTATGGAGAGCAGCTCTGTAGAAAGAGAAGCACAGCCCCTACAGCAAGCCAGGGAGCATCCCCTAGGGTGATGTTAATGCCAGGGAGAAGTTGAGGGAACAGGGATGGAACAGAAGGGGAGGCACATTAACTTCTGACGCGCCACCAAAAGGCAGGAGGAACCTTGGGACACACCTATTCTGACGTCTCTCAATGGAAACCTAAGAACCTAACTATGTAGAGACATGTGTGTACTTTTGGTCATGGCGCCAATGACAGTAACAGTAACCAAAGTCATACACAATGCTCTGGGCCCTATATCAATGCTGGTATAGTCAGGCATGGTCCTGTAATAGGTCAACACTTCCATGTCACCCTTCACTTCCTCTTCCTGAAAAAGAAATGCCCTTGAGAACCCAGACTGCACCTGTTGGTCTGCTTGGAAAGCCCGTCCCGGAGCAATAACTCCCTATTTAATTAGTCATCTGATAGTACTGGAGGCGTTGTGGAACGGGCAGTGAGCTCTCTGGGTCTTATCCATCTGTAAAACTAAGAGTTTTGTTGTTGTTGTTGTTGTTGTTTTGTTTGTTTGCTTTTAGTTGGTTGGTTTTTCAAGACAAGAGTTTCTCGGGCTGGAGAAATGGCTCAGTGATTAAGAGCACCGACTGTTCTTCCAGAGGTCCTGAGTTCAATTCCCAGCAACCACATGGTGGCTCATATACATAAAATAAATAAATAAATAAATAAATAAATCATTTTTTTTAAAAAAAAAAAGGCAAGAGTTTCTCTGTGTGTAGCCCTGGGTGTCTTAGAACTCACTCTACACCAGGCTGGCCTCAAACTCAGAGATTACCTGCCTCTGCCTCCCCAATGCTGGGATTAAAGGGAGTTCACCACCACCTCCCAGATAAAGCTAAGTTTTGTTCCAATCTGTGCAACCTACTCTCCAGAAAATCATGTTGCTTTTCACATGCTACCTATGTGTGCCAGAGATGAATGTGGCTGAGATTAGTCCTGAATGAGCTCATCCTGGGGAACTTAACCACTAGGTCTGTTCACCTTAGGACACATCAACTGTAGGCCTATGGGTTACAAGCCACATATTCACCTAGGTCCTCACGAGACAGGAGGCTGGTGAGCTGAAGGTCAGCCTGGACTATAATGAGAACTTGTTATAGGAGGTGGGGGTGGAGAATTTGTAGAATGCTCAGCGGACTACACCAGGCCATCTACCCTTTAACCCCACCTAACATGGCTTATCTGAAACACGAGAAATTATACCTGTCCTTTTCAGCTTATCTTGGAATTCAGTCACTCTGAAATAACATTTCCTTTCATCCTGTGGTCTTAGAATAAAAATGGTCCCAGTTGGCTTCTATATTTGCATGCTTAGTTCCCAACTGATGAACTGTGTGGGAAGGTTTAGGAAGTGTGACCTTGTTGGAGGAGTTGTGTCACTGGAGGAGGGTTTTAAGGTTTCAAAAGCTCATGCCAGGTTCAGTTTCTCTCGCCCTCGCCCTCCCCGCTTTCTGTGCCGGCTGCCTCTGGATCAGGATATAAAGCGCTTAGCTACTGCTTCAACACCATGTCCGTATGCTTCTTGCCATGATAACAAACTAACCTCTGAGACTAAGCAAGCTCCCACTTCAGTACTTTCTTTTATAAGACTTGTCCTGGCCATGGGGTCTCTTCACAGTAATAGAACAGTGAGTAAGACACGTCTCTATCCCATGGAGGCTGTCCTCTTACAGGTAACTTTGTCTCAGGGGTTCACCATCAATCTGTCTGAAATAGTCTCTGACCTGTGCTGGGATTAACGCTTCCTCTATCCAGTCTTTCTAACCTAACCTTTCTTTTCTCAGGTGTCAGCCCCAAAGCATTCTGGGACGTCTTCCTACCCACTCTTTCCTCCTTCCTGGATCCATCTACTGTACTCCCATCAATAGAGCTCTTGAGTCCATTGGTTTCTTTGTTCGATTGTTTGGTTTGATTTTTTTTTTTTTTAATTACACCAACAAGGGACACAGTACATTCGTGCCATGGTGTGGAGGTCAGAAGGTATAGTAGTTGGCTTTCTCCTCCCACCATGATGGAACTCCAGTTGGCTGGCTTAGCAGCAAGTGCCTTTAACCACTGAGCCCCATTAGTCCCCTTGGTTTGGATTTTTGAGACAAGGTAGCATTATACAACCCAGGCTGGCTTCAAACTCACAATATTTCTGCCTTCAGCCTCCCTAGTCCTGAAGTCATAGGCATGTAACACCATGTCAGGTTCAAAACTAAACTTACTGTTTATTTTTTCACATTTGAAAAATATTTCATGAGGGTATCATGTACATGCCTGGTACCCAAAGAGGCCCAAAGAGGGTATCAGATTCCCTGAAACTGGAGTTATAAGTGATAGTGATCTGTCATGTAGGTGATGAGAATCAAATCTCGGTTCTCTGGAAGAACAAGTGCTCTTAACCACTGAGCCATCTCTCCAGCCTATTTATTAATTCTGACTTCTAAAAGGTCCAACTCAGGCCCCTTTGCATATGAGGCAAGCATTCTACCACTCAGCTCCATCTTTGGTTCCCAGAACTAAACATTTATAAAAGACAACAATGAATCTGAACCATGTCACAAATTAGCTTAAGCTACTTGGGGTCAGGTATTGTGTTGCCTGCATCACAAGTTCCTAGTACTGGAGCTTTTTGTTGGTGTCAAAATTCTCAGCATTTTGGAGAGCATACAAACACTAGACATTGTGAGAAATAAATGTGTTCAATGGCTTCCCACATAGATTTCCATATTTTATCTTATGCTAGTGTATTTAAAGTTATGAACTATTTTATGTTTCCCAAAGGACAATTTTGGGGCTATTTAAATGATTTCTTACAAAATCAAGGTTACTCAGAGGACAACCAGTATATTAAACTGGTTTTTCAAGTTTAATCTCATCTCTCGTAGTTCACTGAAACAGGAGAAATAATGCCTGTCCTTTTTAGACTGCTTACCTTGAAATAACATTTCTTACTAACACCTGGAAAGTTATAAGGAAATGGACTCTGGATACAGCACCCTTTGAGGAAGAATCTGGATTCTATACAGAGGTGGCATAATTTTTATTTAGGACCTTCTTTCTTATATTAAAATAAACGGATTCAGGTTGAAAATCAGGGGTATCGTCAATAACCTTTTTATCTTGTACAGCTCTTGCTGGCCTTGAACTCTCTACGTAGCTGAGGATGATCTTGAAAGTCTGATCTTCCTACCTCCGCTTCGTATGTGCTGCAGTTGCAGGTGTGCACACCACACCAAGTTTATGCAGTGCTGCAGATCAATGCCAGGTTTCATGCATGCTAGGCAAGCCCTCTTAACTGAGACGCAGCACAGACTCACACAGACACTGTCTTATAGTCTTAGCCCTGTGTATTTACACATACTGACCACGGATGCTCTCCTGCCGGACTGACAGAGTTAAACCATCATGAATTTCAGCTCAAAAAGCTGAGAGTCTTAAATAAAAACACAGTACAGTTTTGAAAAAAACAGGGTTTGAAAGTCAGACTTGGGTTTAAGATCTAGAACTACTTCCTAGGTACCCAAGCTGGCCTATTCCCTAGTCTCTCTTGGGTCTCACTCTTGCATTTATAAAATGACCATAATAATGTTAATCTCAGGCAGTACTACAAAGGTAGGTTGAATGTGAAACTAAAAACCTGTGTCCCTACACATATATAGTTATTTGAATATGAATTGTCTTCCACAGGTTCATGTGTTTGAACATTTGTCCCCAAATGTTGGCACTTGTTTTAAGAGGCTGTAGAATCCTTGGGAAGTGAGTCCTAGCTAAAGGAATTGTCCCTAAGGGCCAGGCCTTAAGTATTATGGGCTGGGCACATTTCCAGCCCCAGCTCTCTGTTTCCTGACTGCTAAGGTGTAGCAGCTGCACCATCAGCTCCACCGCCATCATCAGAGCCCCAAGCCACCCTGCTTTCTCGTGTGATGGACGAAATCCTCTTGTACCTCCAGCCAAAGAAGCCCCTCCTCGTTTAAGTTGCTTCTGCTGGTATTCTGTCACAGCAACAGGGAAATTAATTCAATATGCTCATTATGGTGCATAATGAGCATACACACACTCTAGTGTGTATACATACTCCAATGAGCATACACACATACTCCAGTGCATACACACACACACACCACACACACCACACACACACACACACACACACACACACACACACACAATACTTTAGTATTTTGAACCAACTGAAAACAGTTTATCAACACCTCATCATAAAGAAAAAGAAGGGAAGGGACTCTCTGAATAAAGTTCTGTGTGATTCAGTCTGTTTACACAGCATCACCAACCCTCATAAACTGCTGCACAAGGAAGTGGAGCCAGCCTGGGCCACCAGGGAACAGGTTGCTGATAAATGGCTTTCACCACATAGTATAGGTGATAGTTAAAAAAAAAAAAAAAAAAGAGTAGCCTTTCTTACGAAAAATGCTGGTGTTTTGTTCATGTGCATTTGTCTGCAATACTTTTAAATATTGTATTGGAGTATCATTTATCAGGAGGGTAGAAGGCTCAGTGGGTGAAGGCACCTGCCTGGAAGCCTAAGGACCAGAATTCAGAACCCACATGGTGGAAAGAGAGAACTGATGCTTGCAAGTTGTTCTCTGACCTCCCTATCACAATGTGGTTTGTGCATGTATGCACTCATGCACACAACACAAATAAACATGTTCACACGCACGTGAGCACACACGCGCACACACACACAAAATAAATAAATAAACTAATTAATTAAATGTAATTTTTTGGTTAAAGTTACCGTCCGCTCTTCCCGAGGACTTGGGTTTGATTCCCAGCACCCCCATGGTGGCTCACACCTAATGGTAACTCCAGTCTCAGATTGGGACATCCTCTTCTGATCTCTATGGACACCGCATGCACATGGTATACAGTGACATTCAAGAAGACACTCAAAATGAAATCTCAAAGAAAATTAAGAAATCACTGTCTTGATATCTGAGTTTTGGTCTTTCTTCTCCTTGATGACTTTCCAGGGAATGTTATTCTCACCCTCTTTACCCTACGCCCCAGCCTGTCAGGACCGCTCTAAGAACTATAAGTGATACCTATGAGGTTTCCAGAGCCTTGGCACACAGATGCTAAAAAGTTAGCAAGTGTTGATTTGATGACGGATTGGGAAAATACTATTTGCCACATAGGATTGTATAAAGACTCGAAACAGTGCAGTCAAGGTGGGCTGGAAATAAGTCCTAATGTAGTAATTATTATTATTATAGATTTTCTAGTTTGATTCTAAGCTTCATCTATTAGTGTATTCATATGACTTTTAATAGTTTTAATCATTTTATCAAATTGAGTTCTACTGTCTTATCCTTTGCACTATTTTATTTTTAACATTTTTACATTTTCTTTAGTATTGCATGTGCACATGCCCTTGCATGCCACAGCTCACACATGAGAAGCCAGTGTTCCCCTTCCACCTCTCCAGAGCTTTTGGGGATCCAATTCTGCTTGGCTCCCCAGGCTTACTCAGTTGGCACCACTCAGCCAGTTCACGTGTGTGTGCGCACATGTGAGTATGTTTGAGCATGTGGAGGCTCTCAGAGTTTGGCAGGTGTCTTCCTCAGTCACTCATCAGTTTATGAACTGAGGCAGGCTCTCATTGGAGCCGAGAGATCTCTGATTCTGGTGATCCAGCTGGCTTAGGGATTCTCTGTCCCTGCCCACAGAGCTCTGAGGTTCCGAGTGGGATTTCACATCCCTTAGGCATTTATGTGGGTTCATACTTGTCTGGCAAGTGCTTTATCCGCTGAGCCATCTTCTCAGCCCCAAAGATCACTTTCTTTAACAACCAGTTTAATACTGGAACCAGTAAGATGGCTCAGTGGGTCAAGGCCGATAGCAAGCCCGACAGCCTGAGTTTTGTCCAGTACCACACAGTGGAGGTAAAAAACCAGCTCCTACAAGTTGTACTCTGACCGCCACATGTGCTCTGTGGCTTGTGCACCCACACATATTAAATAAACAAATATAATGGAAAATAGTTTGATATTTGAAACCTTACCCAGTCCTGGAGTAGAGACATTTCTGTTATATCTAGTCTGCATTTGAGGTTTCCTGTTGGTTGGTTGGTTGGTTGGTTTTTAACGTTATTCTTGCAGTTGGGAACATAACTCAGTAGTTGCGTGTTTGCCCAGTGTGTGTTAAGGCCCTAGATTTAAAAGGACCTAGCACCTTCTGCTGCTGTCTCCACAAAGGTTATTTCCTTAGAACAAATAGCATGTACCATTTTTAGGACCCATGGAGTGTGAGTGATCTACAGGTCTGATATCTGCCCCTGCCCTTTAAAAAGTTATGTCAAGGCTGGGTGTGGTGGTGAACACCTTTATCCCAGTGAATTCAAGAGCAGCCTGGTTTACAGTGTAAGTTCCAGGGCAGCCAGGACTACACAGAGAAACTCTGTCTTAAAAAAACAAACACAAGTTATGTCAGAATTCACAGTCACAAGCTTTGTGTGAAACGAAAGTGGGTTCCAGAAGGAACATTCCACTTCATGTTTGTTATCTCACCATGGAGATTCATATTTTTCACTTTGATTTTATTATCTTTTCTTGTAATGAAACTTGAACCTGGAGTGTCATACATACTAGGCTTATATTCTATGACTGAACTACATCCTCGGCCTGACAATTAATAATTTTTAAGTTATAAATATATCACACACCATTATAAGAAATTATGCTTTTTATGAAATTATGATTTTTGTAACAGTGGTTTAAATACACCTAAATAAATACATGAAAGTATAAAAATTTACCATTGCAAAAAATATGAAACAAAAAATGAGAAAAACAACTTCTCTAAGCATCACAAAATAAATTTTTACAGTTTCAAAAAATAAGTTATTTAATTTTATATAGCTGGAAAGACACAAATTAACTATGAAAAAATTAATACTACCTTAGCCTTTTCAAGTTAATTCAAAGAGGCAAGGGTTTGATCTATGGTTGAGGGGAAAAAAATTCACCATAAGAAAGCTCATTTTACCCATAGCTCCTGGCCTCAAATATGCTCATATAGAACTTTGAAAGTCGACTAATACTTCTTAAAAACATTGGCTAAATGACCTACCTGATTTCACCAAGCACATGAAACTGATGAGAAAGCACAACCTCAGCATAGGGAACCTCAAGAGATCATGTGTCCCAAACAAAAGGACGCTCCGAACTTGCCTGCGGTTCCCGCGTTCCCACCTTGGAGTCTGGCTTTCTCCAAGAGAGCTCATATAGGGCTAATCCTGAGCCCTTGACAACAGGAAGTCCCTGAGGGAGGTTCCATGGCCCTGTTAGTCCTGTCAGGATCTTTGGCTCCTCCTCTTTGCAATAAAAGGTCTGGGACTTTCTGCTTGCACAATTGCTGCGTCTGTTAATGTTCCATTTGCATTTGAAGATGACAGAGTAAAACATTTCCTTCTTCGTGGGCAGTTTACTAGCTGTTTGGCTTGGTGTGTTGAAATCAACCTCATTTGAGATACTTTTTCTTTATGAATGAATCCTGAATGACAAATCCGGGTCAGTATTCCCCTATTACCACTGTGTATACAAAACCACTTTCATGTTAACTCACATGCACCTTCTCCACAGAGCAGTCTTTGGACTTTTAAGAACATTTCATTAAGTCCAGTTATACAGCCGTATTTATGAATATATCTATGCTTCAGATTGGGAAGATCTTTTGTACTTAACCTTCTTCTCCCCATCCAGAGTCCTTGTCTCCCTCATAGCAGAGTTTTTATTTTTGAATTTTATTTATTGGAGGTGGCAGGTGAGTGTGGGCTTTGGTCCCTGTCCTTCCTTCAGGGCTGGGACAAGCACCTTTACCTGCAGTGCTGTGCAATCTCACCCACCCAGTTCTCCTCTTAAAGGGAAAGAACATGTCTACATTTTCCCAACCTTTCTAAGGACTACTCTAGGCTTAACTAATCCTGCTCTAGGAGGTGGCTGTGGGTGAGGGCGCTTTGGAGTGGAGAGTGCACCTAGCCAAGATAGGAAGGTGAGTCACTGATGACAGGATACACTGAAAGTGACGTATCCTCTTTCTAGTGAAAATTCCCCTAACAACAAGTTTCTGGGTATTTTATAAACTTTAAAAATGTAAGGACAAAAACCTAACAACACCAAAAAATCCACATTTTTCACTTAAACATCATTAGTCATTTAGCATTGTCTATGTGTCTGTGTGAAGTGCTTCTTGACATAGGTATGTGGCCTCAATAAATAAAACATTTATGTTCTGTGTGTCTCAGCTTTCTCAATCTTGAAATGAAGATAAGATCGTTGACTCACAGGGGTTATGCAGATTAAATGAGGAATGGAAGCTGAGGTCTTCAGCTGTGCCTGCTGCCAAGGTAATTGCTCCTGCCTTAGTAACTCCAGGTCACACAGCTGACACCATCCCCACACCTCTGAAGACTTGCTGTAGAACTGAGAAGGGGGGCTTCAAGAGGAATGTGAGGAATGGGGCCCTCCTTCTAGTCCTTTCCTGAGCACTGCAGGAACACACTGTAGTGTGCTATGCTTTTCTGTGCTGTCTGGAAATGAATTAAGAAACGGTACATAGGAAACTCAAATCAACCCACTTTTCTGCTCTGCACTTGTTCTAAGCCTTGTTCCTTTAAAAAACAAGGGCTCTGTCTCTTTAAGGAACCTGCCCTGGAATGTGCCGCTCCCTGCTGGGTCAGTATAACTACCTGATAAGTGTTTGGTGAGTTCCCATCAGCTTTAAGTGTTTATCTGGACCTAACCAATGTACTTTAGGGACGAAACTAGCCAATCCTCAGTTATAGGAATAAGGGTCACACTGCAGAGTGGTCTTCTATGTGTTATTAATGGTTAGGACACAGAAGTTCCCCTAACTTTATGTCTGGGTGCTCAGTTTTTATTCCAGCATTAAATGCAGCAGAGAAGCAATGGAGGAACCCATTCTTTCTCTTTTAGAGGAGTAAGAAATACTGACACTGTAACAACAAATACCAACTATGCAATAGGAAAACAAAACACTCTAAAGGTGGGGGAGAGGAGGATAGACGTGAGTCAGCACAAGGACTTTTATCTGTTCAGTGGGTGGAGATGGATTCCAGGCAGGGCCTTGATCTAAGCAGGTGCTCTACCATGGGGCTGTCTCCGCAGCCCTGCAAGGGCTCCTCTAATGATGGATTCTTCACAAGCAGTGAAGAATCTTATTTCACTGGGGGACGGGGAGACTAATAATTTTTTTCATGGAATCAAATTATATGTTTAGAAAGCATGGATTCCAGTCAGGCAATGGTGGCACACGTTTTTAGTCCCAGCACTTGGGAGGCAGAGGCAGGCAGAGCTCTGAGTTTGAGGCTAGCCTGGTCTACATAGTGAGTTCCAGGACAGCCAGGGCTACACAGAAAAACCTTGTCTCAAAAAAACCAAACCCACACCAAACCAACCAACCAAAGGAAGAAACAGAAAGCATGCCAGTATGGTAAACTACCCAAGATGCATACCTTTAACCCCCGAGGCATGAGGATCCAGAGTCTGAAGTTAGCCTAGGCTATACAAAGAGATGCAGCCTCAAAAGCAAAACAAATACATCGAAGCAGGGCACACCCCAGTCTTGAATAGTCACAGAGAGTAACTCAGGGATGTGAAAACAAAGAGGGCAACAGCAAACTGCTTTGTCGGGGAAAAAAGTTCTAAAACAAACAAAATTCAGTAATGCCCAGCATCTGATGGATTCTCTTTTGGTACCATGGACTTCAGAGTCATTTGGATCTTGAATTGTTATGTCAAAATTGAATGCAAGAAGTAAAGTAAAGAAACCAAAATGGCTGCCCTGTGTGTGGAAAAGAGAAAAGTTTATTCCAAACTGCCAAGGCTGTCTTTTCAGGAAAACAGAAAAACAAGAAGGTTGAAATTTCCAGGGTTGTAAGGAAAATGGGAGTGTGCTAGCTGGGGTATAGAGGCTTTGAAGTGTATACGGGTACCTGTGGGTAGGGGCTGAGGGAGCCTGGAGGCTAGCACGGACTTGATATGCTGAGAGGCACCACAGTCCTGTGTTAGCGATACTGGAGACTTAGTACCCTTTTGCTGGAGATAGGGGAATGACTCCTTTAGGCTACTGGGAACCAGTTTCACAAGTTTCTGAGGAAGAATGGTTTTTAACCCAGAAATACGACTATAGTTCAAGACTGCCTTTCAGAATTTGAGGAAAAGGAGTTTACTTTAGACCTAACAAAAATGTTTTTATTAGAGCCATATTTGTTCTGGTTTTGTAGCTGGCTAAAACCCCAGAACTGATCATGAGAATCTAGAATTGCCATTCATTCGACAATCTCCAAGGGATACCTGAGGCAGGTGCAGTGCTGTCCACATGAGAAGCAGCTTCATGGAAAAGTTCCACAGTTTGGAAGGTCAGCCCTGTGACCTACTAGCTAGGTCATCATTTGAAATGCTTAAGAGTCATCTGGGGCTCACGCAGCCTTGGTCCACAGGATATTCTCTTGGAGAGCTTCTCTTCACTGTCCTTGTTTTCAACAATGTCTTGCCACCAAAGTGTGTACATGTGTTTGTATGTGTGCACACCTCTCTCTGTCTCTGCCTCTGTCAGAGTGCCTGACTGTCTTTCTGTCTCTGTCTGTGTCTCTGTTTCTCTCTGTGTCTCTGTCTCTCTCTGTGTCTCCGTCTCTCTCTCTCTCTCTCTCTCTCTCTCTCTCTCTCTCTCGTGTGTGTGTGTGTGTGTGTGTGTGTGTGTGTATGTGTTTGTGCGCTTGTGTGTATACTCTTGATATAGAGTTGCTATGTAGCGCAGTCTGATCTAAGCCAGACTGACTTGAGAACTAAGTATCCTGTCTCTAGGCTTCTGAGTACTGGAATTACAAGCATGTGCTCCTAGCCGGGCGGTGGTGGCGCACGCCTTTAATCCCAGCACTTGGGAGGCAGAGGCAGGCGGATTTCTGAGTTCGAGGCCAGCCTGGTCTACAGAGTGAGTTCCAGGACAGCCAGGGCTACACAGGGAAACCCTGTCTCGAAAAACAAAAAAAAAAAAAACAAAAAAAAAAACAAAAAACAAAAAAAAAAACAAAAAAAAAAGCATGTGCTCCCATATCTACCTTCAGATCTATATTTTAAATCAAATAAATCACTGTGAGAACATCTAAATTTGGTGGAAAAGCCAACCATTTTAACTTGTTTTTATATTTTATTATTGTGGTGTACATGAGTTTATGCTGATTTTGTGATGACAACACAACTGCATTAGCAATGATTCTAGAACAATATTCTATGTCCAGAATTAGGACCTGCATCTCTGTGTGACCTCTAGCACTTGTTTTGTATGATTACCGTGTGCTGAGCCTGAATCCTATAGTCAGGTGATGATTTAGTACACAAGCACCTAAACATGCCAGGCCTGAGAGACGTTCCTGGCCTCGATGGTATCTCATCCCTGTGGGGGCATTGCAGAATAAGCCGCCAATCTAAACATTTGTAGAAATTCAGAAATGTTAGGGGCTGGAGACATGGTTCAGAGGATATGGGCAATTGTTGTTCTTCCAGAGTAGAGAGGTTCAAGCCCCAGTACTGTCAGGTAGCTTACAATCAATCTGTAACTGTAGCTCTGGAGGATCTGACACTCTCTCTTGGGCTCTGCAACGACCACAACACAAGACACAAGCAGACATAAAGAAATGCATATAATTTCAAAATTAAAATAAACCTTAAAAATATGTAGGCTGCAGAGATGGCTTACTGGTTAGGAACTCTGACTGCTCTTCCAGAGGACCCAGGTTCAGTTACCAGTGCTTATGTGGTGGCTCACAACCATCTGTGATCCCAGATCCAGAGAATCAATGCCCTCTTCTAGGTGCTGCAGGCACTGTATGCACAGAACGTACAGACATATGTGCAGCCAAACTCCCACACCCACCTGCCCTGCCTGCTAAGTTCTCTAGGCACCTTCAGTTGCCCTGAGCAGCCTGCTATCCTTGCTGAACCCCCATTCTGCTACCTCTCAGCCCACCTTCATCAGACCTGATAAACTGGAACAATAAATCCCAAAAATACCAGAGGCCTGTCACACCAGGATTATCAAGGTTAAGTCCCCTCCCAATACCTACTACAACAGGAACATTCAGGACCTAAAGTCATCCAGAAGGCTAAAGCCCCTCAAAAGAACACAATCAAAAAAGCCAGGTCAACATGACACCTCCAAAGCACAGCTATCCCAGTACAGCAAACCTTGGATATCCTAACACAACTGAAGCACAAGAAAATGACCTTAAACTGAGCAGTGGTGGCACACGCCTTTAATCCCAGCACCCGGGAGGCAGAGGCAGGTAGATTTCTGAGTTCGAGGCCAGCCTGGTCTACAGAGTGAGTTCCAGGACAGCCAGGGCTACACAGAGAAACCCTGTCTCAAAAAACAAAAAAACAAAAACAAAACAAAACAAAAAAATCTTCCAAAAAAACCCCAACAAACAAAACAAAAAAAAAAACAAAAAAAATCCTCCAAAAAAAAAAAAACCCAGAAAACAAAACAAAAAAAAAAAGAGAGAGAAAACAAATAAATCCCTTAAAGATATACAGAAAAATACAAATAAACAGGCGAAGGAAATAAATAAAACTGTGCAAAACCTGAAAGTAGAAATAGAAGCAATAAAGAAAACACAGACTGAGGGAATCCTGGAGATGGAAAACCCAGGAAAGAGAACAGGAATACCAACAGAAGTGTTGGTGGGTGGGGTTCCCAACAGAGGCAAGAGGAGCCTCAGAATCTCTAGAAAAGGGGTGACAGTTGCTTGGGAACTGCCATGTAGGTGATGGGAACTGAACTCAGGCCTCTACAAGACTGCTCCTCCAGCCCATACTTCTGTCTTGTAATTCATTATTTTAAAAGCAAATGTAAGACTATCTATGACTTGCAATTCAGTTAATACATTTGAGGACACTCTTATCTAGAAATGGTGCAAAGATTTGCCCTTTGAATACTCGTGTATTTATACATAATTATGAAAAACTATAGATTTTGTTTGTTTGTTTGTTTTTTTTCGAGACAGGGTTTCTCTGTGTAGTCCTGGCTGTCCTGGAACTCACTCTGTAGACCAGGCTGGCCTTGAACTCAGAAATCCACCTGCCTCTGCCTCCCAAGTGCTGGGATTAAAGGCGTGCGCCACCACCGCCCGGCTAGATGTTGTTGAAGTAATGTTGAAATAGTCCTTCTCTGAAACTTGTGTCATTAAGTAATATTCAGTTCATTTGTATGTTAGCACAGTAACTGGTCTGTGGTGATGCCTGTATTTTATATATTTCACAGTTTGTTGACTTAAAGCGAAAGTAAGACAAAAAAATAAAAGTTTATACTAGAGATGAAAGAGAGACTCAGACATAGAAGAGACAATAGAAAAAATTGATGCATCAGTCAAAGAAAATGTTAAATCTAAAAAAATTCCAGACACAAAACATCCAGGAAATCAGAGATACCATGAAAAGACCTAACCTAAGAACAACAGGAAGGTGAAGAATCCCTTCGCTGTTTTATAAACTTCTTATATTTTTATAAGCATCTCTTTCTTTAGGTTGGGAAAGTTTTCTTCTACGATTTTGTTGAAAATATTTTCTGGTCCTTGGAGCTTGGACTAACCAAGCAAGTGAAAGACCTCTATGACAAGAATTTCAAGTTACTGAAAAAAAGAAATTGAGGAAGATATCAGAAGATGGAAAGATCTCCCATGTTCATGGATCGGTAGGACTGACATAATGAAAATGGTCAAAAGCAATTTACAGATTCAGTGCAATTCCTATCAAAATTCCAACACAAGTCTTTACATACCTTGACAGAGCAATTCTTAACTTCATATGGAAAAACCAAAAACAAAAAAAAACAAAAAAACAACACAGTAACTGAAACATTCCTGAACAATAAAAGAACTTCTGGAGGTATCACAATCACTGACCTCAAGCTGTACTACAGAACAATAGTAGTAAAAACTGCCTGATATTAGTATAGGAACAATCAGATTGATCAATGGAATCAAGTTGAAGACCCTGAAATAAACCCACACACCTATGGACTCTTGATTTTTGACAAAGAAGCCAAAACCATACAATGGAAAAAAGAAAGCATCAGCAACAGATGGTGTTGGTCTGACTGGGTGTCTGCATGTAGAGGAATGCAAATAGAGCCATAATCATCACCCTGCACAAAACTCAAGTCCAGGTGGTCAAGACCTCAACATAAAACCAGACACACTACATCTAATAGAAGGGAAAGTGGTGACTAGCCTTAAACTCATTAGTACAGGAGACAGCTTCCCGAATAGAATATCAATGGCTCAAGTACTAAGCTTAACAATTAATAAATGGGTCTTCATGTAACTGTAAAAGCTTCTGTATAAGGCAAAGGACACTGTCAATAGTACAAATTAGCAGCTTACAGACTGGGAAAGGATCTTCACCAACCCTATATCTGACAAAGGGCTAATATCAAAATTTATAAAGAACTCAAGAAGTTAAACACCAACAACCCAAATAACCCAATTTAAAAATTGGGACAGACCTAAACAGAGAATTCTCAACAGAGGAATCTCAAATGGCCGAGAAGCACTTAAAGAAATGTTCAACATCCTTAGTCATCAGGGAAATGCAAATCAAAACAACTCTGAGAGTCCGTCTTACACCAGTCAGAATGGCTAAGATCAAAAATTCAAGTAATAGCCCATACTATTGAGGATATGGAGCAAGGGGAACACTCCTCCATTGCTGGTGGGAATGTAATCACTTTGGAAGCCAACCTGGCAATTTCTCAGACAACTGAGAATAGGAAGACCCAGCTATCCCACTCCAGGGTGTATACCCAAAAGGATGCCCCACTATACCACAAGGACATTTGCTCAACTATGTTCATAGCAGCTTTATTTGTAATACCCAGAAGCTGGAAACAACCTAAATGTCCCTCAACTTGAGAATGGATAAAGAAAATGTGGTACAGGCTAGAGAGATGGCTCAGTGGTTAAGAGCACTGACTGTTCTTCCAGAGGTCCTGAGTTCAAATCCCAGCAACCACATAGTGGGTCATACCATCTGTAATGGGATCTGATGCCCTCTTCTGGTGTGTCTGAAGAGAGCAACAGTGTGCTCATATACATAAAACAAATAAATCTTTAAAAAAAGAAAATATGGTACATCTACACAATGACATACTATTCAGCTATTAAAAACAAAGACATCATGAATTTTGCGAATATCATCTTGAGTGACATAACCCAGACCCAAGAGAACATGCATGGTATATACCTACTTATATGTGAATATCACCCATAAAATACAAATAGATATCCACACTATACTCCACCGACCCAAAGAAGCTAAACAAGAAAGAAGGCCCAATCAAGGATGCTTTAATCTCTTAGAAGGGGGAATAAAATAGTCATAGGAGGCAGACAGAGGAAGCGGGGAGGAGGTAGGGAATAGGGGGTTTTCAGGATCAAGTGTGGGGAGGGACAGGAGAGATGGGCAAGACGGCCATGAGAATGAATAGAAACCTGAACTGACAGGAGTTTGCATCGCCAGAATGTCACAGAGACCTGGGCTAAGGGAGGCTCCCAAGAATCAATGAGGGTAACAATAGCTGTGACTCACAGGAGTGGGGATATGGAACCTGAAGAGGCCACCTCTGTTGCCGGCCAGCGGCCACAGTCAACACAGTCAACCGGGTTCACCTGAAAGAGAGGCTGCGAATGTTAGAAAGGACAGGAGGGTGGGAAGAGATGAAGCCAGGACAAAGGTTTCTGATCGAGGCTCAATGCTTTCATGTTCAGCTTTCAATTTAAAGGGGAAAGCCCACCCCCACCCCCAGAGTTCCTTCTCGCTTCAGCCCGCTGGGGGTGAGGGGAATCCATCCAGCGGGGGGTGAAGGGAATCCATCCTTAATCACAGGCCGGAGATGTCTCTAGGCAAACTCAGCAGGCAGTCTATTCTTCTCAGCTTGTGTATCAGGCTACAGACAGCCAAGGAGGCTGCCAAAGCAGGCAATTCCTTTGGAGTCCTATTGTTTGGTCTATTGTGGTAAACAAGGTCTCTCAGGCCAGCTCAAGGCTGGGGGAAGGGCACACACCTCCTGTAGCCAGGCAGGAACCCCAGTGGAGCAATAGGGACAACAACCCACTCACAAAACTCTCAACCCAAAATTTATCCTGTCTATAAGAAATACAGGGACAGGATGGAGCAGAGACTGAGGGAATAGCCAACCAATAACCAGCCCAATTAGAGATCTACCTCATGGTAAGCATCAATCCCTGACACTGTTAATGATACTGTTATGCTTGCAGACAGGAGTCTAGCATAACTTTCCTCTGAGAGGCTCCACCTCTGAGAGGTGGGAGATGAAGCACCTAGTTTTGCAGAGACTTGATGTGCCAAGGTTGCAGGGAATATCCAGAGGGACCTCCACCCTCTCAGAGGATAAGGGGAGGGGGAGTGAGGGAAGGGACCGTAGGGGGATGTTGGGAGGACAGTGATCATGATGTAAAGTGAATAAATAAAAAATAATTTTAAAGTATCTGTTGGAACTTCCTTTCTAAAACTATGTTTTTAATAGCTTGTTAGCTAATGGATTTCCATAGAGTTTTTTATGTAGAGTGAGTTTGGGCTAACCACTCCCCTACCCTCTCTGCTCCCCAGTCCCACGAACTGGACTTAAACCTTGAACCCTTGGTGTATTCCCTTTCTCCTTTCACGTCACCTGTGTTCTGTCCCCTCGCTCAAATGTTTTTCTAGAGTTGGAAGATCCTAGGTTGCATTTTGGTCAACCCTTGTGCCCACCCTTCATTTACCCATTTTCCACACCCCTCATGCTTCAATCTCTACCCCTAGTATCCCCCTTTCACCTACATTTTTTTATACCTTTTACCTATATTTGACTATTCTCTCCCCATTAATTCTCCAGTCCCCAGTATCCCATTTCTAGTTTTTTGGTTTCCACCATACTCCAGATTAAACATACAAAACAGGATTAGAAGCAAGGATCCACATGAGAGAAATTTGTCTTTATGTGCCTCCGTGATCTCAGTATAATTTTTCCAGTTCTCCCTGTTTACCTGAAAAGTTGGTCATTTTGTTGTTGTTGTTGTTGTTGTTGTTATTGTTGTTGTTGTTTTACAGCTGAGCAATATTCCATTGTGAATAAGTATCACATTTTCCTAATCTATTTATCAGGTGATGGATATCTAGGCTGTTTCTATTTCCTAGCTATTGTGGTGATGGTTCAGTGATAGTGGGGTGTCTTGGAGAACAACATGGTCTTTCTTGAAGAGGTAGGGTCCTAAAACTTGATCATCACCACAACCACTATGGGCCAGTGACTTTCAGGTCTTATCTCATAAACTCGAAGTGTGAAATTCATGTACTACAAAAGGTGAGTTTGAGAGAAATTTACCATAGATTCCTAGGTATAGGGTGATGCCCTCCCTTCCCTCGCACCCTAAACCTGTGGCAGTCTGGAGGACTGGCCCTGAGGTCATGAGAGAGGGTGAGCTGGCCCTGTTGGCAAAGGCACCCTGTGTGAGCGGGAGAACTGGGCCACATCCTCTCAGGCTGCAGCACTTGGGAGAGTAGGCTCCAAACCTTGACTGGGCACCACATTGGAGGTATGGGTGTGAGTGAGCTGTCTTGAGGGACAGGAGGAGAAATGACCCTGCCTCCTGCAGATAGCAGCACTGGGTGGGCTAGCTGGAGCAACGTTGGAGAGCTCACCCTGTGGTGTGAATAAGGGATAGCCAGCGTGCCGACCAGCTCAGCTACTACCCAGTCCATCTCTTTGGCCACTTCTGCTTCACCTGCTCTAACCACTGTCTCTCCCTGTCTATTCTGGTGACCACCATAGCAGGCATGCATAGTACCGGACAAATAGTTGAGAGCTCACATCTCAGGATCAGATGGATCCTCAACGGGCCTTTGTATGTGCGTTGGGCAGGTAGTTTAGGCTAGCTACATGGTCTTACACACCCAACAGGAAAGATAGAGCCTGTTTGTTGTTGCTGGTTTTTTTTTTTTTTTTTGAGACAGGGTTTCTCTGTATAGCCCTGGCTGTCCTGGAACTCACTCTGTAGACCAGGCTGGCCTCGAACTCAGAAATCCGCCTGTCTCTGCCTCCCAAGTGCTGGAATTAAAGGCGTGTGCCACCACTGCCCGGCTTGTTTGTTTGTTTTAAGAGAGGGTCTTTCTACATAGTTCTGGCTATCCTGGAAAACATTGTGTAGACCAGGCTGGCCTTTAACTCACAGAGATCCACCCATCTCTACCCCCTAAATATTGGCATTAAAGGCATGTGCCAATATGCCCAGCAGAGACTATTTTTTAATAGTTCAAGGGTCTGCACTCCTAGACATTATGCTTAAATCCATAGGAGATATTATTGCAATTATTTCTAATGGTTTTCCTTCTGTTAAGAAAAGTGTATACATTCACAGAGAGGATAGTGAGAATTGCTACCTGACAGTAGAGGGGAGTAGACAAGCTGATTAGAAGCCCTCAGGAATCGTTCAGTCCTTGTTTCTCTGAAGCTTTCCCTAAGGAGTCGTGTCCTTCTGCCCTACTCACTCCCCAGCATCTGGTTTTCCTTTCTCTAGTTCCATTGCACTCATCCATCACAGCAGCGAATGACTATGTATTATTCTAGTTTGTAATTATCTAATGAAAATGTCGCTCCCAGTAGACTTGACCTTAATAGTGCAGTATGGGCCCTAGTACTTAGAATCTGATTCAAATGCTAGTGGATAGCTCTATTGTCTTAGGCACATGATTTAATTGCTACTATATACCTTTGGTTTTTATGACAGGTACAAGATTCCCTATTGCGTTCGGTTGCTGTGGACGTGACGGCAATCCGGGTAAAGTATGAGAGCAACGTATATGCAAAATAAAGCGCAAAACGTTAAATACTAACCTAACCTATTTTCACTCTGCTGCACATTCTTTTACAGAGCCCCCCACTGTCCGGCTGCTTGGGTAGCTCTCATAGCCCAGCAGTGATACACGTGGTTTGGGTCTGTGGGCCTTGTCCCGAGACCGATTCCTGACTGGCTCTGTCAAAGAGAAAGCCCGCCCTTAAGCCTGCCAATCAGACCCGCGCAAGAGCCCGCTCTGCCCGTCCGGCTTCCTGTTGCTAGGCTTGCAAGGAGCAGGCCCAGGCTGCGCATGCTCAGACTACGGAGGCCGCTTTCCCGTTGGGCGGAAGAAGGTGACGTCAGCGGCTTCTAGACAGTCCTCCCATAGCCCGGGGAACGTTGAATCTGTGGGCCCTCTGATGGCGTCACAAACCCGCGCCTGATCCTGGCTACGGCCGAAGCGGCGAAGGCGGCAGCGGCGGCGACAGCTCTGGGGTTCGCGTCTCGGGGTGTGTCGGCCGCCGCTGCTGCTCAGGCCTGGAATGTACAGATGGCTGGCTAAGGTTCTCGGCACCATTCTTCGCTTGTGCGAGCGTCCCGCGCCCGGGGCCCGCGCCCTGCTCAAGAGGCGGCGCTCCAGCAGGTAAGGTGGCCGCGCGCCGGTCGGGTCCCCTCCCCCGCGCTGGCGTTGGTCGCCGCGGGCCTGTGGGAACCGGCGGCTACGGGACGGCGGAGGCCTGGGGAGAGTCCGTCCCTCTAGCTGTGAGCGGAAGGGGAACGGGGGGCTGGCGATGTGCTGCTCGCCGGATACGGCTCCTGTCGCCCGGTGTCGTCGCGGGCGGACAGCGCAGGATCCAGTCTCTAGGTTAGGAGTTTGCCCGTAGTCGTTTGACGGTGAGTACTGTTGTCTTCGCACCGAAGAACAGCAGTTGTCTTGTTTGACAGCAGCTGTCGTGTGTGTGTTGGGCTGCAGGGAAAGAGAATGGTCCTCTTCTTTAACACCCTTGTAAGAGGCAGAAAGAAAGTACGTACCGCACTCTTTTAAGACTCGGTTAAAATTAGAAGAAAATGACAAATATTAGTACTTAGCGTCTACCCCTTTATTTACTTAACAGTGTCTTCCTCTTTAAGAATTTATTTAGAAAACAAAATACTGTGCAACTTCTGTACTCGCCCTAAGTCTCTCTCCGTCCCTCCCTCCCTCCCTTTCCATCCTTTGATATGTCTGCTTCGCTTATTATTATGATGATGGTGGTTATTTTTGTTTCCAAGTCAGGAGAAGTGGGCCAAAGATTGGTTTAGGGGAAGTAGACTCCAGGAATGTAGGTCACTGATGAAATTGGTTATTAGCTAAATTGTAGCACGCATTCCAGAGATATATGGCTTCTACCGTTTCATGGGGTTCAGATTAGAATAGGTTAAGGTTAAGATGTTATAAAGTTCTCAAAGTGGTGCTTACATAAGAACAGGCAGTTTAATTCTCCCCCAGTGTTTTATGCTGGGTCCAGTGCACACTGAAACTGCATATTTAAGGAACAGAACTGGTGATCACCTCACGTTTTCATTCACAGTCCCTCAGAGTCATGGAGTGTGCCGACCTGCATCTGTGTGTGAATGTGTCCTGGCCCGCCTTGAATTCTAGCTGCCTAATTCTAGCTGAATTCTAATACCTGTTCTTTACTACATTTAGGGGTTCGTGTCTTAAATGACGATTCATTTTAGGAACTAGAGGTGTGCCTTAGAGATAGAGTGCTTGTCTATCGTACGTGTCCTGTCTTCAATCTCCAGCTCTGGGGTGTAAGGGACAGTTAAGCAACACACACCCCCAACTCCCAACTAATACCTTATCTCTTAAAGCTGCTTATATTGTCACTTGAAGTAAAAAAAAGAAAGAAAGAAGGCTGTTTTTTAAGATCAGTGTCCCCAAATCAAATGATCTGTTGGTCTAATTTGACAAGACTATATATCATTATATAGTAGGGAGTGTTGACTCTTTCTCAAGGTTTAGAAATAGCATTCTACTTTATACATGGCATCTCATTTTATGACTGCATGGGACACAAGAGAAGGAATGCTGTATAGTATCAAGTTTTTGTTTTGGTGCTAGGTGAGGAAACCACAGTCTTTTACATGCTAAACACATGCCCTACCACTGAGTCACACCTCCAGCTCTGGGTAAGTTTATTTATAGAAATGCTTGTATTACTTATGTACATACATCTTTTCCTTTCTTTGCAGCACCCTGTTTTCTACTGCAGTGGACACTGATGAAATCCCAGCTAAAAGACCAAGATTAGGTACTACATTTTTTAAATTCATTCTTTTAGTAGGAAAATACATGCATGGAACAAAACTCAAAAAGTAAAAAGTACAAACAATGAGAAGTTTCCTCTTTCCTGCCCTTTCCCTATGCCATTGTCTTTCCTAGAGGTGACTGTTTTCAGGTGTGTGTTGAATGTGTGTTTAAAGTTCTAAAGATTTCTGTAATAAAGGTACATTTTTTCTTTTTTTTTTGGAAGAGGAGGAAGAAGCCAGTTCAAACTGACGGATCTGATTCATCTGGCTGAGTGAACCAATCTAATTTGTCATCGCACATCTACTTTCTTATATCTGACTGGTAGATGAAAATAAAAGTAAATTAAAGGGCAAGGCACAGTAGAATACTCTAGTGTGTCCCTGTTTTTCAGCAGTGGTCATGAATTTGGGTCTATTACAGATTTGATGGTTAACTGTGGAACTTGTTGATATTTCACTTAAATCCAATGAGTATGTCTTGATTTTACACAATTACAGAAAAGAAAAAAATTAATACTAGGCCTGTCTACAAGTATCTTTTAGCTATCTAAGAAAAAAGCAGACTATTTTTAAAAATAAATATAAATAAATAATGGCTTATATGTGAATGTAGTGAGATACATGAAATGACATGATAAAAACCAGCTGGTGATACCCAGGGCCTGGTTAACACAGCCCTGTTGCTTAGCTACTGAGGATGACCCAGGCCCTGGTTAACACAGCCCTGTTGCTTAGCTACTGAGGATGACCCAGGGCCTGGTTAACACAGCCTGAGGTTTGGCTACTGAGGATGACCCAGGGCCTGGTTAACACAGCCTAAGGCTTATCTACTGAGGATTTTGAGGCAGGTGAGTCACAAGTTCAAAGCCTGTTTAAACACTTTAATGAAACTCTGTTGCAAAGTAAAGTAAAAAGAGGATGGGAGTCTAACTTAGTGATTGTCTTGTATACTCAACACCCAATGTTCAGTCAGTTCCTAGTGTTCCAAAACAAAACTTGGGTGATATTAGAGAAGGTTCCTGAGCTGGTTATGTATGGTAATCGTCTACTTCGGTGCTAAGGATCACCCCCATTCTGTCATTTCTGTTGAATACAGATTTCCTTAGTGCAAACAGCAGAAAGCAATCTAACTTGGAGATGAAGCTGGGTATCAGAGAGAAGACTGTTGTAGGATCTACAGATCCTCCTGTAGTGACATCTATTGAGTACCTGAATTGTGGCTAGTTTAACTCAGAGAATTCAAGCTTTTTTAATGTAATGTATTTGTTTGTGAGGCTAGGCAATCCAAATTGCCTCAATCCTTTTTCCTTAGGCTCCCAAGTTCTCAGAGTACAGGTGGAAGGCATTCACCTCAGTAAAGAGCTGAACTTGAATTTTCACTAATTTAAAAGAAATTGGTAGGGAAGCACACCTGGCTGCTGGCTTCTACAGTAGATAAATTCTAGGTAGCTTCAGGGGAGAAGGAAAAGCAGAGGTAAAGGGAAGAGAGGAGGCCTCCCCGAAGCAGACTCTATAGGCGAGAGCCAGAGTCTCAGGGATACAAGGTAGTGTTAGCCTCTTAGAAAAATGAAGCAGGATTATCTCCCCTGAAAAAGAGTACATGAGATAGTTTAGCACAGTGTTAGGACACATCCATTTTTTCTAAAACAAACTGTAGGAAAATAAAACTTTCCAATACTTTAGTAGCTGCTGTCTTCTTGTACCTCTTGTCTTCTTGGGTCTATGGAATAAACACATTTTCTTACTGATTTGGCCACTCCCCTTTTTAGAGAATATTTTTTTCTTTCTTTTTTTTTTTTTTTTTTTTTTGATTTTCGAGACAGGGTTTCTCTGTGTAGCCCTGGCTGTCCTGGAACTCACTCTGTAGACCAGGCTGGCCTTGAACTCAGAAATCCACCTGCCTCTGCCTCCCAAGTGCTGGGATTAAAGGCGTGTGCCACCACCGCCCGGCTTCATATTTTATTTATATTGGAACTCTTGTTGCTTAAAGCCACAGACTATTTTTCTCTGAAGCAGAAGCTAGCTCTTTATAATGTCTTTAATTAGTGAGTACAGAAGAAACTATAGGCAACACAGATGTTCAGGAAGTGAGAAGAAAGTAGTATTATGAAAGAGGGAAGTGGAGGAGCACTGAGGCACCCCCCCCCCCCATTTGTTTATTTCTCTGTTTTGTAATCTTTGGTACCAGGAAGAAGTGAGCTTGAGATGGTCCGATGCATCTGGTTCAGAAGAGAGGTAGTTTCTTCTTGTCACAGATGCTCAAGAGCTGTGTACATTATCCTTCAGTCAGTCAAGATTTATCAAGGGCTTTGAGGGTAGTTGTTTAAGGCAATCATTGTTACCTGCCTGGGACAGACAGGCAGACTAATGAGTGGATGTCAGTGCTCCCTGTGGATCTCCATGCCCAACAGTGTGTGCTCACTTATGCCGGTGTCTCTGTGAAGGTTCACTGTGTGCACTCTACAAAACTCACTCCTCAAAAGCTGCTATTGCACATCCCTTCTTGGGGAACCAGTGTGTGGTTTACCACAGTAGTAGTTGAATGCTTTTGAGGCAGCTCAAGTAGGTGACTAACACAAGTTCACACACTAGAATTCCTTTTATCAGTCAGAAAAGTATTTCTTCCAAGTGTGTATGTGATGCACATGTGTGAATGGAGTTGTTCTGTGACTTGCCTGTGGAGATCAGAGGGCAAGTCTGTAGAGTTGGTTCTTTATCTTTGTATAGGTTCTGGAGATCAGACTAGTGTTGCCAGGCACACTTGAGCAGCAAGCACTGTCACACACTTAACATCTTGATGGCCTAAAAACATTTTTATAGGTACATTTTAATTTGGTGTTCAGAAGTAAGACTTTATTAAGAACTACGATTCTTTTAAAGTATAATTTTTTCTGAAAGTTTAGTGCTCTGTGTTTATAGTTGGTTGACACTTTACAGATTGCTTCATTCACCAAGTGAAGAACAGTCTCTACAATGCTGCGAGTTTATTTGGATTCCCGTTCCAGCTGACCACAAAACCCATGGTATCTTCTGCTTGTAATGGAACACGGAATGTGGCCCCTTCAGGAGAGGTCAGTGGGGCTGGGACTTGGGTACTGATCTTTTTTCTTTTACTTTTTAAATTTTTGGGGGGTTTTTCATTTGTTTGTGGGTTTTGTTGTTATTTTTTTTTTTTTTTTTTTTTTTTTGGTTTTTTGAGACAGGGTTTCTCTGTGTAGCCCCTGGCTGTCCTGGAACTCACTCTGTAGACCAGGCTGGTCTCGAACTCAGAAATCCACCTGCCTCTGCCTCCCAAGTGCTGGGATTAAAGGCGTGCGCCACCACCGCCCAGCCTTGTTGTTATTATTGTTAAGTAATTTTATATCTCTTTTTTTTGTGGCTTAGGTGATTGTTGTTTGTTTTTTGTTTTGTTTTTGTGTTTGTTTGTTTGTTTGTTTGTTTGTGGAGACATGGTCTCTTTACATAGTCCTGCCTGTTCTGGAACTCACTTTGTAGACTAGGCTGGCCTTGAACTCACAGAGTTCCTCTTATCTCCTGAGTGCTGGGATTAAAGGTGTACTTGGCATGAGCCTTGTGCATCTTCTACTACTGAGTTACATCTCCAGCCCTACACAGTGAGATATTTGTCCTTAGTTTTTAAAAACTAAACGTTAGTAAAATAAATTTTTAAAAAATTCTCATAGTCTTTTGGGGAATTAACATTAGACTGATTTATTTCCATAAATGATCATGTACTTACTAGCTTTGATATGAAGGTCAAAAAATTAAAGGCTAATAATTTAAATACTTTAAAAACATTTATAAAGAATATTTGGGAGCCAGCAAGATGGCTCAGTGAGTGAAGACTCTTGCTGCTAATCCTGATGAACTGAGTTAAATCCCCAGGACCCAGACCGTAGAAAGAGAGAACTAATTCCTGCCAGATGTGCACCAACACACACATGTTTATGTACAAATACACATAGACAGGGAGGGGGAGAAAGCAATAGTTGTTTTATTGTGGTTTGTTCTTGTGATTCTAGTGTTCAGAAGGCAGCTGCAGGAGAGCTAAGTAGATACCCTGAGAAATTCAAGACCATTGTGACAGTCTAGTGACATCCTCACTTAAAAACAAAAAGAAGGAAAAACAAAGCCAGGTGCAGTGGCTAATGCCTATAATCCTTAGCAGGTAGAGGTAGAAGAACCATTATGAAATTGAGACTAGCCTGGCTACATAGTGAGTTCCAGGCCAGCCTGGGCTACAGTCAAACGCTATCTTAAAAACAAAAGAACAGAGTTGAGTGTTGTGGAAAATTTTTTATTCTGACCCAGGGTTTCTGTTCCACCTTTGGGCATTTAGTTCCCAGATAAAAGACACACACAACCTTTACATTTACAGTAAGCCTTAAAGAGCACAAGAGCTGGGCAAATACCTACCGTCTATGCTGTTAGAATCTACTTTCCTATAGATAACCCCAAGTTATTACTTACTGTGTTTCATTTGGGCTGCTCTTAACTCTAATTGTCCAGCACTAGGGACCACATTTGTATGGCTCATCTAACCTATGTTGGCTTCTCTTCCTCCTCCACTTTTTTCTCCAAGAAACCTAAACCCCACCTGTGTCTCTTCTGGCCAGATATTGGCTGTTGGTCTTTGTTTACCAATCAAAAATAACTTGGGGGCAGGGTCACAGGTGTACTTACAGACTCCAGATCTTGGGGGCCGAACTTAGCATTACAATAGATAGCAAGACCAAACCTCAACAGTAAAATGAGGGTGAGGTCAGCCTGCTACTTACAGCTTCTCCCTTGAAAAAGGAAATTTGTTTCTTTTCTTATTTAAGTATTTGTGGGAAATCTGTAATTATCTTTTAACACTGTTTGTCACCTTTTTTATCTTAATGGTGTTATTTCTGTGTGCTAGCTTGAAAATAATCATGACTTAAGTGAGCTTTTGTATCAGACATGTTTTTAAATTGTAACTTTAGAAGTGACTGCTTTGTTTTAGGTATTTTCGAACTCTTCATCTCGTGAACTGATGAGTTCTGGATCCTGCAGCAGCATGCTGAAACTGGGTGAGCTGGTCAGGGTATTCCTGCTTGCCTGTGCTTGCAGCCATGTCCCAGGTGTTAAGAATGTGAAAGGAGGGGGGCTGGAGAGATGGCTCAGTGGTTAAGAGCACTGACTGCACTTCCAGAGGTCCTGAGTTCAAATCCCAGCAACCACATGGTGGCTCACAACCATCTGTAATGAGATCTGATGCCCTCTTCTGGTGTATCTGAAGACAGCTACAATGTATTCATATATAATAAATAAATAAATCTTTAAAAAAAAAAAAAAAAAGAATGTGAAAGGAGAACACCGGTTTGGATTAGGATTAAATAAAGGCATGATCTCGTTACTATCCATAAAAACAAATACAAGTTTTATCTGACGTTTCTAGGACTAGAAATGTCTTTGGTTTTAGAGTTTTTCAGACTTTGGGGATATCTACCTGGACCCCAGCAGTTGAACATCCCTGAGGTAAACTCTGAAATCTGAAGCTGGAAATGTCTGCATGAGCATCAGGTTTTCACAGGAAGGATATTTAACCCAGAGTTCTCCTTTATAATTTTTGTCTGAGTTGATGCTGTGTTTACTGTTTATAAGCATGATTCTTTTTTTTTTTTTTTTTTCGGTTTTTTGAGACAGGGTTTCTCTGTGTAGCCCTGGCTGTTCTGGAACTCACTCTATAGACCAGGCTGTCCTTGAACTCAGAGATCCGCCTGCTTCTGTCTCCCAAGTGCTATAAGCATGATTCTTAATGTGACTGCAGATCAAGACTTCATTGATTAGAAAACAAGAAAGGGTTGGCATATGGCTAGGTATTTAAGAGTGTCTATTGCTCTCGCAGAGCCAGCCCTGTTTGGGTCCCAGCACCCACATGAGGCAGCTCACAACTGCCCTAGCTCCTGCTCCGGGATGTGATGCCCTCTTCTGGACTTTATGTGTACTGTATTCACATGCACATATCCACACACAGACTCATATATATATATACACATATAATTGAAAGATAATAAAGATAAATCTTTAAAAAATATTCCTGAGAGCTTACTGTGAGCCCAGCACTGTGTCTAAACGGTCAGGAGTAGCAGAAGACCGTGTCCGTGCTCTCAGAGTTCATTGTGTATTTGTTGAGCAATCTTAAGTTCTTAATTCCTGCAGCTGTATAGACTTGAAGATTGACGTTAGACCCGAGAGTGGGCTTGTCATTGTATGTACTGCATGCAGTGTTACTGTGAGGAAAGCTCAGAGGAAGCCAGAGTTCTGAGAAATGGTTTTGCTGTCTGCCGTGCGGGTTGACTTGTAGTTTGAGAGAAAGAGGAGCAGGAAGTAGTGAAAGTCAGTGTTAGAGAAGGTGTGGTTCAGAAATCTGAAGTAGAAGGAGCTAAGAAACGGTGCTTATAGCTAGACTCCTCAAACTTGTTAATTAAGGCAACTTGTGTAGCCCAGAAGTACAAAGATGAGTAAATGTGTACCCTGTGAATTAGTTCTTTGACATTGCTGTGACAACAGAGATGACAAGTTGAGGAGAAAGGTTTGCTTTAGCTCCTGGTTTTAGAGGGCTTGGGCTGTGGTTTCTTGGGAGGAATATCAGAGCAGTGGGATCTTGTGCCAGAGGAGGGCGCAGTTTCCTTCACCATAGACTGGCAAGCAAAGAGAAAGGAGAATACTGTGTCTCCTTCCCTCCTCTTCCTATTTAGTCTAAGACTGCAGTCCACAGTCAGGGTGGCCTTTCCTCTTTTAGTCTGCTATTGAAACCTCACGGACACCCAGACATAGCTCACCAGTCTCTTCAGTCAAGTTGGCACTGAAGAGTAGCCATCGAAGGCTATGGCATCTCTAGGTGATGCCCAGACATCACTTTAAACCACTGTACTCTGCGATTAAAAAGTAATTCCAAAGAACTTGAAAAATGGTGATAAGTTTGGGTTTTTAAAGTCTCGTTAAGGTTTATATAAATTTAATTTGGCTTATACATACTGTTTTAATATCAGTTACTTGATTACTGTTATGGTTCTGTGGTAGTGAAGTTGAACTTGGGATCTCATACACATTAGGCAGCCCTGTACCACAGAACTACTCTCCTAGCCCTGCCATTCCTTTCCTTTAATTTGTTTGTAACATTCGTGCTGGATTACTATGACTTTAAAAAAAAAATAGAGGTTTCATTCTACCATGTAAATACGCTTTCTATCCCAATTCAGGCTGTTGACTGGTATTTTTTTTTCTTTTCATTACAAATACATTGTTAAAGGTAATAAATCTCCTAATGGAATAAGTGACTATCCAAAGATCAGAGTGACTGTGACCCGAGATCAGCCACGGAGAGTCCTGCCTTCCTTTGGGTAAGTTAAATTGTACTCTTCTGTAAGCAAAGCTCACTGTTGCTAGGTATTTTCACTGTGTTCTGTTACATAGTGAGAGGGTAATAGCTGAGTATCATGTGTCTACTTAGACTTGAATTTGTTTCTGATCCAACTGTATTACATGTCTACAGTGTGATTTGGTTTTGAAAACCTTTTTAATATTTTTATTTTTAATAATAGTATGTGAATGAGTATTTTGCCTAGATACTGTGTAGCACTTTCATAGCTGGTGCCTGAGGAGGCCACAAGAGGGCGCTGAACCCCCAACCCTGGTCCTCTGGAAAAGCAGCCAGTACTTAGTCACTGAACTATCTCTGCAACCCCCTTTTTTATGTTTTTATTTATCTGTGAGGATTTCACACAATATATGTTGATCATCTTCATCTCTAACTCCTCCCAGATCCTCCCCCACCTCCCTGCCCACTGAACTTCTTATCCCCTCCCTCACCCCTCCTCTTCCTCTCCTTCACCCTCTGTCTCTCTCCTCCTTTTCCTGTCTCTCTTTCTCATCCTCCATTGAGTTCAGTTTGTGTTGCTAGCTACTCCTGAGTATGGGACCTGCCTTGATAGATATGATAGATATACCTGGTGTCACTCTACTGAAGAAAACTGACTTTCTCTTTCCTAGAAGCAGTCAGATACCAATATCTCCTCAGCTAGGGATGGGACTTTGTACTCACTCTCATGTTAGGCTTTTGTTTGCCTTTAGCTTACACAGCCTTTGTGTGTGCTGTCACAATCTCATTGTGAGTTCATAGGTACATCTGCCTGTTGTATGGGAAAGAGTATTTTCTTACCACTCTTATCTACCGCCTCTGGTTCTTATAGTCTTTCTGTCTTCCCTTGTGTAGATCCCTGAACATTGAGGGGAGAGGTGTGATGTAGACAACCCATTTAGGACTGATCTTTCCAAAGTCACTTATTCTCTCTGTGCATTGGCCTGTTGTGGGTTTCTGTGTTAGTAGCCATCAGCACGAGAAGCTTGTCTTAGGAGAGTTGAGAGGTGCGCTGGTCTGTGGTTATATCCATGGTTCCTTAAGAGCCATTTTTAATCCTGTGTCCATTTAGCAGAACGGTACTAGTGAACCCCCCCCCACCCCAGAGCCCAAGGACTTATCTTACCTTAATAAGGTTCTTGGCCTTATTGACAATGTCCATGTGGGTTTCAGCTCATGGAGCAGGCCTTAAATCTAATTAGAACTGGCTAGTTACTCCCATAAAATATATGCCATTGTTGTACCATCATTATAGCTTGCTGGGCTCATGATTGGGGAGGTTGGTGACTACGTTCTCCTCTGGTGGCATGCATAGCACCTTCCAGTATGTGAAAGCTAGCCAATGTGGTTTAAGCTTTCAGTTGAATACCAGCTAGATTTTTTTTTTGTGTTCTGTGATTTAAGTATTTGGTGTTTTTCAGGAATAGTGTATTATTGTCAAGTTCTGGAAGGTAATCAAGAGCATTGGCAATACCCTGTAATGTTTAGGGGGTTGGCATATAGGATCCCATTAGCCACTAACTCAAAAAAGAGGTAGCCCATTCCTGGTACCAGGTATTTTCTTTGGTAGTGTGTGGTGTCCAATTAGGGAATATACTTTTTTCTCAGCAGCTTTTATAATTTTCTCCAAAATTGACCACATTTTAGAACACAAAGCAAGTCTCAGTACAAATGTAAGAAGATTGAAGTAATAGCCTGCATCCTGTGTGACCACAAAGGAATAAGACTGGATATCAACGACAGTTCAACAGCAGGAAGTACCCAGACTCGTGCAGACTAAACAACACACTTCTGAATGACAGTTGCTTAAGGGAGAAGTGGAAAGGGAAATAAAAACCATCCTAGAATTAGGTGAAAATGGAAACATAGTATCTGTGTTTATGTGTATGAGTGTTTTGCCCACAGAGGCCAGCAGAGGGTATTAGAACCCTGGGATTACAGACAGTTATTCGACACTTTGTAGGTGCTAGGAACTGAATTCTGGTCCTTTGCAGAGTAGCAAGTGCGTTTACCCATTGAACAATCTCTGCAGCCTCCTTAAAAACCATTTTAAAACTGTGTGTGTGTGTGAATACAGAAAAGTACATAAATCTTAAATATAACCTGATACATTTTATACACTGAACATGTCAGGTCTGTTAAATACTATTTTTTTCAGTAATTTCCTCTTAAATTTGTTATGCATTTAGCAAATATGTGTGTAAAAGCTCAAGACAGTTTGCGAGAGGCAGTTCTCTCTGCATCCTGCAGGCTCCGGGGATCAAATCCAGGTCCTGTGACGTGGCACCAAGCTCCTCTGCCCTCTGAGCTCCCTTGTCAGTTGTCCTCTGTGTGTTGTCACCTTCTAGAATTCCTACCTCTTGGAAATCTAACTTGGTAGTCTCTCATCTCTTGCCTTGTTCCTTTTAAAACTATGTGATGGTGAAGATCTTTAATCCCAGCTATGGGAGGCAGAGGTAGGCAGGTCTGAGTTTAAGGCCAGCCTGGTCTACATACTGAGTTCCAAGACAACCAGGGCTACATAAAGAGACTCTGACTCAAAAAAACAAAAACACCCTCCTAAAAAGCTATGTTTTATTTGTTTTTGTTATTGTTTGTGGTTTTGTTTGTTTGTCTTGTTGTTTTGTTTAGTTTTACCTAGGGTCTCAACCACATAGTTCATACCTGACTGGAGTTTATTATGTAACTCAGATTGTTCTGAACTCATTATGTAGTCCTAGTTGGCTTTGAACTCTGAATTTTTCTGTTTTCATTTCCTGATTTTTTTTTTAAGCTCTCTCATGGTTTTTAAATTGTAAGAAACTTCTCCAATCTGCATGAATTTATTCTGTAAGTATCTTGCTCCAATTATAAATGCATAGTGCCTTTTCTTATCTCAAAAGCTGTTTATTATTTTTACATTTCCTTAACCTTGCTTCCTCTGTCCCCCCAGCCCCCAGAGCTTTCTTTCAGTCTGCCTACTGCCTTGGTTTATTTCAGTCTTATCTTTCAAGTTAGAGTCTTTATTCAAAATTCTGGGTTGGAGAGATAGTTAAATCAATAAAGTGCTTGCTGTACAGGCTAAATTTGGATTCCTAGCACCTGTGTAAAAGCTATGCCACAGCTGCACACTTCTGTAACCCACAGTGCTGGTGGTGGGAGAAATAGGCACATGCCTAAGCTCATAGGCCAACCAGTCTAGCTGAGTTGATGAGCTCCCAAGCTCAGTGAGACCCTGCCTCAAAAATCAGGTGAAGAGCAGTGGAGGTAGGCATGTTAGCCTCTTGCTTTTACATGCACAAGTACACACATGCAAACATGAACACATACAAATGCAAATCTGGTGATCCTTGGCTAACTGCTTATAATTAAAATGGAAATCTAGGTGACCTTAGTGTTGATTCAGGGGTTGAGAGCACTTGTTGCTCTTGTAGAGGACCCAGCTGTATTCAGTTCCCAGCACTTCAACCACCTGTAACTCGAGTTCTTTAGTTCTGATGCCCTCTTCTGGCCTCTGTGGGTACTGCATGCACACCTTGCACAGTGCTACATGTAGACAAAAAACACTTATACATAAAATAATAAAATAAATATTTAAATTTAAAACATTTTAAAGTAAAAATCTGCTGTGGTAGTATACACCTTTAATTCCAGTACTTGGAATGCATAGGCTGGTAATGTCAAGTTCAAGGATAACCTGGTCTGTATAGATAGTTCCAGGCCAGCTAGGGTTGTATAGGGAGACCATGTCTCAAAAAGAAAAGAGGAGGTTGGGGAAAGGGGGGAGGCTAACTGACTAGTTAAAAATGGGATGCTCTGAATTTGGGTGAAAGATAAATTGTACAGGTAGAAGGGAAATTAGTAACTGACACGAGTATCTTATATCAGAACATGAAGGAGGGCACAGAAACTAGTGAAACTCCAGGCCAACTTGAGGAAAAACTTGACTAGTATTTAGTGGCCAAATAGGGACAATTTAAACATCAAAATGAATAAAGCTCGTAACACCAACACCAGTGGGTGGGTGTATACTGTGGAAGATAGATCTCCATAAGAAAATGTTAGGAGAATGCAGAAGGCATGAGAAAGATTACCATTTTGTGACTGTCATGATTGCATGGATGAGCCTTGGTTGAGCTAAGGTCGGGATTTGATAAGACCTAGAATACTAATATTAACATTACAATATCTCCCCTCCAAATCTCTTATTAATTATGAAGGAGGAAAGTGACTTGTTACAGAGAAACCTGCCTGATACCTGACAGTACCTTAATAGATCACTGTCGGCAGTGGCACAGATGAGCCAGCCTCCGAGCGTACTGCATCAAGATGGGTACCATCACTCACTGTAGGGTTCTTGCAGAGACTGAGGATCTAAACGCACCTGTGAAAATAGTTTATAAGTGGAAATGCATTCTACAAAACCACACGGCTGTATTCTGTTTTTATGTTAAAGATGCAACAAGATACAGGGTGAAATCTGAATAGCTAGGACTATAGGAATACTGCACTGTCTCACCATAGAATTTGCTAGCATGTAGCATTGCCATGGTGCCCAGTGAGTAAAGGACAAGTAGACAATTCAAGAGAGAGGGATGTGCAGTGGGGCTAAACCTGGGGCTGAGATTGGAACTCTGTCTGTGAGGAGGGCAGCTCTAGTGGTCAGAACAGACGTTCCATATGGTATATCTAACTTTGCAAATGGTGATTGTTTAGAAACAAGTGCTCTTAAACTAGAGCCGCTGAATATTTGGATGACCTAGAAGCTTGAATCTCAATTCCATGATACAGTCTTTTGTTTTCTTTTATTCTCCAGTTTTACATTGAAATCCGAAGGCTATAATAGAAGGCCAAGTGGTCGTCGCCATAGCAAAAGCAATCCAGAGAGTTCCTTAACATGGAAACCTCAGGAGCAAGGTGTAACAGAGATGGTTTCTGAAGAGGGTGGCAAGGGTGTGAGGCGTCCCCATTGCACCGTGGAGGAGGTAAATACTCTTAGCCTGATATCTTTTTTTTTTTTTTTTTTTTGGTTTTTCGAGACAGGGTTTCTCTGTGTAGTCCTGGCTGTCCTGGAACTCACTCTGTAGACCAGGCTGTACTCGAACTCAGAAATCCGCCTGCCTCTGCCTTCCAAGTGCTGGGATTAAAGGCGTGCACCACCACCGCCCGGCTTAGCCTGATATCTTAAAGAAATGTTTTTAATGATTTTTTTGAGTAATGATTTGCGTACTATGGCATAAAATTCAAAATGTACCAAAGGGGTACAGTGATTATAAGTGTCCCAGCATCCCTTCCCTGCCTGGCCTCCCTCCCCTGCCTTGACTCATAGGACCTACTGTTGCTGAGCAGTAAGAGCTACTCTAGACACTGTCAGATGCTAGGTCCACGGAAAAGAAAGAAGGAATCCTTCTAGGAAGAGATTACTTTGTAATTTTATGTTTTGAAGACAGGGTCTCTTTACATAGACCTGGCTATCCTGGAACTCAGTATGTAGACCAGGCTGTCCTTAAACTCACAGAAATTTGCCCGCCTCTGACTCCTGAATGGTAGGATTACATGCATGCACCATCAAACCTTGCCTAACTTACTTATATAAACCTTAATAAGTGTGATTAAGTAAAGGTGGTAAATGATGTGCCCCTCTGCTTTTTCCTTCACCTTTCAGAGTGTTTAGTGTGGTGAGGAGACAGGCCTTCGTTCTCTCTTGAGATCTTTACTTATTCCAGGGGTGTTGAGAATTATTTCTGTCTCTGGCATTCCCCAATACCATCAGCTATTTTAATATGGTAGATAATTTTGTGAGCTACTTGTGACTTATCAAAGAAATACTTGTTCAAGTCCCAGATACTGCACTCATTTTTAGTAATTTAGTGTCTGAATCCTAAATATATTTGGCCCCTGCCTTCATGAGTTTTACATAAATAACTTATAATTCAGCAGAAAGGCCAAGGGAATAGTGGGCCAGAGGCCCTCTGGGGGTTTTAAGAAGTGAAACTTGACTGTTTTAAGAGATCTGTGTAGGTAGATTCTAGAACAATGGGTAGCCAGTCTTACAAACACGTTTGTCAATTGAGACTAGTACAGGGCATAGAGAGAGAACCTGAGACCCAAACTTCAGCTCTGAATAAATATGTCGCTGACCAAGATGCCCTTTGTGTTTAGGGGGCAGATGCTGACTTCAGTTTTGGACATTGTTTAAAGTGGCCATGAAACATGCAAGAAGACCTTTCCTGTAGACTCTGGATATAGGTGATGGGAACTTTGAGAAGAAGGCAGGGCTAGAGACACGGTTCTGGATTTTTTTTTTTTTTTTTGGTTTTTCGAGACAGGGTTTCTCTGTGTAGCCCTGGCTGTCCTGGAACTCACTCTGTAGACCAGGCTGGCCTTGAACTCAGAGATCTGCCTGCCTCTGCCTCCCAAGTGCTGGGATTAAAGGTGTGTGCCACCACCGCCCAGCGGTTCTGGCTTTTCTACATACTGATGTAATGTGATTGAAGGGAGCTGAGAAGGTGATTCAGGGGAAGACTGCAGTGTGAGGAGCTCTGGGCATCTGTGGCATCTATGGCAGAAGGAAGTAACCATGGTGCAGACTGAGGAGACGAGAGAAGAATCACAGCAGTTTCTTGGTCAGCAAGAGCAGCCTAGTGAGCCGGATGAGATGCTGAGGGGCGACCGTATAGCACAAGGTTGAACCAGTGCAGAAGAGTGTGGCTACAAGGCCACTGGGGACTGGGGAAACCAGTTCCAGTCAGGAAGTCAGGAAGGTGTAAATTTCTTGCTATAAAGTGGATTGTTTCTGTTGGTGTTTTCTGATCAACTCAGTTTTCTTCAGCATAGTTCTGTCAAAGATGCAAATGCCTCCGTGATCTAGCAGAGTGGTTCTTAACCTTCCCAATGCTGCAACCCTTTAATACAGCTCCTCATGCTGTGGAGACCCCAACTATAAAGTTATTTTCATTGTTGCTACTTTATACCTGTCATGTTGCTGCTGTAGTGAATCATAATGTAAGTCTGTGCTCTCTAATGGTCTCAGGGGACCTGTGAAAGGGTCATTTAACTCCCAGAGGGGTCTAGAGCACAGGTTGAGAACTGCAGGTCTAACAACGGAAAGAGTAAAGCAGGGTGGAAAGTAAGCAGCCTACCTAAAGGGAGAACTCCAGGTTGTTGACTCATTTCTCTAAAGAGGTTAGAGTTTGGGATTTTTTAAAAAAGTATAAAGCTAGTATTTGATTAAAACAACTCTGAGAACAGAGTGCTCCAAGTAAAGTACATCTGTGGACTGCATCTCCCTGGCCAGTGTCTGGTTAGATCTGAGGCTAGGCTTCGTGTGCGACTATTTACCATGCATACTTTTTTATTCAGGGTGTGCAAAAGGATGAAAGAGAAAAATACCGAAAGTTATTGGAGCGTCTTAAAGAAGGTGCTCATGGAAGCACTTTCCCTCCTGCAGTTTCACACCACAGGTAAGAGGAGCTGATGAGAAATTGCTTTGCTAGACTTTTTCCTTAGTACAGATCCAAATATCTTGGTTTTAGAGAGATGGTCTGAAGAGAACTGCCGTGTAGTTTGTCTGACACTGTATGAAGTGCTTACAGAACGCCTGACACTGTATACAGTGGCTTACAGAATGGAATTTTCTGTTAGTTTTAGAGTCTTCTGCCCACATGAATTTCTTTTCTTACTTATTTATTTTTTGATTTTTTTTTTTGTTTGTTTGTTTGCTTTTTGTATTTTGAGACAGTTTCCCTGTGTGTAGTCTTGTCCTGGAACTCACTCTCTAGACAGACTGGCCTTAGACTCAAAGATCTGCCTGCCTCTGCCCCTGAATATTGCTGGAATTGAAGGTAGAATTGAACCCACCAGTGCATGACTGGGTTTATTATTTGTTTTGATGTTTTGTTTTCAAGGCAGGCTCTCACTGTCTACGTAAGCTAGCTTGGAATTTATAGTTCTTCTGCCTCCACTTCCCACGTGCTGGGATTCTATTCATTTGATACACATCCAACTGAAATGAACTCCTACTCATGTGGAAAAAGGAGATCCCCTCCCAGCCTCGTCAACACAAATGTTCACCACACTACCTGTCTGTCTGCCTTTGTCCTGGCTCCTCCTTTTTCCTCAGCTTTCCCTTCCCTTTGTCTCCTCCTCCTTTACCCTGTCACAGTCTCTTTGTATTTCATTTTCCTTACACACACACACACACACACACATCAATCTCTGAGGCATCTGTTGATTGCACTTTAGTATCCTCTACTTAGAAACAAGATTAAAATCAAGTCATAAGGTCTTTGCTTCTGACATGGCTTGTTAATTAAGTATGAGCAATTTGAGCAGATAAGTGAGGTAAAAAAGGAAGTGCTGTCGTGCTGTCTTATCTGGATCTGGAGAGGTGGGCAGGGGCATGCAAGTTCAGGGTGTCAGCTCATCTGATAACTTAGTAAATGATTGCAAATACACTGAGTCCCATAAAGTATGGAACTAGCAAATTGAGTCACAGGATTGTCTAGCCTATTGAATGCAGAAAGAATGAATTATTATCTGACAATTGTAACTTTAGCCGTTACATAGATAATTCTGTTGTTCTCCTGTCTCGGCTCGGAGTGATAGTGCTGATACTTACTCTGAGGTCTTTCTTCCCCTTGTATCTGATTTGATCTTCCTCACTTTTGTCTTTCTAAGTTCTCAGAGAATTCAGATGGACACATTAAAGACCAAAGGCTGGGTGGAAGAGCAGAGCCATGGAGTCAGAACAACCCACTTTGTTCCAAAACAGTGTGAGTTCCAGATTTAGCTCTTTCTAAGTCACTGCCTGTAGTTCATGTGAGAGCACGCTACTGAAATATGGTATACCAGGCCATAAAATAGTGTCAGGCTTCAAGACATTGGCTAGCACTTATCTAGTACCTGAAGTTTTATTTTTAAAATGAAATCATTTTAAGATTAAGTTGATAGCTGAAATGCCTGTATAGTAGTATATTTTGTGAAACTAAAATTAATTTACTTCTTTACTTTTCATAAGGAAGTAACTTCCTTATATTACCTTCCTTATATTTCTCCAATAACTGTTCACTGAATGACTTTAGCTTATTAAATGAACTGCTGTCAGTTGTGCTCGGGATTTAAGGAAGAAAAAATTACATATATTTTAGGTGCTTGTATATGAGGCAGCCAGTAGCTTTTTAACTTACATTAGCATTGATGCAAGCAAATGTGCTGGTACTTGGAATCTGTGGGTTGGAATTCAAGCCTGTGATTAGTTAGTAAAGGATCTTTTCTTTCCATCCCTACAGATAGAGTTGTTGAAACAAGAGGACCTCTCTGTTCAGTGAGAAGTGAAAAGAGGTACATGGCTCATTTAATTCTAAGATTTCATTTAGAGTTAAGTCTCCTCACTTTGTAAATTACATTATGAATAACCATGAGGAACTGTGAGTTTCCTTGGTCTGGCGGCTAGTCAGCAATCAGGAGTAGGTGAATAGTTCTTCAGTCAGACCCTTCCAGGCTGCTCCTCATCCCTCAGGCGGCAGGGCTTGGGCAAGTAGGTACTTCTAAAGAGTATGTGGCCACTGCCTTGAACATAGGAATGGTGAAGCCTGGTCTGCTTTCCTTGGGTTTTGGGGAGGTTATTACTTTATAGCAGACTTGCCAGCTGTGACCAAGAGTCCAGATCTGGTCCGTCTGACTATGTTTGTTAAGGAAACCACATAGGTAGAGAAGTTGTGAATGAAGCTACAAGCATTTGTACGCTTGGTGTCCACAGAGTCCAGAGAGGATGTCAGATCCCCTAGAACTGGAGCTAGCGCTACAGAAGGTTGTAAGCTGTCATGTGGATGCTGGGAACTTTGCAGAGTAGCAAGTACTCTTCAAAAAGACTTGTCAGAGATTTCATGCAACAATTAGCTCTGAAACCCCATATAAATGCAAATGATACACTTCTGTTTATACAGTGGCACAGGGTAAATAGTCCATCCCCAGAGTGACTAATGGGGTACTGAGAAAGGAGAATGAGACCAAAGCAAGATCACAGCTCAGCAGAGACAACACATGTGGGAAATTTTAAGATCTGAGGTAGCAGGTTGTGAGCTTAGCCACCCTTGGCCTTGCTTGCATTTGAGGTTCCATGATCACAAGTGTGTGTGTTATGCATGGCTTTCCTCCAACTCCTCAGAGTCTGCATTGACACGGAGGCTTTACTGTTGCCCTCCCAACCTCCTCATAGCGAGGCTGACCCTGTTACACATTGCCTAGTCTCCAGGCCCTTGGAAATCAGGTGAACACCTCCATGACCCTTTAACTGCTACATATTGTATGCCTGCAAAAAACAGTCCCATATGGACAAAAGCCTGACAAAAGCTCTTGCCTCTGAGGGTTTAGGTTGATAACCTACCCATAGGCAACTTTCTGCAAGGAGGGTACCTTTGTTCTCGTGGCTCTCTTCAAGATGAATTTACAGGGCTGGCAAGATGGCTCCAATGCTTGTCACCAAAGACCTGAGTTTGAGTCCCAGAACTTGCATGATAGAGAAAACCAACTTCCTGAGGTTGCCCTCTGATTTATACTTGTGTATCACAAAACATTTGCTGCCCCTCAAATAAGTGTAAGATTACAGGCAAACAAATGAACAATGGGCTCCGGAAACAATAACGCAATGAGTTGGCAGTTTTATGCTCTGAAGCCCGTGGCCAGTTCCTTACTCTAAGAAAGAATACCTAAGGGTTTCTTCAGTCAAGGGTGCTGGGGTGAGCCCTAGCAGTGCTAGTCATTGTTGTTAATTGCGTCACCTTGTCCATTGTTTTCAGTGTGTTGGTTTCAAATCCCTTTGCTCTTCATTTTCCTTCCAAGTCTTCCTATACGATTGGCTAAACCGCCTTTCAAGTTCCTTTATCGCTTCAGTTAGTTAACTGCTTCCCCACCTCTTTTAAGGGAATGGGGGCGGGGGAGGGATATGTGTGTTTGCATGTGGAAGTCGGAGGTAGAGACAGTAGATGTCTTCCTCAGAGAGACTGAACCTGGAATTGGTTTGCGTAAACTGGCTGGCGAGCAAGCCTCAGCCTACAGTACGAATGTGCTATTGCACACAGCTTTTACATGGATACTGGACCAAACTCGGTATTTTAACAACTCATCTGCCTCCTCAGCCCCCTTTTCCCAGTCTTTTGAGAGGATTTTACTCTGTAAGTAAGAGTGAACTGTACTCCTGATCCTCCCTCCTCTGCCCACTGAGTGCAGAGTTTACAGGCATAGACCACCTCTTCCTGCATGCCATCCTCTTTTAAGATGCTCTCAGGTAAGGCTTCAGGTTGCAGAGAAAATGGAGCCTTTTTTACCTAGTAGTATCATTGCCCTGTCTGAACCTAACAAGTACTGTCTAGTGACTGTGTTTCTCCTCACATTCTGGTCTTCTCAGCACCTGTCAGAACCTCCCATTAAGTTCTCCCATTACAGCCTTCTAGAGTGTCTCTCTTTAATCTAGATCTGATGTCTTCCCCCATAGTCTTCCTCAGACTAGTTCCAACGCTGTAAGAGCCACAGAGAGGATGGTCACAACAGCAACCCCACTTTTTTAGCATTTGTTTTTCATGTTAGTTCCGTTCTATTGCTGCTAAAATGCCTGACACAAACAACGTAAGGGAGGAAGGGTTTATTTTAGCTCACAGTTTTAGAGAAGTCACTCTGTCATGCTGAGAAAAGCATTAGAATGATATGGTTTGTTTATGCCAGGCCAGGAAGCAGAGACAGAGCAGTGCCAGCACTCTCAAGACCATTTTTGTTTAGAGATTAATAAATCGTAATTTTAAAATAATAAAAAAAAAGGTTTGAGACAGTCTCATTTAGCCCAGGCTAGCCCCAAACTCATTATGTAACCTTGAACTGCTTGTCTTCCTGTCTCTGCTTCCCTGGGTTCTGGGATTACAGATGTGCGCCACTATCATCAGTTTAATAAATGTTACTTATGAAACTAATATGTACCACATTAAACAGCAGAACTCTGTAAATCTGTAATGGTTTCCTCCCCAGGTATTCAAAAGGAAAAGCTGATACAGAGAAGGTGGTGGGACTCCGATTTGAAAAGGAAGGTGTAAGTAGAAGCCCTTGGTAAATGGTAGATTTGCCTTGTCACTGGACTGACATTTTGATGCCACAGGAAACAAGGAAGTGTAGCCCTGGCTATCCTAAAACTAGCTCTGTAGACGAGGCTGGCCTCGAATTCATAGACGTCTACCTCCCAAGTACTCAGACTAAAGGTGTGTGCCACCACTACCCAGTCTACTTTTAATGTAAGTATTAGAATCAGTGTTTCAGTTTCTCTGTAGGCATGTTCAGGTTTTTAATAATAAGGTTATTTTGTTAAACATTTAATATCTGGCAGAAATCAATCTCAATTCATCTCAGTCCCCACCCCCCCATGGTCTTACTATGCAGCCTTGCTATATAGACTAGACTGGCCTCAAACTTGTGGAGATCCACCTGCCTCAGCCTCCTGATTAATTAATTAACCCTCTGCTGGGATTACAGATGTGTACCACCACACCCCGTACAGAAATATATTTCTTAATTAAATGCAACTGAAACTTTGTTACTTACATTTTATTTACATAGAATTACAAAGGTGGTCTTAAAACATCCCCTTATCTAATGTTCTCTGTTTCCAGTGATTCCAGATGGACTCTTTTGTGTTTAATTATCATTTATTGTCCATTTTGTCAAAACAGAATGCTCATAATCTTAGCACTCAGGGAGGACCAAATCTAGACAGTTAAGCCAGTCTAGATTTTATGGAAGAAGCTTTTACATTTGTAGTCATCTTACAGTGAGGGAGAGCTAGTCTTTTTATAAAATGAGGAAGGAGTGGATGGGAACTACCATGCAGTCAGAAAGAATGAAGGAAGCTCACTGGTGTCTTGAGACTGTAGCTCTACTCCAAAGTTCTGTTTCTAAATCAATTTCCTAACAAACTTGTAAGGTATCGGTTTTGTATCTGCAGGCAAGTGCTTTACCACCAAGCTCCATTCCTTGTCCTCATCTCCGGTCCTTGTAGAGGCTTTCACTATGTATGCATGATTTAATTAGTGGCCATTGGTGATAACTACCTGTTCAGTGTATTTCCTACAGTACTTTGTTTTCTACAGTATACACATGAAATAGAGGAGTAGACTGTAGTTCAGTGCTAGAGTGTTTGTCTAGCATGTTAAAGGTCTTAGGCTCCAACCCCTATACAGAAAAAAGAATGAATAATAAAAGCAGCTTTAACTAACACAGGATGACTTTGACTAAGACTCCTCTGTGTGATGTTCTGTACGCCATGCCGTGTACCTTTCTAAACTTTACAAACATGTTTTAACTACATTTTAGAATGGGATAGGAACTGAAAATGGTTTTCTTGCTAGTTCCAGAGGAATGGTGTTTGTTTGTAACTCATTGCGCTGTGGGCCTGTGTTTAACTCTGAAGCTTATGTTCACCTTTACCAGGGCAGGCAGGCTGAGTCTGTTTCACCATCAGGACAGCTGCTAAATCTTAGTCATTGTCTCTCTTCAAGTTAATGCCAGACTTTTACATCTTTTTAAAAAAAATTATAAACCTTAAAAAAAAGTTACAAACAAAAACTGACTGGACCCAAAGTCTGCATGTCAGTGGGCTGTGCCGGAGAGAAGCTACTTGGAATGGAAGCCATGGTGTGTCACATGGGGTCTTAACTTTCACTGTCCAGAATATCTTTATGCATGTATTCACCATCCAATGTTGAATTCCATGGTGGAGTTAAAACTAGAGAACAATTAGCTTCTTCCCTAACTTCTTCAGTGTTTTATATTCTGTGCAAACTGTTGCATTATATGTACAAAATCAAGCATTGTCAATGTTGAAATTCTTTTGGTCAGACAAGAGGACACCAAATGGAGCCTGATCTGTCAGAAGAAGTGTCTGCTCGCCTTCGCCTGGGCAGTGGAAGCAATGGCTTACTCAGAAGGAAAATATCAGTGCTTGAGGCAAAGGAGAAGAACTTCTCAAGCAAAGAGAAGGACAGAAGAACAGAAGATCTCTTTGAACTTACAGAGGTACAGTTCTTTGTGTGGGTCGGAGTTAGATAGCTATTTCAGACTAGCCACAGCTCCTCTAAATGTAAGTGCAGCTTTGTTTTGAGAAATTTCTCCAGATAAGGAATATATTAAGTTTAAAAACACAAAAGAAAGCCGGGCGGTGGTGGCGCATGCCTTTAATCCCAGCACTTGGGAGGCAGAGACAGGTGGATTTCTGAGTTCGGGGCCAGCCTGGTCTACAGAGTGAGTTCTAGGACAGCCAGGACTACACAGAGAAACCCTGTCTCGAAAAACTAAAAAAAAAGAAAGAAAAAGAAAAAAAAGAAAACCTCCAGGTCTGCTTATGTTGTTTCTATTGGTCATTCAGGTCTGTGTGAGGGTGGCCTGATGGAACAAGTACAGTTGGTTTTGGCTGGGTTTTTTTTTTGTTGTTTTGTTTTGTTTTGTTTTGTTTTTGGTTGTTGGTTGGTTGGTTGATTTTAGTTTTTCAGTTTTTTTCTGTTTTTGAAACTGGGTATAAGTGGTTATTTAGCCCAGGTTGGTCTAACATTCATGAGATCCTCTTGCCGTGAGCCTCATAGAAGTTAAAATTCTTATTTTAAAATTGATTCTTTAATCCCAGCACTTGGGAGGCAGAGGCAGGCGGATTTCTGAGTTCGAGAGTTTGAGGCTAGCCTGGTCTACAGAGTGAGTTCCAGGACCCCCAGGGCTACACAGAGAAACCCTGTCTCGAAAAACCAAACCAAAAATAAATAAATAAATAAATAAATAAATAAATAAATGGGATTCTTCATACTGAATCAAGAACCCTGTTATCCTGGTGTGTGTGGAGGGTTCTCACTTAGCATAGATGTCTCCAATGCTTACAGTACACTGCACATGAAGTTCTTGTAGCTTCCTTTGCCCTGCCATGATAACATGACCTGACACAAAGTGTCTTAGGGGAAAGAGCTTCCTGCAGCTCACATTTCCAGGTGTGAGGTCTATGTTTCAGCTGGGCACATCACATCCATGCAAGGGTGCATGACCACTTACTTGCTCAGACTCAGGCTCTGCTGGGTCCCCTACATCAGTTGGTTAATTAAGACAAACTCCACAGGTGTATCTACAGGGCAACCAGATTAGATAATCCCTACTTGTAATTCTTGTAATTCTGGGTCCTGTCGAGATGAACACAAAGGCTAACCATGTCAGGTAGAGAGATCAAGCCATAAGATAACAAACTTGTGTGCAAAGGAGAAAAACAATAATGGAAATAATTTTGATTGGGTTCATAAGCTAAATATACATCTAGCTGCATAAATCTTTAAAATAATTCAAGGAGATAGCCATTATTAAGACTGGTTTGGTTTTCGTTTTTGTCCTCATTTTAGTTTTTTGAGACAGGGTTTCTTGTGTAGGTTTCTTAGTTTCTCCTGGCTGTTCTAGAATTCACTGAAGACCAGACTGGCCTTGAACTCAAGAGATCCGCCTGCCTCTGCCTCCCAAGTGCTGGGATCAAAGGCGTGCGCCACCACCATCCAACTTATTAAGACTGTTTTACAGTTGTAAATTTGAATGTTCTTACACTGAGGTTTCGTAGATGTTGAATAGTGGTTTTTCTCAAAGATCATCAGGTATTGCTGAGATGAAAGGCTTTTTTCAGCCTGAGTCTTTCCATACCTGATAGCGGTTCTATGCTAATGTAGCATCGTCTAATTCAGGACATGGAAAAGGAAATCAGTAATGCCCTGGGCCACGGCCCACCAGATGAGATTTTGAGCAGCGCTTTCAAGTTGCGAATCACCCGAGGAGATATCCAGACCTTAAAGAACTATCACTGGCTCAATGATGAGGTCAGTCTTCTTCCTTTCCTGCTCTGCCTGTCACTCTGCTTAGTGTCTCTGTCTGTAATCAGTGACCTCTGCCTGCTGGGAAGGGCTTTGGGAAAGTAACTTCAATTTCTGTTTTTGCTGGGAAATGGACCAAGGGTCTTCCATGTTCAACAATCAAGTTCTCTCTCTGTTCTGAGCTATGTCCTCATCCTCTTTTTTTTTTCCCCTTTAGCTTTTTATTTTGAGACAAATTTCCCGCCGGGCAGTGGTGGCACACGCCTTTAATCCCAGCACTTGGGAGGCAGAGGCAGGCGGGTTTTTTAGTTCGAGGCCAGCCTGGTCTACAGAGTGAGTTCCAGGACAGCTAGGGCTACACAGAGAAACCCTGTCTCAAAAAACCAAAAAAAAAAAAAGAGAGAGAGAGAGAGACAAGTTTCCACTAACTTGTCCAGGCTGGCCTATCTTACATAGCTCAGACGGGCCCTGACCCCTGTTGTGATCCTCCTCACTCACCTCATCCTCCTAAGTAACAAACAACTACCCCAGGTGTTGTTTGTTTTGTTGTTCTTCCATACCAGAGATTGAACGGAAGATCTTGTGCAAACACTGTCCCTGTGGGGTGTGCATCCCCTGACTAGTAATTTTCAAAGCAAAGCATAGCATTAAAAATTCATTGTGATGGGTGTGGTGGCACATGCTTTAAAAATATCAAGAGAACTCAGGAGGCAAAGGCAGGCAGACCTCTGTTCATAGTACATACTGAATTCCAGGCCAGCCAGTGCTACGTAGTGAGACACCTCCCCAGTCCCCAACCGACTACAGATGGCTACAGAGCCTGTAGCTTCCCTGTCTCATGTTGGTACAGCAATGGGAAGTGGTGCTGAGCCCTCACACAGGAAGGGAAAAGGACCACGGTGTTCTCTCCTTCAGCTTCTCTTGGTGCTAGCCTCCTCTGTGGGGGTGGGGTGCTCATGAGGGTCCTTGCCCACTGTTCTCATGCTGAGGAGTAGGTCCTTTATAAGGATCTTAGAGCAAGGACAAAAGATGGTGCTACAGTTAAGAGTGCTTGCTCTTCACGGGATCCTTGCTTGCTTCCCAGCCTGGGACTGCAGCTCCAGAGGATCTATGCCTGCACGTGAACCTGTACTCATGTGCATAGACCCACATATATACACATAATTAAAAATAAGTCTTAGAGTGTTTGATTGATGTGTGTGTTTAAGCCATAGCAAGAGATAACTATAAATAGTCACCCCATTTGTTACCTGTACCATACATATTCTACAAAAGCTAGCTTAGTTACTACGACTGCTTCAGTTGGCTCTTTAACCAACTCTTCTGTCTTTGAATTTTCTCCCATTTGCTCCCTGTCCCTATGTCACCAGCCTAGTTACAAGAAAATACTGTCATTTGTAAATATAAGTATAAATATGCTTATTATAAAGCTTTTGAAAAACACTTTATATTTGAAAATTTTTGAAGAAATTATTGCTCAAAAGTTCCATAAATATTTTGGCATTTCTCCTTCTGGGAAGTATGTCCAAATTGAGGTATATTTTAGATGTAGTCCTATAGTTAACAGTGCATTTTTCTGCATAACACTTGCATATGGCTTTTCATTATTGCATAGAACTGTCATTCACATGCTTCAAAATTTTAGTCATATGACTTGCTGGCTTCTGTTAGGGAGGTGGTCTGTACTGGGAATTGGATCCAGGGTCTTGCATGAACTAGGCAAGCATGCTGCTGAGGAGTTCAGCTCATGGTCCTTCATCCTTCTTTGCCTGGCTCATTTGTACTGAACAGTTGTTTCATGAACTTCTTGCATGAACTGCTTTATCCCTAAGCATCTCACTTTCCGATTCATATAGGAATTTAATTTTGTAATGTATTTGTCATGTTCCACATTATAGTCTTTTGATATTTTACAGGTCATTAATTTTTATATGAATCTTTTAGTGGAAAGGAGTAAAAAGCAAGGCTATCCAGCACTTCACGCATTCAGTACATTCTTCTATCCTAAGTTAAAATCTGGAGGTTACCAAGCAGTGAAAAGATGGACCAAAGGGGTGAATCTCTTCGAACAAGAACTTGTTCTGGTACCTATTCATCGGAAGGTACATTGGAGCCTGGTGGTGAGTTAAGAGGAGTCCCTGTTGGAGTTTGGATTTAGACTTCTCCTCCTCTTCTTTTCTCCTTCCCCTTCTGTCCCCCTTTCCTCTGTCCCCAGCTCTTTTCCTTCTCTCCTTTATTATTCTGGGGATCAACCCCTGAGACGTTTTTTCTCTACAACGAAGCCTGCTCTCACTTGCAGTGAGTGAAAGGCAAACTCCACAATGTCCTCTCTCAGTGTGAGGGTGTGGAAAAGTGCAGGGGGGAGGAGAGGTGGATCCAATACTAGAAAGATTACTAATACTTGGTGAGAAATTTCTAGGCCTTTGTATAAAAATTAGAACCTGTTCTATTAATCTCACGACATCTATGATATTTTATCACAGCTAAAGTTTCTAAGTCTGTTTCATGTATTGCTACATGTGTTAAACATTTAAAGATGCTTTTATTTTTAGAAATAAAATCTTGCTGCTATTAATGTTTACAGTGTTTCTGACATGGTATGGTATACACGCCTCTGATCCTAGTTCTTAGGAGGCAGAGAGGAAGATGTGGAATTCAAGGCTAGGTTGGGCTACATTGTAAGACTGTAAGACTCAGTAAAATAAAACAAACGTCTGTCTAAGGATTTTGCCTTTTCCCATTATAGGTGATGGACCTAAGAAAAAAGTGTCTTAAATATCTGGATTCTATGGGACAGAAAGGCCACAGGATCTGTGAGATTCTTCTGTAAGTAAAGTCTGAAAATCTCACTCTGTTCTGTTATTCCTCTATTGGATAATCTCTTGTATTTATGGAATTGTGTTTATGGATCATGGAAAACAAATCTGCAGGTGTTTCAGGGTAAGGCACATCCTCTAGAATCATGGTTGAAATTAGATTTCCTTGGAATTGGTATTCTGAGTGTCCTGAAAAATTATTAGCCAAGGAATCTTGGCCTATAATCCTGATGCCAACTCATGCCTGTGTTTTCTGACGGTGGGGCTCATTTCATAAAACTCAGGGACATTTTTAAAGTGTGTGGTTTATGCAGGAAAATATTCCAAATACAGTAGTCCTCAGTATGTGAAGTATATATTCCACATTAGTATCTACAACCACTGGCATTTAGCGCCAACCTGTGTGGACTGTGCTCTATCCCAAAGTAGGAAGGGAATCTGTCTTATGTGTGTCCACACTCGCCTTTGCATTGTTATTTTTGCCTTTTGGGCCCATTATTAGTAATTGTTATTTGGACATAGTATTCTGCTGTCATGATAGTGGGTCTGACAGTCAGCAGGGCAAACAAGTATAGATGGGTGGTGTAGAGCAGGGCTTCTTCCCTTTTCACCTGAAAACCTCCTATGTCTCCCTATGTACATAAGCACATAAAATAGTGTATAAACATTGTCTAATGAAAAGTGGGTCCTGGCCGGGCGCTGGTGGCGCACGCCTTTAATCCCAGCACTTGGGAGGCATAGGCCAGCCTGGTCTACAGAGTGAGTTCCAGGACAGCCTGGGCTATACAGAGAAACCCTGTCTTGAAACCCCCCCCCCCCAAAAAAAAAAGAAAAAAAGAAAAAGAAAAGTGGGTCCTGGGAATTGAACTTAAGTGGTCAGGGTTGGCAGAAGCACCTTTACCAGCTGAACCATCTTTCTGACCCCAAACAGCAATTTTATTGTTTTACTTTTTGTTTTCTTGATACAGGGATTCTTTGTGTAACAGAGCCCAAGCCCTGGCTGTCCGGACTTGCTGTGTAGACAAAGCTGGCCTCGAACTCACAGAGATCCACCTACCTCTGCCTTCCCTAGTACTGGGATCAAAGATGTGCACCACCACACCCAGCTCCAAACTGCAATTATTAAAATCAGACATTTTAACATAATATAGTCTAGAGCTATTATCTAGAGGTATATTCATTTGATACTTTCATGCTAAAGAAAATAGTAAAAATTTGTTTTCTCTAATTAGACAAATTTGTTTCTTTTTTCTTTCTTTTTTTTGGGGGGGGGTTAGTTTTTCAAGACAGGATTTCTCTGTGTAGCCCTGGCTGTCCTGGAACTCACTCTGTAGACCAGGCTGTCCTTGAACTCACAGAGATCTGGCTGCCTCTGCCTCCCAAGTGTTGGGACTAAAGGCGACAAATTTGTTTCTGTGGAGCAGAAAACTGTATAGTTCTGTGGTTCATAATGTACAATAGTCTCCAGTCTGAGGTGAGGTGACTCGGTAGCATTGGTGGGTGGGCACTCACGGTGCAGAGAACATGTGCTGTGTATTCAGAACCAAGGCTACGGTGAAGCAGCCACTGCTGCCTCATTCATTCACCTGGCAACATACATTTGATTCTGGCTATTGAACATTAAAACCTTCTGCTGTTGTCATAGCTTTGTGGCTGCCATCTTTAGTCACGTGGACCCGTGTCATGGTGACTTTCATGCTAAGTATTCCTGCCTTGCTTGATTTCCTGTCCTGACTTCTTTGAATGATGGACTATGATATGGAAGTTTAAGCCAGATAAACCCTTTCTTCCCTCGGTCATTTTTGGTCATCATGTTTCATCACATCAATGATAATCCTAAGACACTGTCTCAAACCTTTGGCAACTGCAGCAACTGCAGCTTCTGCTTTTAACTTTAGTAAGGATGAACAGATGTGTTACATCAGCTTACAAAGACCTGTTACTGAGAGTTCCGTTGTCTTAGAGGTGTAACTCCCTCTCCCCAGGTTGGACCATTTACTAGAAGAAGGTCACATACCCAAAAGTTTATTGGTAGCAAAATGGACAAGCTGGTTTTGTTTGTTTTAATAAAAGTGGATACAGAGTTGGGAGGGCAGGGAGAAGGGGGAGGAGTTGGGGGACAGACATGAATATGGTCAAAATACATGTACAAAATTCTCAACTAATAAAAAAAAGAAGCTAACAATTCATTTTTCTTTTTCTTAAATATTTTAGTGTAGCTCTTTTATGGTTATCTTAGACAAAAAGTTTAAGAGAAGAAATATTTAATAGGAGATACTAAATTCTTTACTAAGAGTTTACTTGTTCTTATAATAGAGAATTAAATTTTTCTTGAAAAACAAGCAAACAAATATTTTCCCCCTAATCCAAGCTTCTTTAGAACCTTTAACATGAAGTAGTGTTGTGTTTTGTCAGGGTTGTTTTTAATATCTATAAAGATGTCCATGAGATGTCTGTCCTTGAGTCCATTCATGTAATTTAGAACATTGAGTTACACATGTTGAACCTTTCCTGCATCTCTGATCAAATTGCCTGGACAACTTAGTCACCATGAATGGTCTTTTTGGTGTGTTCTTGACTTCAGTTTGCAAGTATTTTGTCTTGTGCTTAAATTTATCAGGGAAGTTAGTTAATCTCCTCTATCCCCACCTCGTGTCTTTATCTGCCTTTGACTTGGAAGTGTTTCTTCCTTTGCTTTCTTCTTATGGAATAGCTTGAAAAGCCTGGGATTCGTGATGAATTCTTCAGTTGTATTAGAGAGATGGTAGAGAAACTAAAAACTTCCAGTGTCTGTTGTCAGGGTTTTGCTTTTTTGTTTTGTTTTGTTTTTTCAAGACAGGGTTTCTCTGTGTAGCTCTGGCTGTCCTGGAACTCACTCTGTAGACCAGGCTAGCCTCGAACTCAGAAATCCACCTGCCTCTGCCTCCCAAGTGCTGGGATTAAAGGCATGTGGTACCACTGCCCGGCATCTTTTTTTTTTTTTTTTTTTTTCCCCAAGATTTATTTTATGTATTCACCATTGCTCTCTTCAGACACACCAGAAGAGGGCATCAGATCCCATTACAGATGGTTGGGAGCCACCATGTGGTTGCTTGGAATTGAACTCTGGACCTCTGGAAGAACAGTCAGTGCTCTTAACCTCTGTGCTATCTCTCTAGCCCAAGTATGATATCTTTTAACATGTATATTTTTTACTATCAGGAAAGGAAAACCTAAAAAGTAAAAGTTACATTTCTAAAAAGACAAATAGATCCAGATTTGAGAATGACATCCCTTCTAAATATCACAAAGTCCTTTTTATAATCACAGTGGATGGTTTCCTGGGCCTTCATTGATACATTCATTTTTTGTTCTTGTTTTCTTTAGTCATTATTTGCAGGATGAAAGCAAGACCAAAAGAAATACAGATCTCAATCTCCTAGAGTGGACCCACTACAGCATGAAGCCGCAGGTGAGTGATGCTGGGCTGTCTCACTGCTCAGACTGAACACCTTCCCTCCTCTTTCTTCCTTCACACCCTTTCCTAAAGTCTACTACTGTGTGGTGTGCGTGTGAGACCCCAGTACATGTATGTGTGGTGGACATGCTCCCTTCCCTTTCCCAATTGTAAATGCATTTGGGAACCAAAGGGAAGCTGTTGTCATCCAGTGTGAGATTCAGCAGTGGAGTAAGCCTTCCCGTATTCTTGTTCTCTTATATCCCTTATGTCTAATAGCCAAGACTGGGATGATACAGGCCTGGGCACACAGCTTATTCCATATAGGTTTATCTTCTAACGTTCCTAATTGTGTTTCTGCCTCAAGGACAGGACTAACCCTCAAGGCATGATCTTAGTTGATTACAACCTCTTTTTTCTCTCTTTTTTTTTTCTTTCTTTTCTTTAATTTTTGTTGTTGTTGTTTTTGTTTTTCAAGACAGGGTTTTTCTGTGTAGCCCTGGCTGTCCTGGAACTCACTCTGTAGACCAGGCTGGCCTCGAACTCAGAAATCCGCCTGCCTCTGCCTCCCAAGTGCTGGGATTAAAGGTGTGCGCCACCGCCACCATCACCCGGTGAGATGGCTTTCTCATTTCACTTGAAACTGTAGGGATTCTTAGCAGCAGGCACTTGTCCTGCTTCTTAAGAGTATGTAATTTCTGCAGTATTGAAGTAGATTCCTGTGTTTCATATCTTTCTGATTGACCCTTTCTTAATCCCTTTTTAAAGTTGGTAATACTTTTGAAATGTCAATAGTAATTTTTAATTAATTAGTTATTTTACCTACAGACTGCAGTTCCCCCCCCCTTCTTCCAGTAGTCTTTCCCTCCTACTCACCCCACTCCATCCACCTGTCCTCCCTTTCTCTTTAGAAAAGGGGGTGCCTCCCATGGATTCCACCAGCCTTGGTATCAAGAGCATCTCCTCATACTGAGGCTAGGCAAGGCAGCCCAGTAGTAGGAAAGGGTCCCAAGGGCAGGGAACAGAGTCAGAGACAGCCCTGCTCTGCTGTCAGGAGTCACACAGGAATAGTCACTAATATTCTTGGAATAAAGCAGATGTCGATTCTCTTCTCAGCCCTCACCATGTGTGGTGGGTTTGTTCTGCTTTTTAGCAGAGCTCTCACCTCTTTCTCTGTGAGATGTTTCTGTGGGTCTCACGCACTGTACCATAGTTAGGGTTTTATACCACAAAGAGTAAGAGCAGTTGTGCTTGTGTGTGCTCTGTTTGTGCAACAGCAGATTTATCGACCTTTATCATGCTGCTTTCCACAGTCTGTTTAGAAAGAAACTAAGGATGTCTATAATGATATTTTACCTCTTCTTCTTTTCTGTTTGTTTGGTTTTAGGAGATTCCTCAACAGTTGAATGGGAGTGACTGTGGAATGTTTACTTGTAAATATGCAGATTATATTTCTAGGGACAAACCTATCACATTTACTCAGGTGAGTCCAGGCTGCTTCTTGTGCACTAGTTGGTACTGCACTTTGGCAGTGCCTGGTACACTTCAGGCTCTTCAAGTGAACAGTACTGTTGCTAAGAACCTTGGGTAAGGCCCACTCTAGCCAGAAGCAGTGTCCTGCGTGCTCTGTTGTAGCACGTATTCTCGGGTTTGTCCTGCTTCTAATGACCAGTGGGATAAGTTGCTTGTCCTTGAACTCCATTTTTGATTGGTTCATGTGTGTTACTGTTACTTTTAGCTAGAAAGAGGCGTGTGAGAATAGATGACAGCAGGGGGAAGCTGGGCCTGTGAGGACTCACCGAGTCCAAGATGGAAGCAGGAATGAATGGTCTTTCCTTTCTGCAAGGTACATCAGAAACTTTTACAGTTCTGTTTGACAGTGCGCCTAATCTTTGTACAGCCAGAGTTGATTCCAGTTAAAACGATTTCTTATTCGTAGACCTTTATTTGATAGCTCCTGACTGCCAGACAAACTGCTTATTGAACAGTAGAACTAAATGCTTTGGAGGAACTGGAGGAACAGGAAGTAAACTGGTGAATTCATCTTTCCAGTCTCAAAGAAAGTACTCACTACTGATTAGTCTCAGCTGTTTTACTAGGAGTAAATGTCCTGTTTTACTGGGCATGGTGGTGCATACCTCTAATCCCAGCACTAGGGAGGCAGACATTGGAGGAGGGTTTGTGAGTGTCAGGCCAGCCAAGTTTGCATAGTAAGTGCTGGGCCAACCATAGCAAGACTGTGTCTCAAAAAAAAAAAAAAAAAAAGGAAAAAAGAAACCCAGTGGTTTTTTTTTTCAATTAAGATTTTTGCCATACATATCCTCCAAAAACTCAGTAATTTATAATATGGAGATAGGCCCACCTGTTTATAGTAGTGCACCATGCGTAGGGCAAAGATGTGAACTTCAGTTTTGATTTTTTGAGACAAGGGTTCTCTGTGTAGCCAAGGCTGTCTTCAGACTCAGAGATCTGCCTACCTCTGCTTTCCCAGTGCTGGGATTAAAGGTGCGGACCCCCACCACCCAGCTGGAACTTAAATTTTATCAAGCGTGGGGGTGGGTGTCTGAGTTACAGTTTTGGGTGTTTTTCGTTTTGTTGCTCCGAAACCATGCCAGTGATTCTCCATGAAAGCACTTTGTCTCTCTCCCTTTCCTAGCCTAGTCTCTGGTTTTATTTTACTGATACAGGGACACTGTGGAGACAAACTAGCCTCAGACTCATGATCTTCATATCTTAGCTGCTTTCTAATGTGTTGTGATCATAGGTGTGTGCCACCACAGCCAGCTAATATAAATAGCAAGGAGTTGATTTTTCTGTGTGTGACAGGAGATTTCATGGGAATAAGCAGCTTTTGGAACAAAATTGATTATGGTAGAACAGAAATAAAATTGTAGATTTGTTTTGTTTTTCACCTTTTAAATAAAAGTCATTTAAATTGAAAACAGGGCCTCATAAATACTAGGCAAGACCTCTGCCACAGAGGCATACTGTCTTGCTCTAAAGTCACTTTTTAATATAAAAACAAACTGTTTTTTTGAATGATGTTCATTTAGAATATAAAAAAAGTTCCCTGTTGCACCGCTGCTTGGACATTTCTGTTATTGTGCACGTCTTCACTCTTGTCCTGTAGTATGTGACTCTGTGTCCAGCTTTTGTTTTCACTCCTGTCCTGTAGTATATGATTCTGTATCCAGCTTTGGCTTTTCTTAGCATGTAAGTATGTGTGCACATGTAGAGTAATTAATGCCCTGCTATATGTGTATAGACTAGGTGTGTGGCACTTGTCATCCCAGAACCGTGGAGCTTGGGGAACTAGAAGCTCGTGGTCACAGCTAGCTTAAGCTGTTTAGCAAGATCCTTCTCAAGCAAACAAAATAAACAAAAAGCCTTTATCAAACACAGTGACACATAGCCATAATCCCAGCCCTAGAGATGTAGTGAAGAAGATTCAAGAAGGCCTCCTTGACTAGAAATAAATCCCACGGTGCTTTAGAAACCTGTGCATGGTGTAAAATGTGAAGCTCATGTAGAGGACGTGCATTGTTTTATTTACGACACCTAAAGGCTGCCATGCTGTGCACGGAAATGTATAACACTATTGTGGTTCTTTTCAGCACCAGATGCCTCTCTTCCGGAAGAAGATGGTGTGGGAAATCCTTCACCAGCAGTTGCTGTGACAATGCCCCGCCTGGTCTTCTCGCTGCTGGTGGTTCTTTCATGGATGTTTCCATATACCTCATGCATTGTGGGTTAAAAAGTCCCTGATCATTTCTCTTCTCTCACAGGTACTGAGCTCTCAAGAGTGCATGAAGGCCTCTCCTCAGTGGCCCTGACTAGAGGTGTGGAGGGGCTGCTTGCAACCCTGTTTGTAAGGCTGTGCCTGCTCAGAGCCCTGGACTGTTTATCCCATACAAGAACAAATGCTAATTAATGTGTTTTGTTTTAAAGCGTTATTTCCATATGAATGTGGGAAATGCAGGATTTGTTATATGAATTGTTCTCTCTGTGTTCACATGTATTCACTCATTTGCAAACCTGGGCAGTGCCCTTTTCCCACTGCTCTTTTATAATTAGCTATAAATAATTTGTTTGGACTATTTATTTCTGAAAAGAATGTTAATCAAACTGCCACTCCCTGCTGCAGAGAGATATCAGCAGGGGGAGGAAGGAGGTGTTCGATAGCTTCTCTAATGCTGGAGTGGGAACTGCCAACACACGGTTTAGGTTCTCTCTTTTAAGGCTTGAAAATGCCAGAAGAAATGACGACGCTGTTGTAGAGATCTGGATGCCTTTTAGAGAGTCTGATGCTATGACATGGGCACAGTTTGTGGAATTGTGGCCAAGGAATACAGTCTGTGCGTCCTCAAAACAGGGCGTGCTCATCTTAGAGACTTTCTTTTCTAGAACTGAAATAGCTTGGCTTCCTCTTGAAACTGGATTCAAAGTAACTGTGACCATAAAGGTTAAATCCTAGGTCTGGTGAGTATGAGCCTCACAATGGTAAGGGCTGGTCTGAACTGTCTATTTCAGAAGATGCTCCTCAATTTAAGCCTATTTTTCCTCAGAGTTTTTTTTTTTAATATATATATATAAAGCTGAAATTAAGTTCTTGGCTCATCAGCATGTCCTGCACCAGCCCCACTGAGCCTTTGCAGAGAGATTTAGTACTTGGCTCTGAGGTTGCCAGGTTTACAGTCATCTATTTTGCATATGAAAGTTTGTATTTAACTTTTTTGTTCATTAAAAATCTTACAGATGTGTGGGCTGGTGAGATGGCTCAGCGGCTAAGAGCACTGACTGCTCTTCTAGAGGTCATGAGTTCAAATCCTAGCAACCACATGGTGGCTCACGACCATCTACAATGAGATCGATGCCCTCATATGGGTGTCTGAAGACAGCTACAGTGTACTTTCATATAATAAATAAATAAATCTTTAAAAAAAAAAAAAAATCTTACAGATGTGGTTATGCATTTTTAATTTCAGAAAGTTGGTCAGAGCATATTTTGCAAGATCTAGTGCCTAGTGTTGCTTTTATGATGTAATAAAAGACTGTCTGGCAGAACCTAGAAGTATATGCTGATAATTTTTCCTCTTTTCTCTGCTTCAAACTTCCAAACTTATTCTGGTACAAAAAAAAAAAGAGAGAGAGAGAGAGAATTAGAAAAGCTGCACACATGTCTGCTCTCGGAAAGCCTGGGCAGATGAGCAGAGGTTGTAGGTATTGAAACGTATTTTAACCTGTTTTCTCTGAGACTTGATTGGCCTTGGTTATGGAAGCTGGGCCTGTGATACGGACCGAAATGGCTGAGCCCAAGTGGCCTAGCCAGACCTGAGAGCATGTGCTCTAACAACTCAGGGGCAGACTTCACAGGACCCCTTCCTTAGCCTAGACCCTAAGAGCTGTGCCAGTGATGCTGGGATCAGGCAGCTGGCCTAACCAAAAGAGACCAGAAGATGATCGTGTCTACACTACTAAAAACTGGGTGCTAGAATGCTACGTGAGAATTTATGACCCAGGCCTATCCGAGTGGCTACCTGACCTGAGTTTGACCCCCAGTACCTACACTGGAAGGTGAAGACAGACCTCCCTACTTGCACACACCAACAGATGGACCAAAATAGTAATAAGTAAATACATTTTAAAGGAATTGTAAGGGCCTTGGATAGGTTTGTTCTGTTGGCTCAGCCCTGCTTGGATTGTGATTTGTTCTCTGCCCAGGTGAGTGATGCTGTAACTAATGTGGTATTTGAAGGGTGTCCTCAAGTTTGCCACCGGTGTGTGCTCTTGACATGTATTCTTAAGCTTCATTTAGAACAGGAAGCTAGAGAGATGGTTCGGTGGTGAGGTCAGAGTTGACTTTTAGTTTGAGCCCAGCGTGTCTGTAACAAGCAAGCTGGGCGCCTGCTCATGTCTATAATCCCAGTGAACAGAGGCATGGCCATGAGAGCCTTCCTGGGAGGAACAGGAAGAGTGATGGAGGATAACTTCGCTCTCTTCCAGCCTTCTCATCACACATCCTCCTGTAGATATACAGAAAATTTTTATAGAGCATAGAAAATACGAATGTACAGAATGTTAAGTACGATGGCACTGCTTTTCCTGAGTGTCTGGATCCAAGCTAAGGTACCAGAAGCCACAGCTCTTAGGCACTCATGTCTCTTTGTACAAACAAGTGTGTGGGTAACAGAATTGTTACATTCAGCTTATGAGAAGAATAAAAACAGTGATAAACAGTTCTTGGTGTAACTAGTGAGTCAGCAGAATTAAAGCCGGTAATGTTTTTGTGAAATTTCAGTTTTGGAACCTGAAAGAAATATTGCATTGTTCTGTTTAGCCCACAGTCTCTCTAAAAATGAGTAAAAATTTAAGAAATACACACTGCTGGTGACATCTCTTTCTGTAGCTGAGTGCTTTGTGCTTCTGCTTTACCTTGTATTGGAGCTGGGTAGGGAGAAAGCCATTTGATGGCCATCCCTGCAGACTACATATTCTACCTGAGCCAATTCAGGCTATTAGAACCCCTGCTCCTTCCCTTTGAAGTCCTGAACACAACTTGGGCACTGCCTGGGGATGCTGGGTGTTCACCTTCCCCAAGAGGATGTATATGATTCTGGGGCCTTTAGTGGGTGTAGGGAGTCTTCCCAAGAGACAAGAAACTCTAAATACACAATTTAAAGTACTGTAGTCAACCCAGATTATTTAAATAGCTTTGTGAACTAATTTTGAGAAAACCTCATGTCAAGTAAGTTTTTAGAACTTTATTTGTAAGTTGGAGATACAGCTGGCTTGCTGATTTACTGTTTTTAATTCTTTAATATATACAAATGATTTGGGGTGTATTGGAATACTAATTTTAACTACTTACCAATAAATCTCTTAAATTAAGTAGTTTTTAGATTTTTTTATTGAAATTCATTAATATATTCTATCCTATGTCAAATACACAACAGATATATACCATTATTTTGTGAAATAAACATTTGCTTTTTTAAGCTGGAGAGATAGCTCAGCAGTTAAGAGCACTTTCTGTTTTTATAGAGGACCATAAGTTTGAATCCCAGCATCTTCTAGACTCTGGACATGCACACAAGGGTGGGGTCATCTGGAGAGATGACTCAGTGGTTAAGATCACTTGCTTCTGGCCTCAGGGGATGTAATGCTCTCTCTTCTGGCCTCCTTGGGTACCTGCACTCACATGCACGAAAGCACATACATATGTAATTAAAAATTTTTAAAAAGCCGGCCAATGGTGGTGCACGCCTTTAATCCCAGCACTTGGGAGGCAGAGACAAGCGGATTTCTGAGTTCGAGGCCAGTCTGGTCTACAGAGTGAGTTCCAGGACAGCCAGGACAGAGAAACCCTATCTCGAAAAAACAACAAAAAGTTCTAATCCAGGGACTTTGGTATTCTGGGCAAGTGTGCCATCACTGAACTAAACCTTCAGCTATAGTTGAAAACACTGATCTTAATGACCTCAAAGCAAAATGAAAGGATTTTTTAAGACGGGGAAGAAGGGAGAAAGAGAGAGGCACAAGCAGTTTGAAGATGATACATCTAAAACTAGGTAAATAGGCCAGAAGCTTCTAGATCCTTGATGGAAATCTGTGGTTAATCCCCATTCCTAAACGTGTTCGGTAGAAGTCCAGTTACTTGTCTATATAAGTGATAAGACAGGATGGCCCAACAGAAAGCTGGGTTCACTCTTCAGAACTTGCCGGGGAAGGGGTGGGGGGAGAGCACCAACTTTTTAAAGTTGTTCTCTGACCTCTACATGCACATCAGCACACACACAAATTTGAATTTAGAAAACAGAATCTGGCTCAGTGAATATGTGGAGTGTGTCTTTTCTGCCTGGAGATGCATGCCCAACATGAAGGTTTTATGTTAATAAATTATGTCTTTTGGTTTTACTTTGCATTGAGAAAGGTCTCTATAATCCAGGCTGCCTTGGAACTCATTGTAAAGTTTATACTGTCCTCAAGCCTACAGTGCTGGGATTACAGGCATGCACTACTGTGCCTAGCTAAAAAAAATGTATTAGCCAAGCAGTTTTTTTGTTTTTTTGGTTGTTGTTTTGTTTTTTCGAGACAGGGTTTCTCTGTAATAGCCTGGGCTGTTCTGGAACTCACTCTGTAAACCAGGCTGGCCTCAAACTCAGAAGTCCAACTGCCTCTGCCTCCCAAGTGCTAGGATTAAAGGCGAGTGCCACCACGGCCCGGCTAGCCTGGTATTTTTTTTAAGTGTAGATAGTCCTTATCTCAGACTCCTGTGGATCTGTTTACAGGAAACTGCCAGAACAGCATAGAATTTTTAGGAGCATGTGCTTCAAGTACATAAGGAAAAGCTCTACCACCCCACACACACTATGTACATGTCACATGTCAAACATGGCAGTCATAAAGTAAGTAGCTGATGCCTTTTATAATTTCCTTTAATATCGATAATATGTATTTACAATAGGAAAATAGAAGGTTGACAGAAGATAAAAGTTCTGGTGACCCCTGCCACCCACTCTATACCCAGACCTCTACAGCCCCACCCCCATTCCCCAACCTCCCACATCTTATAGGGTCTCACCTAGTGAGTATACCCTAGCACCCCAATTTTTTTTTATTTTTATGTTTGTTTGCAACCTGCCAGATCTAGTCAAGGTCCTACCTCTTCACCTCTTCAGACTTACACTAAGACCTGCACTCGTCCACCCACAAGACAAGACCTTTCGCACTGCCTGTACACCTCACTCTGTACCCTAACCTCCCACATCAACCCATTCATACTTGATTTCAGTAGCCCGCTTTCTCCAATAGACAGGTCATCTGAACAAAAAAATAAACAGACTAGTTAATTGGCATCATACTTCAAGTGGACTTAACAGATACTGTAGAATATCCTATTCATAAACACCAAAGAATACTCATTCTGCTCAACAGCATGCGGAAGCTTTTCTAAAAACAGGCCACATCCTGGGACACAAATCAAATTCATAAAGATTGACATAACTCCTTGTATACTATTTGACCACATGTAGCAAAATTGATAGCATTTAAATCTCAAATACACAAACCTGTTGACAAACTCTTAAGAAATTAGGAGGTTGAAATAGTAATAAAAGGCCTAACAGCTATTTAAAAAAAAAAAAAAGAGGAAGAGAAGAAGGAGAAAGAGGAAGAGGAGGAGGAAGAAGCAGAGGCAGCAGCCAGGACCAGATAGAGTCACAGCAGCATTCTAGACACTCAAAGAAGATCCTCCTTAAACCAAAGGGGGGGGGGGGAAGCATGCTCCATGAAGCAAGTATCACTCTGATACATGAACCAGGTAAAGACAAAAAACTATAGGCCAATATCCCTTATGAGCATGTACTCAAAAATACTTTCAAGCATAATACAGATAGTCATCAAAAAGATTATCCACCAAGTTGGAATTATCCCTGAAAAGCAGGGATACTTCAACATACACAAGTCAATAAATGCAGTAAATCACATAAATGGACAAAAAATGCATAGTCATCTCAATAGATGCAGAAAAATACTTTGACAAAATCCAACATTGGTAATAGTACCAGAGACTATAAGACTAGAGAGAACACACCTCAATATAATAAAAGTAACCCACAGCCAACATCATCCTAAATGGAGAAAATCTTGAGGCAATTCCACCACTGGAATGAGAGTAGGTGTGGCCTTGTTAGAGGAAATGTGTCATTTCAGGAGTGGGCTTTGAGGTCTCATATATGCTCCCGCCACTCCAAATGACACAATCTCCTTGCTGCCTGCAGCTCAAGATGGAGAGCTCTTAGCTGCTCCAGCACCACATCTGCCTGCATGCTGTTGTACCTCCCACCATGAGATAATGGACTGAACCTCTGAACCTGTAAGCCAGCCCAAATGAAATGTTGTCCTTATATGAGTATCCCTCTGGGCAGTGGTGGTGCACACCTTTAATCCCAGCACTTGGGAGGCAGAGGCAGGTGGATCTCTGAGTTTGAGGCCAGCCTGGTCTACAGAATGAGTTCCAGGACAGCCAGGACTACACAGAAAAACCCTGTATCGAAAAACAAAAAGAGTTGCCCTGGTCATGGTATTTCTTCATACCAATGGAAACCCTAAGACACTGCAGAAGGGAAAGATCTCTAAATAAAAACTCTAAGCCTCTGAAGAAAGACATGGAGAGACTAGAAAAATTGAAGGATACCCCATGTTCATGGATTAGTAGAATTAACATTGTGAAATGACCATTTTACCAAAGCCATTTACAGATTCAATGCAAACCCAGTCAAAATCCCCATCCCATTCTTTACAGAAATAGAAAAAAGTTGTCCTCATACGGATCCACAAAAGACCCCAGACAGACAAAATAATCCTGAGCAAAAAGAACAGAGGGAGGACAATTCTAGATCATATACATTACAGAGACAGTAACAATACGTCATTGGCACAAAGATGACATGAAGACCCAGACATGAGCACATTAACTTCAGCCATTTAATACTTGACTAAGACTCAGACAATAGCCTGGAGGAAAGACAGCATCTTCAACAAATGGTCATGGGAAATTGGATGTCCACATTGCAGAAGAATGAAATCAGACCCATATCATTACCTTGCAGAAAAACTAACTTCAAATGGATCAAAGACATTAACCTGAGACCCTTGAACTGCTAGAAGAAAACAAGCAGTATTCTACAGGATACAGGTGCAAGGACTTCCTGAACAGAACTCCATTTTTCCAAGAATTAAGGCCAACAATTGACAAGAGGGACTTCATGAAACTAAAAGGCTTTTTATTGTTTGGAAACAAGTCCTCCAACAGATGAATGGGTAATGGAAATGTGGTACATATACACTAGGAATACTATAAAGACAAATGACAACATGAACTTTGCCGGCAAATGGATGGAAGTAGAAAAGATCATATTGAGTGAGGTAACCCAAACCCAGAATGACAAACACCATGTGGTCTCTCTTGTTGGAGGCTCCTAGCTCCAAATCTTCAGATGTGAGGATAGAGTCTATGGGGAAGCAGAGCAGAATCATTGCCAAGATAGGGAGTTAACAAAATACCAGTGATTTGATCAGGGAAATGGGTAGGCAGGGGCAGAGGGATTCTTAGGGACTGGGAAGGGGATAAACAGATAAAGAGATGGAAGGAGAGAACCAGGGAGTGACATGAGACAGGCGATCTGATAGAAGAAAGAAAACGGAGCACCTTCGTGAGGGGGATGGAGGTGACACAGACGAAGGGGGGAGGAGGGAAAAGGGGAGAGCAGGATATGAGTGCTCTGGTGGGGGAATGGGAAAGGTGGGGCTCTTTAGAGTTTGATGAGGGGGTAAACACAAAAGGAGGGAGTGGGGAACATAGCAATAAGGTCATCTTGCTAGGTAGGGGTGGGGGTGGCGATGGCAGTGCACATCCTTAGCCTCAGCACTCAGATCTCTGAGTTTGAGGCCAGCCTGGTTTACAGAGACAGTTGCAAAACAGGCAGAGTGATACAGAGAAGTCCTGTCTCGAAACAACAACAGAAAAAACATCCCCAGAGACAAACAAACAAAACAATTTGGGCATCTGAATAAAGCTACTACTACTACTACTATTTTATAGTTTATAGTTCATTTTTAGCTATTTTTAAAAAAAAAAAACAATATAAGAAATTTGGTGTATAAATATACATATATATTTTAATGAACCTCTCTCATCTAGGCTAAATGTTTTCCCTCCAAGAGATAAAGATCATCTAACAAGGGCTGGAGTGATGGCTCAGAGGTTAAGAGCACTGACTACTCTTTCAGAGGTCCTGAGTTCAATTCCCAGCAACTACATGGTGGCTCACAACCATCTATAGTGGAATCTGATGCCTTCTCCTGGTGTGTCTGAAGACAGCTACAGTGTATTCATATGCATAAAAACATAAATAAATCTTAAAGAAAGTACACATTTCAAAAAAAAAATATCTGACAAAAGCCCCAATACCATACAGGAAAAGCCCTCTTGAATTGTTGTTCAGGGCTAAGAGACTCCTAAAACACACAGCCTATTGTTGCCCTTGGTTACTCCCCAGGGCTGGAAGGTAAGTACTTATTGCTGAAGGCACTGTGCACTTCAGAATCAGGGCCAAGAGAACCATGAAGGCTAGCTTTCATGGTATCAGAAGGCTACATGCAAGCCTTCAAAAGAGGGAGGCAGCCAACAGTCCTACCAGCTATAACACCTATGACCAGCAGGGCATAACCCTATATGATACAGTAGTGGCACACATACCTTGGCGATAACCAATAGCTCTCTAATTGGACTTAAGGCAAGCTCAACAAGATGGTGTTCAAGCCTGGCACTGGAAACATGCTTAATCAGTGCTAGTGAAATGGTTATTGGAAGAGAACTGACAAACACTGATTCACTAAAGCAGCATAATCTCTATAAAAAAAAAACTATAATCGTTTGTCTTTATCCCCACAGATAAGTGTATTTCTCATCTCCATCAAGGAGACTATTACATACAGTCTCTTAATCATATAGAGACTATTCCAGAAAGTCACAAGCAATCAAAATGCAGAGTTTTGGAACTCAGTCTCAATGGATACATCTACAAAACACTCCTGCACCTAAAGCTCAGGGAAAATTGAAATGGAAGACGGTGTGAAAAAATTGTAAGAACCAGAGGATCAGGTAGTTTACTGTGGGGTTTGTATCTCTTAGTGATATCAGAAACTACATCCAAAGAGTCTCATCAGCACGAGTCCCCAAACATGAGCTGGACAAGGAGGACACCAATGACCATGCCAAACTGGATGAGAGGGCCCACAAGGTCTCAAACCTACACAGGGAACTATAGACAACCAAGGAAGGCTGGAAATTGAGATCACCTTCTCCAGAGAAGGGCACAATAATCAGTTGTTCGGTGTGAAATTATATAGACCGAACTGGTTGTACTTAGGAACACATATGTATATCAAATACATATATGTATGAAAATCACAATTAGTTAAAAAAAAGATATGAATTTGAAGGAGAGCACTATGAGAGGGTTTGGAGGGAGGAAATTGAAAGGAGAACTGTAATTAAATTATAATCTCAAAAAATTGTTTTTGGTTTTTCAAAACAGGGTTTCTCTGTGTAGCCCTGGCTGTCCAGGAACTTACTCTGTAGACCAGGCTAACCTTGAACTCACAGAGATCTGCCTGCCTCTGCCTCCTGAGCGCTGGGATTAAAGGAGTGCACCACTATCACCTGGCTAGCTGCTGCTGCTGCTTTTATTTGTGTACGTGCATGTGCGTGTGTGGTTTGTTTGGCCTGCATGTATATCAGTGTACTGTGTATATGCATTTGGTTCTTGGAATCCAATCACAACAGAAGTCAGAACTGCTTTGTATAGTTAGTTAGTCACAATAACCTTGGACTCAAACCAATTCTATAGAGAAAGGCTGGAAGAGAGCACTGATCCCCCAGAGGAGTTGCAGTTGTGAGCTTCTGCATGCATGCTGAGAATTGAACCTGAGTCTTCTGCAAAGCAGTGCTCCTAACCACTGAGCAGCTCTCCAGTCCCATAGAAGGTATCATTTTGTACCACTCCCTGCTACCACCTGCAAAACCTGAAATGCTTGTTCTGTTTCTAACAAAAGGTGATCAGCTTCTCTAGGGCATTGTAGTTCTTAATAGCCAGTGGGAATCCTGGGGGGAGTGGCAGGCAGTTTTTAATGGGCAGGCATGGGAGAGGCACAAATAATTTGTTTACATTTTATGGCTAGAACTCAGTCATATGGCCACCCCTTTCAATTAGGGTCTCTAAGATACAGTAAAATTCAGGGCCTACAAATAAGAAAATGAATTTCGGGTAAACAGGTAGCATTTTGCAGCAATCTTTTCTTAAAGATTGAATCTTTTTCTGTTTTTAATTTTTTAAATCATTGTATATATGTGGAGAGTGTGTGTATGTCAGAGGACAACTTTGTGCAGTTGTTTTCTCCTTTCACCTTTACATGGGTTGCATAGTTAAGTGGCAAACACCTTTGCCATCAAAGTTGTTAAGGTCTAGTATATTAGGCTTCTTACATCACACCTAGGTAGGAGGTTAAGGTCTAGGTAACTGTTACCTGTCTAGCCTGCTATTTTGCACTGTTACTAATATCATAAGAAAACTTTCTCGCTGGGCGGTGGTGGTGCACGCCTTTAATCCCAGCACTTGGGAAGCAGAGGCAGGCGGATTTCTGAGTTCGAGAGTTCGAGGCTAGCCTGGTCTACAGAGTGAGTTCCAGGACAGCCAGGGTTACACAGAGAAACCCTGTCTCGAAAAACCAACCCCCCCCCCAAAAAAAGAAAAAGAAAAAGAAAAAGAAAGAAAAAAAAAGAAAACTTTCTCATATATTGTTACTGCTGTTACTAGGATGTTCTCTGCTTTGTTGTTCTTGAAAACCAATCACAGTACAGGTCAGTTAGAACTGGTTTGTATAGTTAGCCACAATAAGCTTAGACTCAAACCAACCACCCAGCAGCACTTCCTGGACCTATGTATGAGTTTTCATAAGCTGCCCCTGGGGTGGACCCCAAAATAAGAGAGACACTTGCACCTATTTAGAATAGGACTTACTTTTTGACTAGGGGTCAAGTAAAATTTAAGTTCCCAAAACTTCCCTGGGAACTGACATCCTTCTTGGCAAAACCAGACATGTAGGTAGGTAGCTGACATCCTGGTTAAGGCATGAATGTTAGACAAGGCAAGTCCCCTGCCACAGTTGAATACCCCCAACCAGTGGAAACAGGATAAATGTACAACAAAGACATGTTCCTAAGGAAATCCCTATCCCTAAGTCCCGATTGGTGAAATAACTCTTCGCAGATGTTTGTGGATTTTAGGCTGATACGCTCTGTAAGATCTTAACTCAGTGTCTCTGTCAGCTCCTGAGTCTGACCTACATCCCCAATCAATCAATTTTGGGGCATATACTCAATAAACTATCCCTGTCTGACTGAGATCAGAGTTCATGTGGTTTGTGGGACAACTCCTGGACCCCAACAAAGTTGCTATCTGATCCTTTTCTATATTTTGTGTTGAGGTTTTGTCTTTTACTGTCTATTGTAATGCTAAGTGCAAGACCCCATGACCTGGAGTCTGTATGTAGACCTGTGACCCTGTTCCAAGTTATTTCTGATTGGCAAATAAAGATGCCAACAGCCAATAGCTGGGCAGAAGAGACATAGGTGGGATTTAGGTTTCCTGAGCTTGGGATAGAAGAAGAAGGTGCAGGAGAGAAGAAAAAGCCACCATGGGTTAGGTGAGTTAGAAAAATGTGGCCCTGAGGACTGGCCAGCTGGAGTTAAGAGCAGCCCAGATGAAATATAGTTAAGTAATAATTCAGGATTATCAATAGGAAAGTAGATTCTGATAGCACGGAAGCTAGGTGTCCGCCTAGCTTTTGTACTGATTAAGGCATATTGTAAATAAAAGGCTGAATGTGTTTTTGATCCAGGAACTCAATGATCAAGGCAGGGTAGAAGCCCCAGGTCAGGAATGAAAATAATTTCTACAACACCTTTGAGACAGGTCTCACTGTGCAGTCCAGCTTGACCTTGGTCATTATCTTCCACCCTGGGCCTCCTGAAAGCTGAGACTACAGAGGCGTGCCATCATTTGTAGCCTGAGAATACTAGTGGCTGAATCCTTTCGAACGAAAACTTTTTTAAGGCTTTGACATATGAAATAGATTTTAGATATAAAATTCTTCAGTAATAAGTTATCTCCTGCCTTTAATCCCAGCACTTGGGAGGCAGAGGCAGGCAGATTTCTGAGTTCGAGAGTTCGAGGCTAGCCTGGTCTACAGAGTGAGTTCCAGGACAGCCAGGGCTACACAGAGAAACCCTGTCTCGAAAAACCAAACCAAAAAAAAAAAAGTTATCTCCTTGGGCCTATGCATGAGTCTTGACCAGCTTACAGTATCAGCCGTGGGCTCCCTCTTTTAGGATTGGCCTCCCTCAAATCCAATATGGAGTCCTTGGTTGTCCCTATAACACTTGTGCCACAGGTGGGCACATCTTACCTGCCAGGTTGGTTTTGATCCTTCAACTGTGTCAGACCATTGGTGCCTTTTCTTGCCCAGCTGCCTGTGTCACATCTTATGACACTTTGAAAATTAGCCAACAAGGAGACTGCTTCCAGCTCGGTTCTTGCTTGCTTTGCAGATTGCAACCAAGATGTGGTGTCTTCCATAAGAGGCTTTATTCTCTAGTTCTGGTGAACAACCAAGATGACTGACAAGAGCCAGTATTGCTTTAGAGGTCTCTGAGGCCTCCCTGACTAGATCCTGTGATGGTTAAAGCTGTGTTTTAAGTTTAAATTACTGTGTTTAAGAGATTTATAAGCCGGGCGGTGGTGGCGCACGCCTTTAGTCCCAGCACTTGGGAGGCAGAGACAGGCGGATTTCTGAGTTCCAGGACAGCCAGGGCTACACAGAGAAACCCAGTCTTGAAACCCTCACTCCCCCCCCCCCAAAAAAAAAAAGAAAGAAAGAAAGAAAGAAAAAAGAGATGTATAAAACAAAAATGCCCCTAACCTGTAAGCCCTACTTCCCCAAGGACAGATAAAAACCCAGAATGCTGGGGGGTGGGGGTTGTTGTCAATGTAAAGTAACAAGTCATATGTTTTCACTTCTGTAGACAGGTTTGATTGCCCTAACTACACAGGATGTGCTTGATCACACAGGGACAGTGGGTACATAGACAGAAAGTACATCAGGATGGACGCTTGCCCCTGATTGGACGAAGGTGGCAAATACTTAGCTTTGTGCTTTTTCCTTCATAAGCCTGACTAATGTAACTTAGCAACATACTCTGGGAATCCCAGGTATGGACCTTGCCAGTGTCCATGGTCCTGGCCAGTATTTAATAATAAATCCTGCTTCAAATTTGGCTCAAAAATTATGGTTGTGTCCCTATTCTCCACAGGTTTACCAATCCCAGGACAGTGTTCCACACCTACCACCAGAGTTTGTTTAGTGACCCCTGCTAGGAGCAGTGGCATTACCCACGCAGGGTGTCTTACTTAAAAACTGTCTTCGCATCTTTTAATTGGATTACGAGATAGTAAGTTTTCACATGGCTTGTTTTATCACTCACCCCTTAACCCCTCATTTGTGTCTCCCCGTGAACTCCTTGCGTATTCCTTTCAGCACCGGACACTCCCTTGTTTTCCTGGCACCTGTGTTCTACTATTTCTTACCCCTTAAGGCACCATCCCTCTGACCTCTAAGTTCTACTCCGTATTTTTCTTTCTTCTACAAGTAAACAAGAGTCAAAGCTAGGACATACATGCATGTGAGAGAGAACACAGGATGTGTCTCTCTGGGACTGTGTCACCTCACTCAATACAATTTTTTTCCAGTACCGTTCATTCAGCTGCAGGTTTTATAGTTTTGTTTTTCTTTTTTTTTTTTTAGATTTTTTTTTTTTGTTGTTTTTTCGAGACAGGGTTTTTCTGTGTAGCCCTGGCTGTCCAGGTACTCACTCTGTAGACCAGGCTGGCCTCAAACTCAGAAATCCGCCTGCCTCTGCCTCCCAAGTGCTGGGATTAAAGGCGTGGCCACCGCCGCCCGGCTTGGACATTTCTTATTACTGTGAACAGAGTGGCAGTGGATGTGGACATACGTGCTGTAGGTACAACCATTACAAGCACAAGCACCCAGGGCCGGGGCTGCCCGTCCCAGGCGTTCACAAGGCTGCCCGTCCCAGGCGTTCACAAGGCTGGCCCTTCCGTCCTGGGTGGGGATGGACTCACAGGACTCTTACCCCATTGTCTTCAGTTATATATACACTGCTGAGCTCACCGGGCTACAACAGATAGCCTTAAAGCCACGGTCATACAGAACAAAGTGAATAGGTGAGAAGGTGAGAAAGATTTGTAGGGAAGGTGTGGAGCAGACAAGGGTGGGAGGAGCAAAGGGGATGGAGGGGAGAGCAATCAGTGTGCATGAAACTATTAACGCACTTAGTCATTTGTAAAAACCTTGATGACCATTTGTAAAAAACTTGACTTCCTTCTGGAACCTAGTGGAATAAAAACACCTGAAACTGAATTAATTTTACTTCTGAATTTTTGTTTCATAATTTTTTGAGGGAAGGGATCATAACCCATTATAAATCTTATCAAAAAAATTCAAAATCTACATCCTTATTATTATTATTATTATTATTATTTTTTTACTTTTTCAGAAGTGAGTTAACCCTGGGGCCTATAGATACAGGTGATTGCTGGCTTTATTTTTCATTTTGAGGCAAGAGTCTCACTAGATGACCCAGGCAGGTCTTGAATGAGATTCTTCTGCCTCAGTTTCCAAGGGTCTGGGATTACAGGCCTGTTTCACTAGGCCTGGCTAAATCTGTGTTTTTGAATGGTTATACTGGCGTGCACACACACACAAATAACACACGTGTGTATACATACACACACATATATAATATGCATCTGTATAGTCTGTGTGAGATGTATGCTAAAAGGCCTCAATAATGGTGGCTTATGAGAATATTCTCTCAAGGACCAGTGTGTCCTAAGCAGTGCAACACTGAGGTAGTAGCTTCATGGTGTCAAGTGTCGTCCTTTAACATCTGTCCCTACCAGCCGTAGTGGTGACTGCCCACACTTGGGAGGCTAAGCCAATATTGCTGTGAGTTTCTAGGCAGTATATTGCACATTCAATACCACATCAGCCAGGGTTACACACAAGGATCTTAGCTTACAAAACAAAAAAAGCAAAGCAAATCCCACTTTCTTCCAATTTCCATTCCTGCCAGCTACGTCAGCTCCACTATGGTACCCACCTCTATATCTGCATGCCTTCCTATGTGGGGGATGGGGAGCCCCTCTTGGAGATGGCAACTAGCCATATCTTCCAACAGTGGTCTTAGCAAGGCAGACAGCCTGGCACCGGATGCACCTCCTTTGCTGTGTATTGAATAGGGCCTATCACGGAGCTACACACCCAGCAGGTTTTTCAGCTCTGCTCAGCTTGTAACACAATAGTTGTTAAGTTTGTTTTATGTATTTTAAGGCTTTTGTTTGTACTGCTATTTAAAGAGGGACAATTAGAAGGAATGTGGCTAACTCAGTGGCTCTCAATCTGTTGGCCGAGACCCCTTTGGGTGGTCAAACCCTTTCAAGGCTCATAGGGGTCACCTAAAGTGACAAGACAGATATTTCCATTACAATTCACAACACTAACAAAATTAGTTATGAAGTAGCAAGAGTTCTATGAGAAACCATACTAAAGGGTCACAGCGTTATGAGGATTGAGAGCCACTGAGGCTGAGGCTCAATTTGCCATGCAGTCTGCCCTCTAGTTCTATGGCTCGGCACCTCAGTCACCCCCAGGGCTGAAATACCGCCATTCCAGAGGATCGGATGTTTTAGGTGAGGCTGCATGGGCTGCCTGCACACAGGCTCGCTGGCTCTCTGTTTCTTTCCCAGGTAGCCAAGGAGCTGTCCAGCCCCGACTGACCACCTGCTATACTTCCCCAAACCTTCAACTGACATTCTGGGAGCCCCAAAGCTCAGAAAATAAAACACTAAGACAACAGGATCTTGTTAGCTTGGATATATTTTTTTCTTTTTTTTTTTTCTTTTTGTCACAGAACACTGTTTGCAGTAGAGGAAACCGGCATCGCAGTCTGGTAGTGTCATGGTTTCTCCACATAACCAGGACGTGGTCATCCTTCAGCACAAAAGTCCTCACGGCACGTACCCTATTGAAATTCAGGACGGCTCCAATAGTCTCTGTTTTTCTTTGTCGTTTTTTAAAAAATAAACATTTTAGGTTTGTCCACAAGAAGGCCACGTAGGCTCTGGGCTAGCGGAAGACAGAAGTGCTGTTGCACACCTGGGCTGTCGCCTGCTCTGGGCTGGCAGTTCATCTTTTTTTTTTTTCAACTCATTTTTATTAAAAAAATAAAAAATGCTCCAACTATCAGTTTTACAAAATCTCTAAGGGAAACACAAGAGCAAGGTGCTGAGGTAAAAAACACCTGAGGTAGCTTTATTTGTGTGTTTTTCTCATTAAAAAAAAAAAAATGTAAATTTAACGCCCTGGGCCAACAACCTCGTTTGTATAAATTGCTATTTTCCTGCGCTTTAAATTTTTAAAGAAAGAAATAATTTCACTAAGTGTTGATGGCTTATATACCAAGATGTAAAAGGAAAGTACATTCTTTCTTTGTGGAGTTTTTCTGTGTCTGGTTGGCTGGTTTGTTTGCTGGGTTCCTGCTTTCCTCTTCCAAATGCTAGGACAAGTAGCGCCGACTCTTGTTCGCCTGAGTAACCAAGTGTGAGGTGAGGCTGGTCTGTGTGGTTCGCGTTTGTTCCTTGTGTGTGGTATGGTATTCAGAGCACTGCTTTGCCTGGGGTGGGGGAGGGGTGGATAGATATGGGGAGCAGAAAAAGGAAGGGATTCAAAAGAATTTTGGGTAGAGAACGGAGGAAGGAAGGGGAGGGAGATAGACAGAAATATATAGCAATATGAAAAAAAAGTAAAAAAAAAAAAAAAAAACCAGTTTAAAACCTGTGAAGCCGAGAAATGGGTGTATGGGATAAACAGGTGACAGGGCCTAGGGCCCCTCCTCAGGGACGGTATCCCTTCTGTTGACAGACACAGGTGACCCACAACTGCCATTAAGTGTCCTTGACAAGAGAGAGTTCCCTCCAAGTGAATTTTGTGTGGGTGGCTCAAAGTTCCTTTCTATACCAATGGACCTCACCTAAGACCTTAGTCTTTGAAGTCTAAAAAAGCCTGCTTTCTCTTCAAAAAGAAAACAAAATTAATCACTGAGTAAAAATTGGAGTTAGTTGAGTTATTTGATATATTATTTCTAAAATATATTAATGTTGCCGGCGCCCTGTGTAACCCACAGGCCACATTTCTTAACATCCTTCCCCTTCTGATTTGTACATACATGTACAGAGACAACTTTCCACAACAAAGAAACGGCTAGGAATTTTGCTTTGCTTTGAGCATGTTCACCTATGTTAGTTCAGCTGAAAGGGATGCCGTCCTGGGAGCGGAGGAGAAATCTGAGTTGGATGGGCAGTGGATGGCTGCTACGCCTGCAGAAGCCAGGGGAAGCTGGGGGTAGGCCAAGCGGTGTTTCTGGAGAACCTGGCCTTCCCTGTGCCCTCCTGGATCCCAGGATGTGTAGGGGTCTGCAGGCCCTGGCTGCTCTGCAGACTGCTCACTCCTTGGGATGGTCTTTGGTTTGCTCCCGATCTGCTGGCTGTTTGGTCTCGTCTGTCAGGTGTTGGGAGGGCTACATTCATCTGTTGTTTGCTGGTGTCTGTGGGAGCCTCACTTGCTGCGCTGTGGGGCGACTCCCTGAGGGTATTTCTGTTCCTGTTGCTTCACCTGCTGTACAATTTCCCTGATCTTGCGTTGTGCAGTCTGCAGTGGAGAGAAGGGAGGGGAGGGCACAGGGAAGACACAATCCCAGTTCTGAGGCCCCATAGGAAACAGAGGGTTTAGGACTTTGGAAAGGTAAAGTTGGATGCTCAGGCCAATTTCGCCTCCCCCAGGCCTGGCAGTCAATGGCAGAATTCCTCTCCACCTCCCCCCAAGCCTGCCAGGTACAAGGTAGGGGTCAGGGAGTTTACAGGAGTGGGAGGGGTAGGAACTAGCTGCCTAGAGTTCACAGTAAGCCGACTGGCCAGGAAGCAGCAGCAGGGGCCAGTGATGGGGGAAGAGGCCGAAGGCCCTGCTGTTCACAGCTGAGCTTGGCTATGGCCCCACTCACCGTTCCAAAGCACTAGAAACATCAGAAAAGGAGGGAGAGGCTAGAGCCCAGGCATCTGGAATGAACATCTGGAGCTTGGCTGTGCGCCCCAGCTCCCCATAGGCTGAACTCTGAGACTGACCCAGGCAGCAACTGCAGGGGTTAGTTCAGAGAACAGCTGCGCAAGTCGCCTACAAGCATGAGAAGAGCTCTTCGAGATTCACAATTGCTCTCTTCCAAAACTCACTCAACAAAACCATCAAGACACTTGCAGTGCTGGCCTCTCTGGCAAAGGGCATACAGTGCTGTATGTGCTCTGGGGAGGCAGGGAAGAGAGCAATGGAAAACTAGGGGCTCTTCCTGAGTTTTAGCCTTCTACAGTGAAACCTAGCATCTGGCTGCTCTGCTGGGGGCTTGCCTGACAGACATGAGGCTCTCAGAGGAAGCCTGGGGGTGGGGGGCTGAGTGGGGTTAGGGATGCTACACTCCCAACCTAAACAAGCCAAAAGCCTTGAACCAACAGTTCTCGGTACCTGAGGTCAGGGGGCCTGGGAGGGGTTCCACAGTGAGCGGGGAGGAGCGAGCGCAAGCATGTTGTGACGTGACACAAATACAAAAACTGAACTAGTGGGAAGAGCTGGGCAGGAGGCAGAGTCCTCACAGAATAGTAGTACCTGGCTAGCAAAAAAATGCCCGATAATTCTGACGATCACTTCCTCATTCTCATCTGGCGTTTGGTCACGAGGCACGATAACTTCTGCACTTGTCAAGTTCTGCAGCTCATTCACCTGGGAAGGCGGAGAAGGCAGTGAGCAAGGCGAGCCCCCAGCCCCCACCAAAGCCTATACTTGGGCTGTGGAGGAGGGGCTAGGGATACAGGGGGAGGGGCTTAGTATAAGGGGAGTAAAGGAGGCTCAAGTTCCAAAAGGCTGATTGACAGAAAAACAGAGTGTAGTCCTGACTCCATGGGGCCACTTCTAAGCCAAATGCTCTAATTCTGCACACTCCTGGGTATCCCAGTAACAGCTCCCATCTGAATCTGCTTCCTGGTTTCTAGCCATGAGCTATGTGGTTTCTTGTCTGACACAGAATAAACCACCAACTTCTCCTTGCCTCTCTCATTCCCCCTCCCCTCCTCTCCCCTCCCCCCTCTTTCTTCTGAGACAAGGCTGGCCTTGAACTTGCTACACAGGTGAGGATGACCGTCCACTTCTGATCCTTCATGCTCCATTTCCAGAGGGCTGGGATTACGAACACACAGAGGTCCGTCCCTGATCCTTGACATGATGGGGCAGCCAACACAGCCGGGGACGCAGAGAATTCAGTGACTATTAGAGGCTCAGGCTTCAGCTGCACAGGGCACTCAGTTATGCGTATTCAGGATTTGGATTGCACTTGTAGACGGCCTGCAGTCCAGGCACACGACTCGCTACATCTAGACTCTAAGCTCCCTGGGACACTGCAGTTCCTGCTACCCAACAATGTCACTTCACCATCATGCACCTAGTTCTACAGAGACTTGACCAGTCAGTCACCTACTCATCTACTGAGAAAGCCATCTTCCAGAACATACTCGCGCCTCACAGATACCCTATTGATGTCTGGGATTAATATCTGAATCTCTGAGGGTCTGGCCATTGATCCCAGGGTCCCATACTTGATAAGTTCATGTCCTGTCACTGATTATACCTCCATCTCTGGAATTCAGGTGACATGTGTTACACCTTCAGACCAAAAACATAAATTACTTTAGAAGTAAATTTTTCTCACCCTTTGCTGAGCCAACTCCCCTATAGCAGACATCCAGATTTGTGAAAGAACCAGAGAATGGGATGTACGGTAGGGAGAGTGAGCTATCTGTGAGACTGCCATCAAGAGAGACCGGAGGTCAGAGTTGCAGCCTGGACTTGCAAACCAGGTGGTAGAGTGGTGTCAAATGGCCAGCAGATACTTTGGGTTCTACCTGCTCTGTGTGTGTGTGTGTGTGTGTGTGTGTGTGTGTGTGTGTGTGTGCGTGTATATGTGAGTCTATGTATATGAGTGTGTATGGTGTGTGTGAGAGTGCATCTGTGTGTGTGTGTGTGTATGTGAATCTATGTATATGAGTGTGTGTGTGGTGTATTGTGAGAGTGCATCTGTGTGAGTGAGTGTGTATGTGAGTGTACGTATATGAGCATGTATGTGACTGTGTATGTATGTCAGAAGATGGCCTTCTTGTCTTTGGGATATCAAACAGGGCTGGGTGGTACAGCGTTAAGGAACAGGGTGGTTTCTGTTCTGGGCTTGACACCAGGGACCTAGGCCCTTAGTGCCAGAGTGATAACCTTTCTGTCCTTGGACTCCTCATGGTTCACCCATGAGCACGCGTCAGGAGAACGCAAGCCTGCCAGCCTAAGGCCCTCGCATATGCTGAGGGTGAGCAGAAGAGACAGCGAGGCTCTGAGGGAAATCAGGCATGGCCATGGCAGGGAAGGGAGTCAGGAGCCAACTCACGGTTTTACCGCCTTTGCCAATCACCCGGCCAGCTGTCGACGAGGGAACTCGGATGTGGGCCTCCAGCTTCACCTCTTCTTTGGGATTAAAGAAGTTTTCTTCTTTCAGTTTCCCAAAGATCCGTCCCTGAGCCTGCAAACAAGACCCGTCCCTGAGAAAAAGCTGGTGACTGGGCCGGCAGCTGTCCACACCGATTTGACAGTGCTAGGAGGGAGCGAGGAGCCCAGTGATGGATGCTGTCCTCCCTCCAAGCACACCTGCCTCAGTTTCCTCAGAGCCAGGGGGTGCCCACTGAACAACCCCACTCTGCAATCTGCACACGGGCTGCCGAGCTTCCTGGCTTGTGACTGCCTCCTCTAGTGAGTATGTGTGTCCAGGTTGGACAGACTGGTGAGCCACCACGACTACATTCTTGTTTCCATGTTCCCAGTGCCTATGAGTGTCTGTTGTTGCACTGGTCTAAGACTTTTGTAACTCCCTCTCCACTGCGTGCTCAGTTCTCTGGTCACTGAAGGCCGTGAGTTCGGTGGTGACAGGATTTGACGAGTCTGAATCTGCCACCTTTAGTTTCCTTCTGTGGTGCTGGGAATCAAACTCATGGCCCTGTATGTGCTAGTATAGTCATCACTTCGGCATGCATGTTGGCAGCAGTCAGTGCTATGAGACCATCATCACTATATGTAACGCTCTGGTTCTATCCAATTAGTGGCACCAGCCTGTAATCCCAGTTTCTCAGGAGGCTGAGGAAAATAATTGCAAAGTTAAAAAAAAAAAAAAAAAAGCAAGGCCAAGACCAACCTGAGCAACCTAGTGAGATTTGGAAGGGGTCTAGGAGTGTGGTTCAGTGGACAAGAGCTTGGTCCCTTTATATATGAGGCCCTAGGACTGGCCCTGCACCAACCACTACCACAGCAGTCGTCAGCTGGTCCCACCCCTTGCTACTCCCATTTTCCAGCAACCTCCAGAGCCTGCAGGCTAACATGGTCCTTGGTGCTAACCTTGAATTGGGCTTCAGGGGGCCCGGTGATGATGACCATCCTCTCACTGACATCCGGACCTTCTGCTGGAGCGATCTGTGGTTCAAGGAAAGAGGAACATGTTGATGCCAAGACCCTCTGCCGACACCAGTTGATGACAAAGCTTCTGCCTTCAAGCCCCATCCCCTGTCTTACATTGTACTGACTCTGTACTGCCTCAGCCCTGGGTCTTAGGAAGTCAGGACCTCAATCCCCAGTATCAAATTTGGGCCATTGGCTGCCCAGAACAGGTCAGAGCAGGCCAGTAGTTACTGCCACTCCCTGCAGTGAGCACTCCTCTAGCTACTTGCCTCTCTGCCCAGCCAAGTCCTATGAGATACAGGCTCTGCCAACCCCCAGGGCCTAGAGGGAAGACAGGGTTAGCCAGCAGCATTGTGAATCCTATGTAGCTGCAGGAAAGCTCACCCTGGCTCTAACTCACAGCACACAGGAGCCAGCTGGAAAGGATAAGGAAGGCAGAGCAGGGATGTCTGTCAGTAAATGAGGAGGCTGCCGTGGTTCCTGTCCCGGCTCTGTGAACCCTTTTCCTTGTGGACTTGCTCCCTCATTTGGGAAGACTGAGTCAGCAAGCTTTTTAATCCTGTGAGAATACAAAGACCTCACCAATAGTTTGGTTAGAGGTGTCTGGTGGTTTGAATAAGATTGGCCCCACAGGTTCATATATTTGAATGCTTAGGGGGTGGCATTAGTTTGGAAGGATTAGAAGGTGTGGCCTTGTTGGAGGAAGTGTACCATTAGGGGTGGGCTTTGGGATTTTAGGAGCCTAGATCAGGCCCAGTGTCTCTCTCTTCCTGCTACCTGTGGAGCTAATGTAGAACTTCAGAGTACCATGTCTGGCTGTGCTACTGTGTTTCTTGCCATGATGGAAATGGACTAACCTCTGAACCGGTAAGCCAGCCCCAGTTGAATGCTTTATGAGTTGCCATGGTCATGGCATCTCTTCAGACAACTACAACACTAAGACAGAAGTTGGTACAGGGAGTGGAGTGTGGCTGAGACAGTCCTCACAAGCCTGTTTGGTGATGGAATGGAACTTTGGATTAGGAAAGCAGTTGAATGCTTTAAGCAGGGCTTACAAGGCCATTACTTATAGGAGCATGAAGACAGTGCTGAGGGCGATTTGAGCTGTGGAGGCCCAGTTGAAGACATTAGTAAATGGCCTGGAGACCATTCTTGTGGCATTTTGGCAAAAAAAAGAAAAAGAAAAAGAAAAAGAAAGAAAAGAAAAAAGAAAGAAAGAAAGGAAGGAAGGAAAAGACGAAAGAAAAGTGGCTGCTTTATGCGCTTACCAAAAAAAAAATCTATCTGAGGCTAAATTAGAGAGTTTTGGATTAATGGCATTGGCAGAAATTTCAAGACAGCCTAGTGCTGACTCTGTCATGTGGTTATCAGTGGTCACTCTCATAAGCTGACCTAGGAAAAATACAAAATCAGTCTGAGGAGGAAAGGACCATCAGGAAGTGCAATGGAGCTACGTGTGGTACTTAAAGAGATAAAAGCTTTTTATCTTTCCTTTAAAGGAAGGTGCTAAGTGGCCAAAAGAAGATGGTGACTTCGGGTCAAGACCCCATCCAGCTCAGCTTCCAACTTGTGGAAAGGAATTAAACAAAGGCTTAAGCAGTGGAGGAAGCCATCAAAAACAGAAAGTTGATGAAAACGAATTTGAGGGGCCATGTGTCAGTTTCAGTAAGCACGAGAACTTGGCAGCTTCAGCCACATGGTTACAGTCAAGAAAGGATTGTGGATCCCTCTGCAGCTAGGGAAGAACATAGAGGCCAAGCCCGTGTCAGGATCTTGTTACATTTTCCTCCTAGCACACTCTGACTTAAAAAAGTCTTTACAGAAAGAGAGAGGGAAGTTGACAACAGAATTGGGCTGAACCTGGTAGTTCCAGGCAGTAGTTCCACCCACTGAGGAGGCCAAGACTGGAAGATTATTTGAGACTAGGTTAGCGCTCAGCTCAACAGCACAGGAACTTAAGGGTGACCCGGGAGCTACATGTGAGCACACAGTGCATCTTGCAGTCAGACTAGGCTTTCTGTAGCCGTGCTCCAGGCAGGCAGGCAGTCTATTACAGGATCACTCAGAAAGGAACCTGCTCAGGGAGGTGGTGTTCCCACCATGTTGTGAGCAATGCAGTCTCCAAATCACCTCATCTATGCTGTAAGACAGGGTCTAGGGCTGTGTCCCAGCTTTCTTGTGAACACCCATCCTCAGTATATCGTCACCTGCACCCCTTCTGCTAGACCTCCAAGAAGTTCTCTGGCCTTGATTACTTACACTTTGTGGTATGAGGATGAATGGGAGCCATGGGTGACACAGGTACTTCCTTACACAGGTAAGGAAGCTTCCAGGACCACCCTCCACCTTGAGCAGTTATTTCTCTGCGGTAGCCAAAGCTTGTCCGTCCAGGCTATGGAGATTGAGGCAGGCTGCTCACAGGCTGGCCCCGAGGAAGGTGGCAGGAAGCCCTGTCTGCTTCAAGAGCCACTGCTGGCACTAAGCCCTTAGCTGAGAATTCTGTGGCGCGATGTCTCAGGGACTGATCACAGCTGTGACAGACCTCCCCTCCTCTTCATTTCCCTAAAGGTGCTAACTGGGCATGATCTGAAGGTCAGTACGGTTGCTACTGTAGGGAGTAATGGTAAAAGGCAGCAGCAATGGAGCAGAAACAGGACAATCTGAGCAAATCTTGGCTGTCACAGTAGTTCTGTGTGGCCTTGGACAGATCAGTCAGATCTCCTGGGCTCCATTGTCTCCAAGCATCAGCAAATGGGGAAGGTATTGTAGTCGGCCTCAGCAGACACTCAGGATCTGAGTGGTCAATGAAATTTCTGTCTAAGATTGAGGCTGACCACTTAGGTGTCTCAATGAGCCCTAGTCTCTGTGTCTTTGTAGGTGTCTGTCCTTTGGTCTAAAATGTTTCACTGTAGTTTTCTTTACCATCTCAGACTACAATACTGGGCACTAACAAAGATCTTCTGGGTGCTCCAGGCTGTGGCCATCCTTGCTTTCTGTATTGTCTAGGCCAGGGCACTACCTGGCCAAGCCATCAGGCAGAGAGCACCCCATGCCCTCATCACACCCAGCCCACAATGGGCTGCTAACCCCCAGTATGAATGTGAACCCCTAACTGCAAGCACAGACAGCATGAGAGTGCAGCAAGATGCCATCTTTCCCAGGGGCACCACAGTCCTCATAATGCACAACTTAGAATATTTTCTTTTTAGTTTTCTTCCCTGTCACACTTGCTGTGAGAAAAGCTCCAGCTCTTAGGGAGAAAGTGTAGGCATTCATATTCTCTCTCTCTCTCTCTCTCTCTCTCTCTCTCTCTCTCTCTCTCTCTCCCTCCCTCCCTCCCTCCCTCCCTCCCTCCCTCCCTTTCTCTCTCTCTCTCTCTCTTTCTAAGTCATGAGACTTGGCATAATTCTGGGTTGTCTCATGGTAGCAAATTCTTTCCCGTAACAATAGAAAACATTTCCGGAAGCATTTCATGGGGCTTTCAGAATCAAGGCTTTACGCTGAGTCAGAGCAACAGCTGGAGTCGAGGCAGGTCTGTGGCAAACAATCCCTGACAACCGAGGGAGGCAGAACACGGGCTACTTGCAGCCACATCTGCATACATCAGTGTTCCAAACCAAGGAGACTTCCCTCTTCCAGCCTTTGGCTCAGCCCTGGCCTCTTAACAGGAGACACTATCAGCTTTGTCTGCCTATGACTTTATCAGTACTTTCCAGAATGTTCCCTTTGCTTTTCCATAGTCTGTAAGTCCTTGAAGCCTGAACTAGGGAGCATCAACGTGTTGAGTGCTAGGCACAGATACTCATTCTGCTCATTTTGGCCTTCTTCTCTTCATCTTCTTGGCAAGAGGAGACAGTGCTAACCCTTGGAGGACCACCTTTGGTTGTTACTAGTGTCTTAACTTTGTTGTTTGGTTGAACAGGAGAAGGACTAAGATGAAGAATGGGGGCTGACAGGAATGGTTGTGGAAACACTTTAGATCCCGTCTCTGGGTGCTGAGAGAATTCTCTAGCACCGACAAGAGGAAGCCTGTGGGGACAGGTAGCAACAAATCTTACCTTGATGGAGGCACCAGCAAACCGAGCCAGCTGTTTGATGTGTGCCCCCTTTTTCCCGATGATAGCACCCACAGCCTGAGTTGGGATGAAGAGACTCACAGTCTCCTGCTCGGGGTACTAGAAAAGAACACGCATACAGCTGTCACTCTGACTCAGCATAGCCCAGCCAAATGCCGTTAAGACTCCCAACATGGGAAGACCTCACTATCTGGGAAGATGCCCATGGCATGTCAGTGTGTGGCCCGGTGCTCTACAGGTGAATCTGAGGAGTGATGTTGAACCTAAGCAAGATGCATGAGCCCGGAAGGGCCTCTAAGCACCTGTGTTTGTGGGGTGCATACAGCTGTCTATCCCTGAGTTCTTTTACAGACACAGATTTGATATATATGCTTCTTGGGTCTTCCTCCAAGAACCAAAATGGGTTATTTTGTGATGGTCCAGTGGATTGAAGACAAAAAAAATGTTTGCCATGCAAGCTTGATGACGTTGAGTTCAATCCCTGGTGGAAAGAGACAATTCCTGAAAGCTGTCCTGACCCCCTGATGGTGGGTATGAGCCTGCACATATACAACAATACATAAAATAGTAAAAAGTTATTAAACACACCTGGCTCAAGGACAGAGGGAAAGCTGTCCAGCCCATCCTATAACTAGGAACACCACTTCACAAGGTGACTCACCCTGCTGTGACCAGGCCCCATGGGGAGCCTTCTATTCCTGGAAACCCCTGAAGAAAGAGGCTCTTAGGCCAGGCTGCCAGTGGTTGACGCCGTAAGAGACTGTGGGAATGATGTGTCTTTGGTTGCTAGACTTTGATTAAAGAACATTGGCAAAAACGTGTGGTATAGTGTATGCCTGTCTATGTTCATATGTGTGCATGTATGTTAGAGGCCAGAGGCTGATGCTAGTATCTCTCTCAGTAACACTCTACTTTAGTGATGATGTGAAGCATCCTATGGAACCTAGAGCTCACGACCTAGTTAGATTACCTAACCAGTGAGATCCAGATCTCCTATCACTAGTGCCTCGGTGCAGGAGCCCCAGCACATCTAGCTTTTATGTGGGTGCTTAGAATTTGAACTCGGGTCCACGTTTGTATGGCAAGTACTTTACCACCTGAGCCACGGCCCTGCCTACTGCAAGCTTTTCTTTAGTTTATTAACATTTTCTAACTGGTTTTCCTGTGTGTGTGTGTTTGTGTGTGTATACACATGTGTACAGATGCCTGCAAAAACTAGAGATACTGGATCCCTTAGACCTGGAATTACAAGTGACTGAGCCACCTGATGTGGGTGCTGGGAACTCCAGTGTTCTGGAAGAGTAGCGTGCACTCTTAACGACTGAGCCATAACTCAAGTCGTTTTGTTCTTTAAGGAAGGATTTTACACTGTATGCAGCTTGGGCTGGCTTGAAACTCACTACATAGCCCAGGCTCAACTCAAACTGCTAGTATCACCTGAGAGGCCACAGAGGCAAGAGGGCTCCCAGGGTGGCTTGGTGCTTACACTCTGAGCTGCATTATTCCCGGGGCAGCCTCGAGCCATGGCAGAGAATATTCACACTGTGAACACTCACAGGCCCGGTCAGGTCATCAGGGGATACATGGAGCTAGCCGCAGGGAGGAGGAATGGTGGATGAGGCAGAAATGAGGGGCACTTACGGCGTGATGATGCGGGAATGGGCCGAAATGGTGATGAGGGTACAGACTGGAGAAGTATCCGGAGTGGGTCTGCACATTAACAACACAGTCAGTGAGTCGGAGTCTGAGTCCACGCAGCACGTGCTCTATGAGCCAACACCACTAGCTCATCTACAAACACGTGCCTTTGTGTTCCTAATCCCTGCTCAACTCCCTTTACCGCGAGACCACGGAACTCATGGCTAGGTGTCACCTGGCTTCTAAGATGACCTTTGCCCCCTAGGAACTCAGCACACACACTCACTGCTCTGTCTGACCTGCTTTGGTGGAGACAGTGGCTCCTATTTTATAGGGGAATGACAAGTTGTGTATTACAAGCAACAGAGAATACTGCAATAAAACCCAAGAGTTATCCAGAACAAGCAAACGTGATCCTAGGGAGACAGAGCAGTTAGCTGCATCAGAGATTTCCAGAAGGAACAGAAACTCAGTAGAAAAACTGAAAGCAATATAGTAAGGGAAAGGAAGCAGTGTAGATGTGGGGAGGGAGGGGGGCAGATGTGGGGAGGAGGGCAGATGGAAGAGAGGACAGATGTGGAGAGGGAGAAGTGGAGCAGGAAGGCAGATGTGGACTCATGAGGCAGAGCTAGCTATTAAGAAAATCAAAGTTGTAGCCGGGCGGTGGTGGCGCACGCCTTTAATCCCAGCACTTGGGAGGCAGAGGCAGGCGGATTTCTGAGTTCGAGAGTTCGAGGCTAGTCTGGTCTACAGAGTGAGTTCCAGGACAGCCAGGGCTACACAGAGAAACCCTGTCTTGAAAAACCAAAAAAAAAAAGAAAATCAAAGTTGAAATAGTAGCTGTTTTTTAAATTGAACATCCACGGCACAGCAAAGACTGATCTAAACTGTTTATAAATGCTTTACCCTCATAGCGGTCCCGTGAGACATGTCTGATCCACATTCTTACGGGCACGACCCTTACTGAAGTCAGTCAGACTCTCCTCCAGCTAGACTCAGCTCCAGATCGAGCTTCACCTTGTGACTCCTTAGTAACAAAATCCACTGTGTGTTTTTTGAGCTGGGAGAGAAAAGGGCTCTGAGCACCTTGGGTGCTTCTCCGGTTCTAGGGAGGGGCCCTCACCTGTGGCATCCCCACTTATGCCTGGGTTGAACTGAGAGACAAAAGAGGTGTCTCAGCTCACAAGAGGGTGTTACCCGACCAGTGGCCTCAGGGAAGCCTCAAATTTTGAAGGAATGTGGGCAAAAAGGCTCTCCTGGCCCTGCTTCTTCTTGAAGACTCTCTGGGAAGCACAGGGACTCCAGTCCTTTCTCTGTGCATGTCTGAGGTGTGGCATACAAGCACAGGGGAGAGGATTCCTGCACCTGCCTCTGGCCCGAAGCAACTCGGCTCTCACAGCAAAAGTGATCACTGTGAACTGTGAGTCTAACACCTATGCAAGGCCAAGACCCACAGCACAGCCAGTATTCCTAGGCCTCAAGAGTCCTAACAGGAACACTACCAAAATCAGTCCCACTATGGGACAGAGACTTTTAACCTTTAGCCTGTAAAACAATAATGAGGTCAAATTCCCTTTATCCCTGATTCAGGGCTGAAGGACTGCTAGAGGAAACAGTTCTGAATTTAGCAACGAGGAGATCATTTCCTGCTGAGGCTGGTGTCTACACCTGGGTCTGAATCCCTAGCTCTACAAATGAGATCACTTTCCCCGGGTCTATCTAGACCTCTGATTGGATTTGTAATCCATTCACTCCAAAGCTGTTGAATACCACCATGGGAAGGTCTAACTCTAGAAGAGAGGGACACGAGGACACACATGGTCTACCTGGGAGACAAAAGTAAAAAATAACTTCAGAGAAGTCTGAAGCTAGTGGTGACCAAGATGGAAAAGAGTGGGCAGTCCAGGGCCTTGTAGACCTGGTCCAGATGTGGACTTGACTTCAAGAACATCTGGGAGCCAAAAGGTATGGGCTGTTTTCATGAGAGTAAATTGTAAAGTCCAACCGACTCCATTTTTGAAGAAACTCGGGAGACCAGGAGCTAAATTCCAATCCCAGGAAGAAAATCACAAAGTCCAGTTGAGTAAACATCCCAATAGCAGGTAACTTAAGACATCCTGCAAAGACTAGATAGCTTGGCCATCCTGTTTGTCAGGTGGTTTTGCCCCCATGTCTGGTTCCTGGAGATTACATCAGAAATGCAGTTTTTAAAATATTAACTTGCTGACCTGTATAGAAATTCCCCAAGCTTGCTGTACAACAAATATCCTGCACTCCTAGACTCAGGGCTCTAGCTCTGACTCCCTGTGACAGGGATGGTGGGAGTCCTTGCTCCCGAGTTCGTAATAACAGACCCTTATTTTTACACTGGAATTGGCTCCTCAGTGGTCTTTGGGGTCTCTATGACTTGGGCATAACATAAATGAGTATTTATTTATAATGACGTAGGTGTCTAACCAGTGTCCTTTCTGTTTCCCATCTCCCCATGCTAAGATGGAGTTGACAGCATAACTAATGGAAAGGGATTTTCTTTTTTCTTTTCTTTTTTTGAGACAGGGTTTCTCTGTGTAGCCCTGGCTGTCCTGGATCTCACTCTGTAGACCAGGCTAGCCTTGAACTCTCGAATTCAGAAATCTGCCTACCCCTGCCTCCCAAGTGCTGGGATTAAAGGTGTGCACCACCACTGCCCAGATGGAAAGGGATTTTCAAATTAATGTTTCCTCTGGTCATCAGACAGCAATCTATCAATGACCTAAGGAAGGCAGGATGCAAGGCCAAGGCTGTCTAATATATATGTTTGTAAATATATACATATACATATACATATATATTATCAGTGTGTGTATGGGGTAGTGTTTTTTGCAAACGTGACAGCTAGGTGGGCTAACACTCGAGTTAGGAGGTATCTTCAAGCAGGAGAAACCAGAGACCAGGGGCATGAACAGTGAGAAACGAGTATGGGAGGCCTGAGCCAGGCTTATGCATTGCACTCAAATGTCTCAACAGCCTTGATGTGATGACAGTCTCATCCCTGGCTGAAAACAAAGTAGGTGCTCCTTCTGAAAGTAGGTGCTGCTTCAGGAAAAGCAAGGACGGGCAGTTTTCCAAGGTTAGGAAGGTTCACTGTTCTAGCCCAGACTGTCAAAATGTCTCAATCCACAGCAGCTTTTCAAGTCAGGGTTCTCTTAGGACAACTGGGGGAGAGGGTGAGGGGACTGAACACTGAGAAGCAAGAACCAGAAGCAAAATGTCAAACTGGATCTGTATCTGGCTCTGCAGCCTGAGATCTTAACCCTGCCTGCTTCCTTGATCTGCACATGTCTGGAGTAATCTCAGTCAGGTGAGGTGGGGCCTCGGGAGAAGGCTGTCAGTGAACTCCCCATGGACTCATTAACTCAAATACATGAAAGTACAATCAAAGTTTTTCTAAACAAAAGTTGGCAGGCCAAGGTGTTTTATGTGTAGGATTGATCATATCTAAAAGGAATGAAAAAATATTATAGTTTATTCAATTTGTCAAATAGTAAAAGCTGCCATTTCCCAACTCATTCTCTGAGGTAAACCATAACAAAAGCAAGCTTTGTGTTGAAGCTGCCAGAAAGTGTGATTGTGCAGTGACTTCCGTGGAGACACAGAGCTGAGGAGAGTGGATGAAGCCCAGACACAGGCTGTGACAGGTGGGACTGGGCAAGGTTGTGTGCTCGCTTGCCCTAAGGGAGGTGGAGGCAGGAGAACAGCAGCTCAGAGCTATTCTCAGAGATAGCTGGAGGCCAACCTGGGCTACAAGAGACGCTGTCTCAAAGAATCAAAGCTAAAGCAAAGGGTTGACTGATAAAACAACAGATCACTCAATAACTGACTTTGGGAAACTGGCTATACACTAGGAAAAAATAGTAAGGATAGATCAAGATAAATTCCCTGTAAAATACAGTATACACACCGCCCAGCAAAATCAACAATTGAAAATTAGTATAAGGAAACATTTTTATAATCTTGGATGAAGAAGGGGCTTTTTCCTTAGCATGACATTAAAGGCCAAAATCTCCCAAAGAAAATATCACATCTTTAGTTTTTATTTATCTATTTCATTTGTTGAGACAGGGTCTAACCATGTAACCCGGGGTGGCCCAAAACTTTTGGAATCTTTCCCCTTCAGACTCCCCAGTGCTATGAGCTACTATTCAGTGATCATGCTTAATAATCCTGCACCAACTGGGTTTAAGATAAAGTCGTGATATATAAATTGCATGCATCATCTAAACGGTATTTTCAGTTATCAGATAGACTCTACAGGGCTCCCTATGCAGCCTCTGTCCCAGGAATGATATATCTTTCAGCGTCTTTTAATGGTGGCAAGTACACTTCACAGCAAAGGTAAAGGATGTGACCTCCACACGCAGGAGCTTCTGCCACGACCCCTCCATTACCGATGCACATACAGCTCACTGGTAGCTCCATCCTTTAGTTTAAGGTGTTAAGTACAGTATGCTGTACTCCCAAACACCTCAGAAGAGCTTCTGGGAGCAAGGCAGAACGTGCTGTGTCTGGGTGTGAACACGGGGGCCACCACAGAGCTACCAGCAATGCCTACTCCAGACAGCACCAATCGGCAAAGACCTCACCCACTCACCCGATTGTCCCCACTGAAATGGTTTACACATGGGAGTAACAAAATCTGCCCACAAAATAAGTTTTCGTGTTTAGAGAGGAATAAGGTGGAAGAGGGTAGCTGTCATGTGTTTAGTGTCTTCAGCCTCCATTTGGTATGTACTAATCCTGAGTGATGTCTGTAAGACTGACAAGTGTAAAACATACCATTCACATTCTGCTGGGAATTAAGACTCAAATATCAGTCAGTGTGTTGTCTAGACACAAACACTGTGGTGTCTTCTTTCTAAAAATTTCCTTTCAATAAAGTATATTTGAGTTACAGACAAAGGTGGAAATGTGTATCTACTCAAGGATAACCCTGGAATCCTACCTAACATTTGTATTAGATGACTAACACTCATGAATATTGCTTGAACTAACAACTCACTTTTATAAAACACACCCTGAGTTAATGAACCAGCGAGGAGCTCCTTCCTGTGTGGCATGACACCACATCTGAGAGACACCTTCCAAGCTCGGTTCAGTATTTTTCCCCACTAGAAAAGCTCTTATTTAAATTACAGCCACGCATCAACAGACTGCAAACAAAAGCGTTTGCCCTTCCTCAGCATAGGGGAGTAGCTGTGCTGCCTGGGGGTGCCGAGCACGGTGGCCCTTGGGAGTTACTTACAGCAAAGGGGTGATAGGGAGGACTGGGGGGAACTCCACGGGGCCCTGCTGGTGGCGGAAGCACGGACAGTCCTGTTGAAAAGATGCCAAGTGCACTGAGGTTCAGCCCTGGGATCAGATTGGCTTGTTGCTGGAACAGAAATAAGAAAAAAGATGAGGGAGAGAAGCCCAGGGAGGCCGGGCTTGCTGCGGCCGGCCTCCATCTCCTGTCTGCACAATGCCAGCATTTCCCAGTCAGCTCCACCCTGGTACATGGACTTCCCTACCTTGTACTGAGAGTAGATAACAAACCTCAGCCCGACCGCTGCATTTCCTCAAAGCTTTCTGGCCATCCTTACTGCAGTCAACGATGCCATCACCAGCTGCCTTCCTGCTAAGCCCTGGCCCTCACTCCACTAATCCTTCTCCCTAAATACCCTGTGCCCTCTCAACTCTGGACTCTTGTGCTCTGCAGTTGCTCCTCCCTCACCTGTCCAGGTCCTCCCCCTTACAACACAAACATTTCTAACACTCCTACTTCCTCAAAGATACAAGATGTAATCCCGGAGCTCAGAGCCTCACTCCCGCCTCACTTCCTTGAGACCAGTGGCTGTTTAGAGTTGTATTCAATGTCTGCCATGCTAGTACTCAATAAATATTTGTTGAATGAAACAAACAAACAAACAAAAAAAACCCAAAAAAACCCAACAGTCTTTTCTAATTATCCAAGGATGAGTCAGAGCTAGTGCTAGCACTGGCACGCAGGCAAATCTCATCATCTGATTGGACGATAGCTCCTTTTTAGCTGCAGCTTGTTACTTCACAGCTCAACCTAAGATGCTCACCAGAGCTGGAGGTGGAGAAATGTCCCCACGCTGGCTCGTGCCCAGCCTGCACCAACCCATGGCTTCCTGAACATGAAGCAATCATCTAAGGTATCCTGTTTGTTTCTCTGTGGGTAAAGTCACCCTGGAAAATGCCCCTTTATGTAAGCATACAGAACCGCAAATGTGGGTCCTTCACCATGATCTTGTGTTGTATGTTAGGACCCAGTGATTTTGTGACTTCGCTCACAGAGCATGGATTTGGCACAGATATCTAGTACCATGTTCTGACATGGTGATGTGGGTGCACTTGCACCTTCTGTGAGAACATCCAGATTCCTCGGAGAGAGAGGTTCAGCAAAATCCACAAGAACTAGATGGCTAGATGGTATCCGCACCGGATGGTTCTCCTCTCCCTCCCTCCCTCCCTCCTCCCATCCTGTCCTACAATTACTGTGGGATGGGGTGATCGGGTGGGACTGGAGAGGTGTGGGGATGGACTGATGCCCTGTACAAAGTGCAGCTGTGAGAGAGCTGGGCTGCACCAGATCACTCTGTGAGATGTGGGGACGAAGTCGTAGACGAAGATTCAAATGAAGGTCAACAAGGTTGATGTTGGCTGATCCTTTCCATCCTCAGAAAATTAGAGTGAAAAATGAAAGATAGTCACTCTTCTGAGCTGAGGTTTGCTGACAGATAAATATTTTTAGGCAATTATCAAGTGAGAATTAAGTAACAGGAAGAATGTGTAGTCTTGAATGTGACGCCGAACATTCAAGTGGGCAACAGCATTTACTAGGTAAACTAAGCGTGCCAGCCAGCAAGCAAGAGAGCCAGTCAGAAGTGAGCCCCTTCTTTCCTCCCATAGACAGCCTGAAATGCCTGCTTCGAATAGCCCTCAGCTTTAGCCCCTAAGCAGCCCAGGCTAGACAAGGGCTCTGTGCCCTGCAGTGGCATTTGTTTTTAACCCTGCATAACGAATTCTAGGCCTTATGTATGCTACACACATTATCACAAAAGAGCACCTCCAACTCAGTGGATATATTTAAATAAATGGATGGATGGATGGATGGAAACGGGGTCTCACTATGTAGCTCCAGCTGGTCTGGAACTCATTGTGTAGACTAGGCTGGTCCCCAACAGACATCGACCTGCTTCTTTCTGTCCCTCAAGTTCTGAGATTAAAGGTGTGTGCCGCCAGGCCTGGCTAACAATATACTTGAGCTTTTAAAGAGAGAGGACATGACAACATTATACAAGTTTAGAAACCAGGGAAACCCACTTTCTTGGCCCTATTATTTTTATTCTCAGGTCCAGCACCCAGTCCTGCTCACCAACATGCTTTGCACACACGCATAGCCCAGCTCCAACAGGTTCCTTTTCTAATACAGTGGTCATAAGCATCATCCCCCTTTATGGTCTGGATGGTACAATTTCATAGGCTCACGCTGACTTGTGTCTATCACAGTTTACTGACTGGTTTCTTTCTTTTTTTTTTTTTTGGTTTTTGGTTTTTTTGAGACAGGGTTTCTCTGTCCTGGAACTCACTCTGTAGACCAGGCTAGCCTCGAACTCTCGAACTCAGAAATCCACCTGCCTCTGCCTCCCAAGTGCTGGGATTAAAGGCGTGCGCCACCACTGCCCAGCCTGACTGGTTTCTTGTCTTGAGGTCGTTATCCTAGGAAGCAGAAGTTCTTCACATCTCCCAAGGCACTTCCCCATCAGCAGAAGGTCGGAAAGAAGCACCGGTACTTACATTAACAGCCAGCATGTCGTTTTCAAAGGCCTCACGCAGCTTCCTCATGATCTCTCTCTCAGCACTGGCACAGGCTTCAATGGGGCCTTTCACGGTGATGGTTCTCTCCGGGTTATATATGCTTAAATCCTGCAAGCTGCCCAGCGGGGAAAAGACAGGGAAATAAAATTCCAGACCACAAACATGTCCCAGTAAAGATAAAGACAACATTTCTCCTAACAGCACAGAATCCCGCTAACTGAAAGTCTTACGAGTGACATTGATCGTACGTATGTATATATCAGAGGAAGGAGGTACTGTTGCTTGAACCTAGGGCCTCACTCATGCTAGGAAAAGCCTTCCATCCCCAGCCCCAAGTCTTACTTTGTATTTTGAGAGAAGTCTCACTAAGGCCCCCCTTCAGTTCACTGTGCAGCTAACTTCAACTTTTGGTTCAGCTGTTTCTTTCCTTGAGAACCTAGATTACAGAACTGACTAATTTTTACTTTAAAAATTTCATGGTGCTGGGGACGAAACCCAGGGTCTCCCTCGTGCTGGTGAGTGCTTTGGTGGCTACGTGGCCACACTATGGATCTCGTCCCATGATGCTCAGGGTAATTATGGTACAGCTGAGTGTATTCCCCTCTGAAGAAAAGCAGGGATAGGACGATAGCATCCCTCTCTCCTGCACAGAATCAGTCTGAGGGGGGCTTACGATGAGATGGTTATCTTGGTCCCTGTCTCATGTTCAATTTTCTTCAGATTTCTGCCTTCTTTGCCAATCAGTCTTCCAACAAAGCCGTTGTGGGCCAAGATTTTCAGAGGAACCTCCTCAGCCCTGAAAAGACAGAGAGGACCCAGCACTTAGGAGAGACACTATCGTAGCTCCCAAGACTCATCGCATTCGCTTTTTATGAATAGAAATTCAATTTTTCAAGTTCTTTCCCAACCTCAGCTTATGAATTCTGACTAAAATGAGCCACACAGTGGTAACTCCACTTCTATTCCCTATTCACTAATAGCTAAATGGTAGTGGGTCCATGAGTCAGGCCTGGCCGAAAGTAAATGAAAAAATAATCCCATATAATCCAGCAATCCCAACTGGGTATATAGCAAAATAAAAATCTTGCACTTTCTCTCCCCCTCTCTCTCCATACACACACACATATATGTGTATGTATATATTACATATATATTAATAACTATATCTACTTCCCCATACATTCTATTCATTCTATCACTTCTGTTCTTCTAGAGAATTCCGAGTAACACAAACATGATCCCTCTACCTTTACTGAGTAACTCACTCTTTTAAACACATCTCTTAATCTTACAGCACTGAGTGGTCCGGGCATCGTACAGACTTACAGCTTGGTGTCATCAGCCTCTTTCTGCATAATCTCAAGAATCATGCGGCATGCTTCAGATGTCCCTTCTGGGGTGGCATGGATTGTGACAGGCTTCTCTGCAGCCCCAGAGTTCTCCTTCCTGTGGATGTCTACCCTATAGGAAAAGAATTGGGAGCCATAACACAGCAGTATCGGACAGGGCCTAGATGGGAGAAAGTCCAGCCCCAGCCGATAGAGTGAGGACAGAGGAAATGACGTTAGCACACTTGCAGCTGATGCTGCTCAAGGCAGCCAGTGTGCAAGCGGGACTCTGTTCTGACAGGAGTGCTGCTGGACCAGCCAGGAAGAGCCGGTTTGGTTAATGAGGTATTTTTTTGTAGCCTTTCCCATGTCTGTAGAAGCGGCGGGTGAAGTGAGAAGGGAGCTGCACCATGGAACAGCAGATCACACCCTTTAAAAGCCATGTTCGCATCCAAATTCCAGCGCCAAATTCCAGCACGCTCTTCGAATCTGAGCGCATCTGCAGAGGGACAGAGGCACGCCTTTCTCCGCCTTCCTAAGCTTTCGGTTTCCTTTCTGTCGCTGTCTGCCATCTTCCAGGGTTTTAAAACTAATGGCCTAAAAGTCTGATGACTTTCTCAGACCTCTCTGGGTCCTGCTTGTTTTTAACTGTCGGAATCACATATCGCCTGCAGCCCTTTTTGCTTGGCTGTTAGAGGAACCCAGCCTTCAGCCTACGGCTCAAACTGGCATGCATTCTGAGAACTTACTTCCCTTCACTGAAACCTGTTGCCTTTTAAAGCCACCAGACACAACTTTTGGAATCAGAACAGAGATAAATAAGATTACTTTATAGTGGTGCAAACTTGAGACAGGTTTTTTGAATAAAAGGAACATTAGACCACAACTTATTTCCACATTCCTCCAAGGGTCTTACCTACGTCAGTGTACACTGGGTCTTACCTACGTCAGTGTCTGCAGCTGGGGATGCCCCATGCACGCTCTTTCAGTTTACAGGGCACTCACTCAGTGATTAGACTAAGCCGCACCAGCTCAGCTGAGTATTTGCTGATAATTTAATGCCTTGCAGTGTGAGCTCATTTGATTGTTTGCATTCCCACAATGATGTAGGTAAACCAATGTGGCTTCCTTTTTCCCAGAAGCAACTGATACTCAAAGAGGTGAAATGGTTTATAGAAACTTGAACACCAGGCCTGCATCTTCAGTGTGCTGTACTCTTAGGAACACAGAGAAATCAACAACTGTAGAATTCATTTTGCCCAGGGATCGCTACTTCCTGTTCAGTCTCCCTAAATAGAAAAATCAGACACAAAGCCAGATACTTTCTTGCTTGATGGAGCCGTGACCCACAGCTTCTATAGGAGACAACCTAGATGACCACACCAAGGTTGACTCGGCAGGAGGAAAAAGCCCTGACCGGAGCGTCCTATGACCCTACAGGGCACATCTCAGTTGTGGTGAAACTAGATGTGCTCATAGGCTTTTAGCATGAAGGACTGTCCTTCCTGGAGGTCCTCAGTGCTCTCTCTTCATAAACTGAGCCCTTCAGGGATGAGTTATATCATTAGCATGAGCACTCACCACAGCCCCCAGCCTGAGGTGAGTCTGTTAGTGCACTGACAGAAGTTAGTTTCACATGCCACAGCCTCCCACTAGAGCAACAAAGGACCTGAGCATGGCTTAGACGGGATGCAGGCGACCCCTCAGAAGGAAGCAGAGGAAGCTCTGGAGGCACGTACCGGGACTGGGTCTGTTTAGTGATGTTCTTTATGGTCAAGCCCTCCTTTCCGATGATGGCACCAACAAACTGGGTGGGGACCAGGATCCGCAGCGGGAAATCAATCTGTCTGGACTGAGAAGAGCTCCCGTGGCCTTGTTCCCGGGCTCGATGAGGGGGTGAGGGGGAGCTCACCTCTTCGTCGGGGATGTAGGAAATCTTGAAGGAGTAGTCCTCAAACTGATGCCCACTTAGCTTCTCAATAGCTCTGAAATACAGCAGGGTAGGAAAACTTATCAGAGAGTATAGGGAAGACTCTTCAGAAGGCTGACGACTCAGCTGACTCACAAGCCACTCATGTGGTGCCTTGCCAAGGATTAAAGACACAGAGGTGAGCAAGACCTCTGGAGTCTCAGGTAACAAAACCAAACAAGCTCTTGCAGTCAGTATTTAGACCCAGGAGACTGAGATACAATTCTGCACCTTGCTTCTCTTTTCTCCTTACCAAAAAACTAAGATAAGGGTCCAAGCTTATTACTTTCTTTTTAATCATAGCACATCTTCATGATCAATTAACCAACCTTCTGAAGACCGTTGGTATGAAAATAGACAAATATGTCTTCACATGTGCTAAAAACTACAAGGTCAGTGAGGCTATCGCCTCAGGAATAGGTATGGTTATTCCACAGCCATGAAGTATGTAAATCCATTATACTTCTAAGCTACGTAGCCAACGAGGCACTTCGAGGACCTTCTACCAGAAGAACCTTCTTAGCTGGGCATGGTGGCACATGGCTGCAATCCCCTCCCCCCAAAAAAAAAGCCCAAAAGATAAAAAAACAAACAAACAAAAAAACCAAAAGAAACTTTTTTGCTATTGCTTAAAAAACTTAATCCCAATGTATTAATAGTAAACTCAAAATTAATCATTATTGGAGCATCAGAGTCATGGATGAGAGTAGGGAGTCCAAGCCAGACACGTGGGTGTAACACTCCCACATAACTAAGCCTGCTGTTGTCACGGGAGGTGGGTCCTCGCTTTAACATAGGAAAACAGTTGTTCTAGTCTCCATCCAGTGAGTGTGGATGGAGAGCCATGCACATTCCTCATGGAGAACAGAACATGCTCCAGGTAAAAGCGCCCCATAAAGTGTGTCACAGCAGAGCCTGTAGGTGCAGCAGCATAAGCTGGCCTCCCTTCCTGACACAATTCCGGTCTTTGTTGATGCCAAGGAGCAACACTGCTCAAGGCAATCTCTGTGTAATCACCAACAGCCTGTGACCTCCCTGGGGTTGTACTGATACACCAAAAGCAGCAAGAACCCCTTGGAGTTGTACTCGCATGTCCGAGAGGATGTGGACTAGCTGGTACCTGTCTTCTCTGCCAAGGTTTCCAGATGCAACACTCAAAGGAAACCAAAGACAAACCCAAGGAGACCTGCAAGGAGATAAACCCAGACACTTACATCTTTGCCTCTTCTCTTGTTGTGTAGGTGACGTTGACAACAGCAGTTTCTGTATCTGTGTTGACTAGGAAACAAGGAAACACTGGATCATCATTTAAAAGTAACTCTCATCCTCAGGGCCCAGGAAGGAGGAGAACTAAGGGAGGAAGTGTGCAAAACACTGCACTATCCTCACTGTAGTTATGTGCACCTCTGTGTCTATTACATGTGTACCTGTAGGATTTGTAAGTCACATGCATGGAACACTCTGTAATCAGCTGCATATATAATACGCCGCCCTCTACTTCATGTCTTCTGTAAGTACTTCTGAGTGAGCGTGTGGATTATCTGTGTGTTTATGTATTTTCACTTTTAATATTCAGGAAGTAAACAGGGCATGGACTGCCCTGTCATTAGCCCGTTGGGAATGTGCTGTGTCCAGCACTGTCATCCTAAGTGCTGCAGAGACACCTTTGTTGTAAACACTATTTGATCTTAGGCTAAAACTACAGAGGGAAAAATGGGAGGATGAACATGACACAATGAGAATGAACAAAAAAAAGTCATGGCTCCTTGTGTTTTCAAATTGATCTTCTAGACCTATTTACTATTAATTTTAATTGTTAACTCGAAACACACAGAATGTTTCCTATATTCAGCTTTCTAGAGCTACAGAGAAGGCTGTAAACCCAGACTCCCAGAAATGGCTGGGCTTGAGTTTTCTAGTAAAGACATCCTTTGTGTGTGTGTGTGTGTGTGTGTGTGTGTGTGTGTGTGTGTGTGTGCATATCACATATATATGCGTATCCTATATTAAAAGGCAATCATATCTATAAAATATATCTGTGGCATGCAATATATACTATATCCATCCATCCATCCATCCATCCATCCATCCATCCATCCATCCATCCAGCAGAGTAAGCCTGGGCTACACAGGTAGGCCCTATCTGTAAACACACACACACACACACACACACACACACACACACACACACACACCAACCTCTATTCATTCAAAGGGCTTTGCTGATAAAGTCTGCTTTAACCCAAAACACCTAAATGAAAATTATGTTTTCACAAAAAAACAAAAATGACAATCAGATCCACTTTTCAAAATATGACATTAGGGAATTTAAAGTTAATTATAAAGATAATTCCAGAAAAGCATAAGGGGACCTGGGTTCAGTTCCCAGCACCCACATGGCGGTTCACAACTGTTTGTAACTCCAGTTCCAGGGGATTCAACATACTCACACAGACATACATGTGGGAAAAACACCAATGCACACAAATTATTCATTCTTAAACTTTTAGTGGTTCTATGACCATCTCACTTGCTACATCAATAAAAGGTAAAGAAATATGACTCAGATTCTCAAAGGAATTTGGCAACCCCCAAATGTTAAAGACTCTCGGATTAAAACATTTTATAATTTCAAGGCAGCTGCAGCCTGGGCGTGGGGGACACTGGAGGACAGATAGGACAGCCACAGTCATCAGCAATAACTGAGCAATGAGCTACATACCACCGACACCAAACCCAGCCCTGGCCTCTGCCCAGGAGCACTCTGGCTGCTCACTAAAGATACTTATTCAGGGATGCCCACGTAGTGCAAACCGGAGTCTTGTGGTACATAACCGTCCTCAGCGTCAGACCAAACTCAGGGGTTGACTACCTGTAGCCTTCTAGACTGACAAAGTAAGCAGTAGACTCAGACACCCAGAAAAGACATCCTCCAGGGATCCCAGATTCTTAATTTTGCCCTCATTTTTTACTAATATTCTTTGTTCTTCAAAGAAGTTTGTCTTCTGAATGTCACATGGTCTTTGATTCTAGAACAATCTGAGCTCCATTTAAGTAACTCATTCCATGGTTCATTACATTCATGCTCCTAAGACTCCACTGGCTGGGTCTGCTGGGTCACCCACAAGTGGGAGACAAAAGAACACCTCAATAGTTAGCTCTGTGGCTTGAGGCATTAGCAGCTGGGCCATCTCCAGTGCATGGGCACTGAAGGGCTATGTGTTGTCCCAGTGCCCTTGAATACCTCCTCAGGTAGCACCATCCTGAACTGACTTTCAGGTTTTCGCTGCTAATCCATCTCTACCTCCCCCAACTGGGATCTCAGGCATGCGCCACCACATCCAGACCAGCTACCAATGTTGTTTTTAAAATTGTTTTAAAGTTTGTACCTGTAAAGCCATCTTGCCTGCTCTCTCCACTAGAATGTCTTCCGTTCGATAAGTGAAAATTTTTAGAAAACATGTTTTCTTCTGAGTGCTTTCCTTTCAACTCTGAGCATGCAGCATTAAGAAACGGAGTAAGGTTCTCAACTGTTGCAAAGGGGAGAACACCCAAATAACTGCTGCTTCCAACAATGATGTTAACTACCCGGACAGAGTGGACCACTGGTGAGACATCGGATTCTGTATGTCCTTTTCCTGGAGACTTTATGATCCCTTACAATTGTCTACAAGCTACATAAACAGGTTTGCATTGAATGATGGGACCATTTGATGATACAGAAAGGGGAGAAATTATGGTCATTTTATACAAGTGGAAACTGAGTCAGTGAGGTTCAGTGGGTGAAGCTTAGCTCACAGGATCAAGGTCTTGAAGAGGCAGTCAAAGCCAATGTAAAAATAATCCTTGCTGTTTTCGTTGTTAGGATCTAAAGATCCACCTTTCTAGGATGCCTAACGAGCTACATAAGACAGCAGCTTCAGGCCTTTTGGCCACCCCCCTTAAAACATCAGTGCTTCAGGCTTTACCAGAAAAGAAAGTATTTCCTGGCATATACAGCACTGTTCCAATGATGGTGGGGCTCAGATCTGAGTCCACACAAAACCCTCAGATTCTTCATTCATGAGGAATGAGCCACTCCCCTCCCTCTGAGTTTCCACAGGTATGTGGTGAACTCTAGGAACCTGCATTTTCCTAAGTGCCCCAGAATCTATGTGTGGAAGTCATACATCATAGTACCTCATAGTAAACAGACGTTAGGTTGTATTCTCACCTCCTAGAGAGTTAGTTAAGGGGTAGCAGTGTAAGCTCAACCATTCTCAGACGCAGTAAGCTTGCCCCATTCCAACTGTTTGTCCAGCACAGCAGGTTTAATAGGCTTGAATGCTGGGCCACACCTTTAGCCCCAGCATTTGGAGGCAGTTGGGTGTCTGTGAGTTGGAGGCCAGCCTGGTCTATATAGAGTTCAGGTCAACCGGGGCTATACAGAGAGAGACTCTGAAATCATATTCCTTGAACAACTAAACAGATATACAGACTGAATGACCGACAGACAGCTGCCTCTGACAGGCAGGTGGACAAATACACTAGAGACTTGCTACTTCTTCCCACGATCCCAACCTGTGAGAAACAGCAGACAAGATAGATCCTCAAGGTTCAGGAGGCTAATCTCCTCACTCAGGGTTTAACGTCTCCACATCTTACCTTGTTCCACATTCTCCACAGTCCCATACTCAGCCAACAGTCCATCCAACACCTGGAAAAATACAGGAAGGTCATAAAAAGCAACATCGGTTTCCCTCTGCAAGAGAAACAGACTAGGGCATAGGAATAATGTAATCAAGCCAGCACCTCAGGCCCTCCATAAAAACGAAACTCAATGAACCTGTGGACACAGGGCACTTTTTTCTTTTCCTTTTTTGCTGACTGGTTCCTGACTGTCTATTCACTAAGGTGACACCACAATATTGGAGTCTTGGTAACTGAACAGCCATAGTCCTATGATGACCAGAACCAAGCTGTTAAAATGAGAAGCAGAGGAAAGGACAAAGCTCTGACTTCTTTAGGAGCTAACAAGCCTCCCTCCAGCTCTTCTCCTCCTTATGTTTCCAAGTAACTGACTGTGTACGCTTCAGATTTTCATAGTAAAAGAAATTGTTCTTGAGGATGGAGAGATGGCAGCAATGAGTACACACTGCTACTGCAGAGGTCCCGAGTCCCTTCCTAACACCCACATGGCAGCTCACAATCTGTAGCTAGAGTCCTGAGGGATCAAATGACCTCTTCTGGCCTCCTGCACAGAGACCCACGCTGGTACACATATGTATACATAAAAAAATGATACATCTTTTAAAAAAGTTTGTTCTTTTAAGATTTATTTTTGAGACAGGGTCTGGTTGTCGGTAGCTCTGGCTGACCTAGAAATCCCTATGTAGATCAGGCTAGCCTCAGATTCAAGATATCTGCCTGCCTCAGCCTCCTAAATACTAGAGTTAAAGTCATACAGCACGGTGCTTGGCTATTTTTGTACTTTAAAGTGGGGTGTGTGTATGTACATGTGTTTACATGAGGACACACACAAAGGCAGGTGTTTGCAAAGGCCAGAGCTAGATCTGGGATTAGAGGTAACTGTAAGGTGCCTAATATGACCACTGGAAATTGAACTTGGGTCCTCTGAAAAGACAGCCCAGGCTCTTGACTACTGAGCCAGCTATCTGGCTCAGTTTTCTCTCTCTCTCTCTCTCTCTCTCTCTCTCTCTCTCTCTCTCTCTCTCTCTCTCTCTCTCTCTCTCTCTCAATGTCTCTCCCTTCCTTCTTGGCTGTTTTGGTTTCCTGTGGGCCAGGGCAGTTTGTTCTTAACAGTGAGGCCACTCCTTCAATTCTACTGTATTTTATATTAAGATAGCAATCTCAGAACTTTTAGTGCTCTGAAAATATATCTTAACTGTTATTCACAGCAATTAACTCAAAACAAAACAACAACAACAACAACAAAAATGTACTCTAAGAACTTTGTTTCCACAGGCTTCCTAGTGTCTCAACCATCAGAATGGGAAAAGATAAAAATCTGTTCATCAAAGCACATGGTGAGAATCACCAAGTGGTACACACGTTGTCTCCTGGCTGGTGTGCTGGTATTTGGTGCTCGGGTACCTGAGGGAGTCAACTGTGAGGGGTCAGAGTGCACTGGGCCAGGGAGGGACAGATAGAACCTCTAACTCACTTCATGTACCCTGTGACTGGAAAGGAAGGGCGGGAAGTCTGAAGGCCTTTAATTCCTAAAGTAAAAGGAAGCTGGATCAAGGAGGCACGCAAGCCCAGGCTTACCTCCCACTGCAGGTGAGGTGGGATGTTCCGAATCTGGATTTTTCTGCTCCTGTAAAGACAAGACCAGTCTATAACTTTTTCTCCAAACATTCAAACTTCAGCAAATAACAAAATCAGACGTGAGATCATAATCAAGGTCCCTGTCCAACTGTATCCTCCAACCGTACACAGACATTCCTACTGTAAATCATAGGCACCAGAAAAATCTAGAAATAACAAGTTAAAGAAACTACAGTTTAAATACAGCCTTACATTCCAATTTCCCACCAAAGTAATCAGAAGCTAAACCATCATATACTGTGTTACAGTCATTCTCTCAAAATATACATGCTTGCACCTGATCCTATCCTAGGCTCAAGCGCAACTAGTGAAGTCACAAACGCTTTGGGCTTAAAACCAGATTTTGTTTTAATTTTCATTTAAAATTTTATTTCTGGGAGGTAATTTTTCATAATTCAAAAATTAAAACATCATAAAAAATCTTCCGGCTCCCAATCCTCACAGAAGTCAACACTTGTTTCTGCGTGTCCTCCAGTTCTGTGTAAATACAAGCGTACGTCTCTTACCTGCATGCTCTCATGCTGTCTGCACCTCCATGTCTCACTAACAGCAGCGCACTGACAACCTTCCCATCTGAGACAGAAGGCTTCCTGCCCACACATGCGGCAGTTATTCCACCCGGCACTTTCCCCATCACAGCCATTTAGACCTTTCACTACGTTTTATCCTTTAGATGCTCTTAGGAGGACATCCTGCTAATCTGGTGGCTCTAAATGATTCCAGTATCTTCTGGTTTTTAATGTTAAAAAAAAAAAAAAAAGTCGATCCAGGTTTCTTACACTAACACTCCCGAGGTAGAAGGATCACAAGTTCAAGGCCAGCTTGGGAAGCAAGCAAGCATGGTCTTTTTATTTCTATCTTCTGAGAGGATGTTAAACCCCAAGAAGAAGGCCCATCAGTGTGCAGAGGTGCAAGCACTCATTTGGGGGAACGCTGGAGAAGGGATGTGGTGTTCACAGTGGACTCCTATTCCTTCCCCCTTCTTTCTCGTGCCGGTGTGGTGTTACCAAACAGTGGCTGTACAGAGTCTCATGCTTCCCCCATGGCTTCACCCCAGGCAAGGCCTCAGGAAGATGCTGTGATTTAAGCAGAGAGGAGGAGAGACAGAAGTTCAGAGTGGGAAACCAGTGAGGTGGAGGCCTCATTCTTCTGTGCACACGCAGTATGAGAAAACACTTCTGGAGGTGCTGTTCCCTTAGATGCCAGTAGCCTTGAGCCTCTGGACACGGGTGGGTCTTCTTCCCAGGGTTTAACATGGTCTCAGAAGATAGGTCGTCTGCTGGCCTGGAGTTCATCAAGGCTACTAGGTAAACCAGGCTGGCTGGGCTGAGATCTCATGTGTGAACTGCTAGGTAGTATATGGAGGGTGTTTGAGACATGGTTTCTCTGTGTAGCCCTGGCTGACCTGAAACTCTCTTTGAAGACAAGGCTGCCCTCGAACTCACAAAAGTCCACTTGCCTCTGCCTCTTGAGTGCTGGGATTAAAGGCCTGAGCCACCAGGCCAGGCTGTCATGTAATGTTTATAGTGTGAATGTGCTTCGTTAATGACTAGAACGGGCTAGGATGTAGAACCTCACGTCTTGTGCCAGTATAGGAAAAGAAGCAAAAGACTCAAGAGCTATTTTCTGTCTCTGTGCTGGAAGATTGGTCTCTTACTCTTCAGCCATAGTTTTTAATAAAGAGGCATGCCTATGGTGACTACATAGAAATTCCCTGCATAAGGTGTCACCAAGCCCATTTGTTAAAAAAAAGCCATCAGAATTTCCAAGAAAATAGAATATTTCTAAAGAAAAAAAATAGTATTTCCAAATATAAATATTGACTCTACTGATAACCAATATAGCCCATAGAAAGAAACTCATTCATGAGCTCGAAGATACTTGAGCAAGGATAGCTACAGCACACCTACCTAGCAGCAGATGATAAACAAGAACAGAGTCATAACATACAGAAACACACAGCTGTAAAATGAAGTAGGTATATACACATGTGCACATGCAGAGAATTCTTCAAAGCATGTTGTTACAGAAAACCAACTACTAATTAAGTTGATCCTAGTTTTGTAAATTAATTATTTTTAATTATATTCATGTGTGTGTGTGTGTGTGTGAGGTTATTTAGACTATGTGTGGATGCCCACGAAGGTCAGAATCAGAGCCCCTGAAACTGGAGTTACAGGCAGTTATGAGCCAACCAACAAGGGTACTATAGGACCTGAACTTGCAAGAGCAGTTTGTGCAGTCGGCCACTGAGCCTCAACACCAGATTTTCCTTTCTCAGCCTCTTGGCTACTATAGGAGTTTTAATTGTTGACCTTTATTAAGACAAAACAAAACCAAGTAAGATGGGGCTGGAGACAATGCTCAACGATCAGCACACAGCACTGAAGAGCCGTTATCTACACATGCACATATTCAGGAAGCTCTCTGATGATGGCCAAGCAAGGCACTGGTCTGTGAGTGGGGCAGATGTTGTTAGGAGTCACTGTTCTGCATTCCTTCAGAAGAAGGAATTTGGTTTGCCCTAGGTCCTCAGTAGCTTACAACTCACACCTCCAGCATATCAGACAGAACTTCTGGAAGTCATGATTGGATGGAACAAAATAGTAAGCAAAAGTGTCTTGACCAGAAGCGTAGGACCTTGATAGAGGTGGGCCCAGCATAAACTTTCAGATCAAAGCATTAAGATGAGGAGGAGGAGGGGGAGACTGCCACCACTCTTCTGAAGCTTCAGATATGATTTCCTATAGATACCACGTACCGTCACTCTCCTCGACTCACTTTATGACATAAAGAACAATAGCTTTAGCTTTCCCATCTTCTCCATGGGCCGATACTCTCTCCACTCCCTGCTCAGTACTTTAACAGGATGCAGACTAATAAAGTTTCAAAGACACAGTGAAAACATCCTCCAGTTTTTAGTAAGAAGGTTTCCCCAAACTACAAACTGCAGTTATCAATGGTTCTGTGTATCTCACAGAGGCCTGGCCCCTCCCAGGGACACTGCTATCACTGGCAGTTTGCCAGCAGGATTTTCTGGATAAGCAATCAGAGTTTCTTATCTAAGTCTCAGTTAGGGAGTGATAGGGTTTTTTTGCATTCTATATTTAAATACTTGCTCTTAAAATATCACATTGAAATTGTCAGTTCAACAACAAAATTTTGTATTTCAAAGTATGTACTTTGTTTCATTAGGCCCTGGGTAGTGTGTTTCCTTAGATAGAAGAATAACAGGTCTTAGAATGAACATGTAGCTTTTCCTTTCAACATCAACCTCACTGGAGATTTTCACCCAACTCTCTCCTACAGGAAGGGTTATTCCAGAAACTTCCCTATAGGTGGGGGCACGTGGAAAATCACCTGCTTCAGTTTTGACAGGCTGTGTCATGTCTCATGGGGCAAGATCAATTTTGAGAAACTCCCCCAAATATAGGTGGGACAAATTCTGAGAGCTCCCAGAGAAGGGTAAGGACATTCATTCATGCATTGCCTGAAAGGAAACATGCATTTGAATTCAGGGATGTGAGGCATTTGATTCAAAGACTGTGTCTGTCTTTGTACTCCCAAAGATGCAAGCTTGCTTTGGCGTCTGACGTTGAAACCCAGGGGAAGACAGACAGCGTCCCACTTAGTCTCTCTCTTTCTGCTAAGAAGGGGGTGGGGGGAGAGGGGTTGCCGTTCTGAGACAGGGTTTTGGAATGTAGCTCAGGCTAATCTTGAACTATGTTGCCCCAGGCTTGGCTCAGAGTCATGATCCTCCTCCTGCCTCAGCTTCCTGAGTGCTGGGATTACAAATGTGTACCACGGGTGAAGAAGTTTCCACTTAACAAAATCAGTTTCTAGAAAAGTGGTTAACTACCTTTATGTGGGCCCTGACTTAAAATCTACAATTAAGACTAACCAGGATACAAATATTTACATACAGCAGTGAATTCAGATAAACAACATAAAGAACCAAAGATCTAATCTGAGCGTATGAGGGCAACCTCCTGTGGGACCTGGACATGCTCCCCAGTCACCAGGAACCTCAGCATCAGACCCAGGGATTTCTCTAAGCCACCCCTGGATCTGCCCTGCGCCTCCTCTGTATCCTTCTCACCTTTCTTCAGCCCAGAAGGCAGGACCACAGCATTGTTCAGCCACCAGCAGCCACAGGAGCATCTGCGGCCAACAGGTAACACTCCACTTTGTTAATGACAGTGGCTACTTTAAACAAGCCACTTTCTCTCACTCCACATTATAAACAATGAGCCAACACCATATTACCCCCCAAGAAGAAACTGTGTCCTCAGTCTTTATCGTTGTAGTCATCATGATGAATATAACAGTAACTTCTTGATGGAGTACTCACCCCCAAGGCAGCAGGAAAGCTGTGCAAAGCAAACCACCACTCCCCGTCATGAGCTCCTCTCACCAGTCAATCAGATCATGTCTAGTCAAGAGGTTCCATCTCACCACATTGAGAGCTGACGTCCTGAACAATCATCAATATTCCTATCAGAGGCTAACAGCACCGTGACTGATTCTGCAGACCAGATGATCTTTAAGTTATAACTAAGTGCTGCCAAACGATGTAACAAACCCTATCTATTAGAAGCCAGTGCTTCCAGCTTGTCCAACCAGTAGCCTATGGGGCTACATGCAACTCAGTTTAATATCCTTATGATGTAACAGACTCTACTAAAGGTAAAGGGCACCCAGGGAAAGCTGAGGTGGGCCTGTGTTGACCAACAGCACGGCACCTTCGCTGCAGCATGGCCATTCGGAGGAAGCACTCTGTCCTTGTGCTTAGCTCTCTGAGCTTTCCCTGTCACACAAGGGAGAGATCTGGGGAAAGACCAGTAAAAATCTAGGATGCCTCGGCGATGTGCTGCTCCAGGAGAACAGGAAGGGGAAAGTTTAATGGCTCTTCATCATAATGCTAGGTGAGCCAAAAAGTAATTTCTCATGAACGGAGTGAAGGAGGGGCAAACACCTGTAATCACAGCTCTTTGAGACTTGAGATCTTTCTCCCTTGGGCTAGCCTTGGCCACAGAGAAAATGTAAGACCAGTCTGTTATCAAGACAACAAATGAAAGAAAAAGCAAGTGGCATATCTCTAACGCCAGGAGGAGATGACAATCAAAGACCATCTCTGGTATCTCAGAAGGTGCTATGGTTTGGAATCTACAAGGATCTCTTATGATTAAAGTCTGGTCCATAGGGTCGGAAGCAGGGCACACACTTGGGCAAAGGAACCTTTGGAAAGTAAGGCCAAGCAGAAAATCCTTGGGTAACTGGGGACCAATTGGGAGGATTTCTGTAGGAGGCACAAGGTCCTCACCTCCATTCACCAAGGCTGCTGTACAAAGGCCAGCAGGCAGCAGGACTACCATCTCTGGTGATTCAGCACAGAATTCCAGCTTCATGTTCACACTGTCCCCTGGGTTCTTGTCTTAACAGACCATCCACTGGGCATGTTCCAGCAGGACCTACTGCTGAGATAGATGGCTCTGTACCTGGGCAGACATATGAATTGCCTCACCTACCTGGCACAGCCACACAGCACGCTGACAATGGCTGTTCCTTAAGGAAGAACAAGCAAAGTGGGACCACATGAACATATGGTGTTATTAAAATTATACCAGGAAAACCAGGCCTGAAGAAACACCAGGCTGGGTGCAGCTCCCTCAGAAGGCTCCCATAAAAAGGACACCTAATATTAGGGTGATGACAACCCAACCTGGCACTTGACCATCCAAGGGCCCAACAGACAGAGAGCTCCCAAATATCCCAGAACCTCACTCTGTTGACGTTGATATGGCTTACTCTCAAATGGCTTCCCACTTGTCCAGGCCTTCATTCACCTGAATCAGTCTGCTTTTCACCTCTCCAGCCTCCAGCACGCCTCACTGCTGTAGCTCAACTCTGCCCTGTGGTCTCTCTACATCAGGGGCAGTGCGTCCCAGCACTCCAGCCAGGGCTCCTACAGAGACGACTTTGGCATTCCCATCAGCATCTCCCTCTCAGGCCTCTGAGAAGATGCCTGAGCTCTGGGAGCCTTAACCCCTTTTGAAGCCATTCCATACGGGAGACACATACAGGTGTACTTACTGTGTGTTATGGGATCTGAGAGCCAATGTTAGCAATTAAGAAAACCCTTGCTCACCTCAGCCAGGGCCATCAGGAAATGCAAGGGTACTTGGCAAATCAAATCACTGTCAACGATTTATTGGTATTCAATAAATTCTGACACTGTAGACCACCAGCGTGTTCCCGTGTGGTGTATTCATAAAACCCACTAACAGGAAGTCGTACACAGACAGTCAACACCTGACCCAACCTGACTGATGAGACTCATTACCCTTTTATCAGTGCTGGAAGGTGAGGCAGTGAGGTGAGAGGTATCCAGCTCGACAAGATGCTTCCAATTGCAGTCAAAGCAAGCCTGTTGCAAAGAGGAGGGACAGAGAGCCAGCACAGGCCTCCCATGATTCACGCTACAAACGGATCACAAACCCCCAAACGTCTCAATGAACCTTGCTTGCATTAAAATTTTAACAAATGGGGCAAACAACAGAACTCAGCGAAGTTTTAGAAATCCTCATTCAGCACCAGTTATCATCTGTGAGCCCAGAAAATGACAGATGAAATGTAGAAGCTCACTGTGAAGAACTGCAGAAGAAAACAACAAGCAAAGCTTCCCAGGGAGCAGCTGCCAATTAAGGAGAGGGAGAACCCTGGAGGTACCAGGGGTGAGCCCCACAAGCAAAACCAGAGGTGACTCAGGCCCCAGGGAGGACAGACAACTCATCTCAGGCCTGCACCTGGAAAAGGCCACCATACTTAGTGGACACTGAAAACCACCAGATTCCTAAGGCACAGTGCCTGGATTTGAGCTTCACACAGAGAGGGTAAGCAGGAACAGGGTTTCCCATGATTCACCTACAGCATAGCCTCTGCTAGGGCAGCCCAGAAGACAGGGCAGACAGAGCTCATCACCACAGTTCCTGCCTTCAAACAACTAAGTCCAGAGACAAGGAAGCTGAATCACCGCATGCACACAGGTCTGCATCCTCCTAGTAGCTAGTCGTGAAACAAACTTTAACGATGGGCAATATTGATGGGTTTCGGAGAATACTGTGCCCTTTTGTGGTTGGGAAGGAGTTACAGCTTAGAAATGGTAGGATGGTGGAAACATGGAAGTTAAAAGTGAGAGGCATGTCCAGTCCAAACAATCAAACTAGGAACAATCAAATCTGGTGGAGATGCCACAGAGATACCAGAAAATGACAGCTGAACAAAAACCATCAGGGCTGAAGAGAGAACTCTGGCCTCATGCTACGGCATCAAATGAACACACACATGGACTTCTAGACATATACATGTATATTCTATACAACGCATACCTGTATGCGTACATGTAACAACGTCACTCTGCAATTGCAACATGGACACTGCCTGCAGCAGGTGACCAGATTTCATTTTAACTTAGGTCAGGGTTGGTCTCCTTTCAGGAGGGATGTCACTTTTGTCTCTGGACTGAGTTATAAACTGTTGACATGCTTCCTAATGGCTAAACTGGGAAGGCAATTCAATTCAACAGATTGCTAAGTGTGAATTAGAATCCACTGAGGCTTATATAAAAAGGGGGAACATCTGTGAACTATGAACTATTTATGATTCCAGCAAATGAGATACAATCACAATTATGCATAGCATGGGTCATATTGGATTGTTACTCTATTACTGGGCAGAAACTCAAGGATCTGCGCATCTAGGCAAGTGGTCTGTCTCCAAGCTACATCCTTATCCCAAAGTTACCTTTTCAATACTCAGAATTTACTGCTTGCCAGCATGGTAGCCAGAAGTTTTAGAAAAAGTCATCTTCTCAAGGGTTATAAAGCCACACTCAAGGAAACTGTTAAGTCTCTCCCTGCTGGGAGGGAAACAAAAGCCTTCTTTTATAGAGCTGGGCAGTGGTGCCGCACACCTTTGATCCCTGCAGAGGCAGAGGCAGGCAGATCTCTGGTTTTGAGGCCAACCTGGTCTACAGAGCGAGTTCCAGGACAGTCAAGGCTATAGAGAGAAATTCTGTCTCAAAAAAAAAAACCAAAAAAAACCAAAACCCAAAAAAAAAAAAAAAAAAAAAAAAAAACCCCAAACCAAGCAACAACAACAAAAAAAAGAACCCAAAAATCAAGGCACCATTCTGCCAAAGTCTAACTGAAGGAACTAAAGAGCCCATTGAGCTTACTTACAGAGCATTCGTGAGGAGTCTCAAAGGAGCCACACCACTGAAAAGCCTCACGTCAGCATGGATGACTTCCTCATAGCTTCGAGGATGGGAGTCTTCCCTGTGGTTAACTTCCACAGTTTATATACTCCAGCATCTCCCAGTACCACTAGGGCACATGTAAAATACAAACAGCTGTGGGATGCTTCGGGACAGCAGAAGCCAGAATCTCAGGCGAGGGCCCACGACCCTCTCCACGCCTTTCCTTCTCTAAAAAGACATCAACAGTCACCAGTCTTGATCTTGGAGGCCACTTGCACTGCTGTTCTGATAAAGGTGGTTTCAACAGGAATTCCTTCATTTCATACATGACAAAGGAATACAATAGTGTTCAGTGTAAGAATGTACATCTTCGGGCTGGTGTGATGGCTCAGTGGTTAAGAGCACTGACTGCTCTTCCAGATGTCCTGAGTCCAAATCCCAGCAACCACATGGTGGCTCACAACCACCTGTAATGGGATCCGATGCCCTCTTCTAGTGTGTCTGCAAAGAGTGACAGTGTACTCATATACATAAAATAAATAAATCAAAAAAAAAAAGAATCTACATCTTCTAATATCAACATCTCTGTGTCTTCCTTCCACCCTAGTATCTCTGTAGCTGTGTCTGCCCCAGTCATGCACTAATACTCAACCCCCAGATGCTGTTTAAGCCTCTCAGCAGGATGCATCTCTAATGTTTGGTTATAAAGAGGCACTAAGAACCATGGATGAATCACATAAGGTTCATTCCCTGCTGGAGCTTCCAGACTAGTGAGAATTCCACACAACCAGACAGAAGAATGCATGCAGAATAAGGTGGAACCATTTGAGGACAAAGTACAAGGGGGTATGTAGGAACAAAACTTAACCTGAAGGACAGACAGACAAACAGGAGAAAGAAAAGAAAGCAAAAGGCATTTGTCCTGCAGAGAAAACGGCATAAGCAAGATTGGCAACCCCAACCAGGTAGCAGGTTTGGTTATGTGCAAACTCGCAGAAGTCCCAATTCACTGAGTAGCCAAAGTACACAGAGAAAGCCCTGATGTTAATCAGGGCTGCAATGAGCTACGGTCAAAGCAAATACACACTAGGATCAAAAGTCCCGGGAGTACTAACAGCCAGGTAGGAGGGGACAAATGAGGACAGGGCTCACAGAAGGAGACACCACACCCCTACCCCCAGCCATGTGTAATCCATAAACTAAACTGCCTTGATCCATCAGCCAACAAGTCTTGTTTCCCATCAGTTGTGAGCCCTCTGGGGCTACAAATGGCTAAGCAGTGTAACCGGCCTGGAAGAAACAGGGATATTTTAGAGATTCTGTGCTGCTCCCTTTGGATAGCCTACTGTTAAACAAATGTCCTCAAGAAATTGGAATTTCCTCAGAAATATCAAGCTGGGAGGAAGAGACTGAAGCCTGGTACCAGCCAGAGGACTCCTTTGTCTTCTTGTGTGTTCCCCTCCAACCCCACTATCTACAAGAGATCTCACACAGTTCTGACATTAGTCAGGCCACCTTGCAGAAGAAACTAGAGACAATGAAGGGTTAATAATGAGCAGGACACCATGGGGACGACTGCTTAACTATATGATCCTCTCTCTACCTATGTAAGGAGCCAGAGAGGACTTGGGCTGGGGGCAAGCCACGGACGTCTTTAACTCTCTTCTGAGCATGGCACAATAATCTCCTTTTTCTTCTTTTCGTTACTACTTGTTTAACTGGTTCCTGAGGGTGGCTGGCTGAACCTGGCTTTTTAGGGCCGTCAGGGCTCAGGCTCTAGTCCCAATAGCTAACAGTGAGAAGTCTGTCTAAACAAAATGTACTGGTAATTATTTTTGTCTGAAACCTTAGAAACAAATGAGACTGTACTAAGACAACTCTTGGTCTCCAGGTGCCTACACTCAGTGGCACAGCAAGTGAGAGGGAGCAGGACTGTTCCATCAAAGAGGCAGAATACTCCAAGTCCCAACCAACTTTTGGGAAGAGGCCAATGATTGATACACTGATCCGAAGGACTAGAACCTATAAAAAAGAGAGGATGAGGCGAGGAAGGGATCCAAGGAGAACCTCTTCGATCAAGAGGCTGTTCTGGGAAAGTTATGAAAGAGATTCTCTGAATCTCACTCCAAGTGATATGGATAAGGGGAAGTGTAGACTCTAACGAGAGGAACAATGGAAGTAATTCCAGAAGCGAGCAGCAAGCACTTGGGAGGCACGCCACCTTCAGGGTGGTTACCCTGCTTCTCCACAGTGGGCAGACACAGCATGAAAAACTTGGGCTGCACTGGGTCTCTGGGCCTCAGAGACAGCATAGCAATCAGCTTACCCACAAGCAGACTCAACAGAGAGGCAGCTCTGCCAACCAGAGCAGCTCTGAGTCCCCAGCGAGAGTGGAAGGAAAGAGGTTACAGTTTGACAAAACGTTGGTAGAAGTTCCAAGAGAAGAAGCATCAAGATTATTCCATTCTGTGTTTACTTTTTTCCTTAAACACTGTTCTCAATAAAGGACAGCAAGGACGACAGTGTTCGAATAGTATTTAGAGGCTTTTAATAAATGAAGAGATGAGGTTTAAAAAAATAAAGCTGGCATAAGGAAGGCGGTAGACATCTGGCTGACTACTGTATACTATTTGGTTTAACACTTACAATACGCTCAAAAAATACTGGCAGTCCCACTTCCGACAGAGCAAATGCACGGTTTAGGAGGGTGTACCTGTGTTGCCAAAGCTGTATGCCAGGACAAACCTGCTTCCAGAGTCCATAGGCTGGACAGGTCAATCTCTGTTAAGAGCAACCTCTCAATATTAATTAACAAGTTCAACATTAGTCAAGTGTTAACTAATGAGTTTTGTGGTTAGGTGCCAACAATAGCTATATCCTACAACTGGAGACTGTATGGAAGGACACACACACACACACACACACACACACACACACACACTCACTCAACCATGACAGCAATTCATACATGACAAGTGGCAGGACCACCCAACTGTGTGAGAGGTAAAGTTCCTGGCATCATCCTTGTCCTAAGAGAGCCTCTCTCAGCACTCCCATGCTGAGACCAACACACTACTGACCAACACACTGCGCTACAGTATTCATCTAAACCTGTAATCAAGGACTTTCTTCTCTCTGTTCTTCAGAATCTGGACTCAGGAAGGAAGTGTTGTTAGGGTCAAAAGACAGAGCAATCTGTCAAGCTGTTAGCTGATATACCATCTTAGACAGGAGTTTTAATGCAGCTAAGATGGGTCTTAAAATCATAAGGGCAATATATGGGAACAACTGTAATGATGGATGTCTTGGGCATTCTAGAGGGCTGAAAGAGGCAACTTATGGCAAGATAAAGCCAATAACCTAAGTATGTAATCCTACTTATGCCCACTTGTGAGTTAACTATTGGGCAGATCAACTCATTCAGGGAAGTGGCTGTTATTATCACACCCAGTTAGTGACAGGCAACTTTAACAGCAAGGCCGAGCAACCTCCTAAAGTCACAGCCAATAGGAAGCAGAAGCAAGATTCAAACTCACATTACAGAGACACCAATTACCCTTCATCAGTAATTCCTGCAGTTCTGAGTAATCTGAAGATACCCGGTGTCCCCAAGACCCTTTTGGGAGTCCACAGAGATAAAACTATTTTCCTCATTATGCCAAGATGCTTCTCACGTGTTGATATTTGCAAAGGTTGTGCAAATAAACAGCGAACCCAACTACAGGTACCGCAACCTGATTGGAGACGTGGGCACTGGGCTGTATGAGAGTCATAAAGTCCCATTGTCACATGCTGTTGAAGCAGTAAAAATTATTAAAGTTTAGATACGTAGACTCTGGGGTTGAATTTACACACAGAAAAAGGTGATTCAACAAAAAGCATGAACACAAACTCCTGCTGCATGGAGAAGAGGGGAGAGAGATGGAAACAGCTGGGAGCTACCTTCTGCCTGGAAATCCAAATTCACTAATACTGACTAGCAATGGCAGACACTTAAGAATTGGGTATGTGCCGGGCGGTGGTGGCGCACGCCTTTAATCCCAGCACTTGGGAGGCAGAGGCAGGCGGATTTCTGAGTTCGAGGCCAGCCTGGTCTACAGAGTGAGTTCCAGGACAGCCAGGACTACACAGAGAAACCCTGTCTCGAAAAAAACCGAAAAAAAAAAAAAAGAATTGGGTATGTGACAGACATTTCTCGAAAATGAACAAAGCGAAGCTATCTATTACTTTGAGGAAACCAAAACACATGCATTTGTCTCCAACGCTGAAATCTGACCTCTCAAGTGGAACTTAGACTTTCAGATACACATGTACACCATCGCGAGCCTATAGCTTCCCCATAGCTGGAGGTTTGGGAGTTGGTCATAGCAGGGAAGCATGTAGTTTTATGACACTAAGGTATCATGTCAACATTTGCGAACTCTGACCAGCTCAACTGTCCTTTATTTTTCAAATGACTGCAACATCCAATGATTTTAAAGTAGAAGTACATTAGGAGTTATTCATGGGGCTGGATAGATGGCTCAGTGGTTAAGAGCACTTACTGCTTTGCAGAGGACACCCAGTCACTTGTAGAGTTCTAGGGGCTCCAGTGGCCTCTGATCTCTAGGCACCTACATTTGTGTGATATAAATGCGTGTGCTTGTGTGTGTGTGTGTGTGTGTATGTGTGTGTACACAAATAAAAAGAAATAAATACATGAATCTTCTTAAGTTTATTCATATGGAGCCAGCCTAGTGGCACAGATATGTAGTCCCAGCTACTCAGGAAACTGAGGCAGAAGGATCATAAACTGAACTCTGAAGGCCAGGCAGGACTTTGAATTTAAGGCCAGGTTAGACAATTTAGTGAGACTATGCAACAAAATAAAGAGGGCTGGGGATAGGTCCATGGCCGAGTGCTTGACTAGCAGATGTGAGGCTCCAGGTTCAAGTTTTATGAGAAGGAAAAGGTAAGTAAGTAGGTAAGGTCGTTAGTTGTTCATATGGTTTCAGAGACTACACCAAAATGAATCTTTAAAAAAATTACTGCTTGGGAGCTAGAGAGCAGGTCCAGTGGTTAAGGTTGCTATCCTTTCACAGGACCCAGGTCCATTCCCCAGAGATTCAAAACCACCTGTAAGTCCAGTTCCAGAGGATCTGATGCCCTCTTCTGACTTCCACAGACACTGCACACTTGTGGTGCACACTCATTCACGCAAGTAAGACACATGAAATAAGTCTAAAAAGAGAAACTACAGGGGTTAGAAAGATGGCACAGTGGTTAAGAGCACTGACTCTGCTCTACCAGAAGTCCTGAGTTCAATTGCCAGCTCACAACCTTCTGAAACAGGATCTGATGCCCTCTTTTGGTGTCTGAAGACAGCTACAGTGTATATATAGCAACACATAAATAATAAATAAAATAAATAAAACTTTAAAAAAAGAGAGAGAGAAACTACGGCTCATCAGCTCGGGTGCAGCATCAAATATAGATCCACAAAGTGATCTGAAAGAGCTATTAAAACATTAGTTCTGGGGCGATGAGTTGTTGCAATGGCTACAAGAGCCCAGTCTCCTGAGTTTGACCTCTGGAAACCACAAGGTGGAGGCAGAGACATGATGCCTACAAAGTTGTTCTCTGTCTTCTACATGAGGGCTCCCCGAGACACCACAGATGACGGAGAACAGATATCATAAGAAATGTTCACACACCTCAGCTTGCTCCAGCTTCCTTCCAGGGCCCATCAAGGCCCTCACCACGATGCTGGCTTCCTGCTGTTCATCTTGCCTCTCCCCTCCTACTGCACCCAGCGCTGCTGCTCTCTCACATTCACTGAGGAACACGGGAAGGCTGCAGTGAAGTATCTCAGGTCTGTGGAAAACTGATCTTGTTTCTTTATCCCTACAGGTGATGGTCTTAGACCTCACCTAGTCTCACCCCTTTACTTTACTGCAGACTTGACAAACAACAGCAGGGAACACCCTATCTTCCCAACTTCTGACGGTTTCAGGGAAAATCAGGCCCGACAACAATGGGGAAAGAAGCTGAGGAACGGTTAAACGAGAAATGTCAGTACATTCTTAATCCCACCTACACAACACACTGTGGACCAAGGCAGAGGCTTGACTGTTGGTCGGTGCTTTGCTCAGATTTAACAGATATTAAATCAGAACAAAGTAAATGAAATAAACATAAATGCCTACGCCCTAAAAACATATAGTAATGTAGAAAAGTAAAAGCCCTAAGAGAGTCTGAATAGATGAACAGAAAAGAAAAAAGAGAAACATTTACAAACTTAGTGATAAGTAGGTAACGTGTCCATACTGCAATTTAAGAAATTATTATCACTTAAAAAGGATTCAGATATTCAAAGCATCACAAGGACTTTAGGGCTGTCTGACACTCTTAACATCTTTGTCATAAGGAGGTACAACTTTCCTTACAGACTCTGTAGCCAGAGGAAAGTCCTCAGTCCTTCAGAAGGCTGTTCACCTCTGCCAGAGTCTCTGTGGGCCTGGGCCTCACAGCACCAATAGGCATCTGTCGTACAGGTTAAATACCTTCGCTTGGTCTATATGAGTAAATTCTACCAACTGTGCCAAGTTGGACAGAAGGTATCACGTAAGTAAACTCCATCTTAAAAACTGAAAGTATCGGCTCCTTTTAGAAGAAGGAAGAAGGAAAGAGGTTGATCTGCCCAAGGCCAGAGAGATCATGTTCTCTTGGGTTTTATGATATTTCTTTATCTTTGTTGTCATGTCTATGTCTAATTTGAAGCTGAGACCTTGATCAGGAAATAAGAGCTTAATTACAGGGGTCCTCTGGGAAGACATAGCAGGTATGAGGTCAAAAATGCTGAAGACCATGCTCACTAAACACTCCTAACTTCACTTCTAGCTGCTAAGTCTCAGAAACCCACTTCCTCCCCAGTCCAAGTTCCATGGTCATCACCAGACTCCAAAGTGGTCCCCAAAGACACTCATAAGATGAGTGAGTCAGGAGGCACTAGAGGCACACAGCGTGAGAACAGCTTAGTCTAAACCACGTGTACCCACTTCCTTAACTCCACTCTGACTGCACTGCTCACTCCAACAAGACTCCTCTGAAAGCTAGCTGGCTTCCTCCCACCCAGGAGTTTTACTCAGTGGACCCGCAGGTCACCTTTTCCAATACTGTTGGTTCAAGACAACCAGATTGTAAAGTAGGTTGCCCCCACATCTGGCTGGATCTAGAACAGTCCTCATTAGGACTGGCTTGCCAGCTAAGCTCCTTCCAAAAGTAGCAGTTTGCTCCCCATTGCTCCCTCCCTTCAGGCACCACACCTCCCCTTCAGGTTTCTGCTGAGTTGAAGGGTACCTCCTCGCCCGCCCGACTGCCACAAAGCAGAGACAGTTCCAAGGCTACTTTGCAACTGTCCAGGCAGAAATAAAGGTATCCTACAAGACTTGTCTGCCTCCTGCCCTGGCTATAAGACTGTTCACAATAGACCCCAAGACATGGGGTTTCCCAGGAGTCTCATGCTAGGAAATACAAAGGCTGGGACTCTGGTTCCAGCCACAGGGTGAGCTGATTTCAATCTGATAGACTGGTGCCCTAACAACAGTGATGGGGTGGGCCACGCCTTTTCTAGGACTGATTAGTTCATTCCTCCTGCCTGCACGTCAGGACAGGGGGATGGCCTGAGGGAGAGTTCGCTCTCTGATCTTTGTTCTTCCTCCTAATGTGGCCATCCTGAATAAACCTCTTTTTCTACTTTTCTTAATTATTTGTTTAATTGGCCTATTGAGGTTGAGCGGCTGAACCTGGCTTAATAAGGCTGCCAGAGCCGAGGCTCTGATCCTGTATACTCCTCTTTTGGCAGCTTTAACCTAAGATTTTATGTGATGCTCCCATCAGCTCTGGTGTCTGTCCCCTCCTGGAACAGTACGTACAAGACTGTTCCATACCCATGCAGGGACAATTCAAGGGTAATGAACAGTGTGAGTAACCTACTTTACCCAATGTGGCTGTTTAATCACTACACTCATCTTGTTAATAACCTGAGATCCCAGCAGGGGGCACCATGAGAGGGGAAGCTGATAGAATTAAAAACCTAAATGCGCATGACATTCTCTGTGACATCGGGCTGAGTCAGCCTGGCTTCCCCCCAACTGCAACCAGACTCCGCCTTCTGACCCTGATATGCAAAACTGTGTAATCAGAACTGGGTGGCAAATCCATGCTAGGAAAAGCATGCATGACCTCAGCCTTCAAAATTAGAACTGGAAAAGCCCTCAGCAACTCCGAGTGTCTCCTACACAGGAGCTTTTTGCATTTCCTTTAGGACTCTAATTTTCAAGCTAATAAATTTCACCATAAAAAGAAGATAATTTTTTTTAAAAAATTGAATAGTTTATTCTTTTTTGAGTTTTTTAAAAATTAATTTTAGGAGCTAATTTTTAGTTGGCTTGGTGGTTAAGAGCACTGGCTACCTCTTGCAGAAGATCTGGGTTCCGTTACCAGCACCACATGGCGGCTCACAGCTGTCTATGACAGCTGTAACTCCAGTTCCAGGGAATCCAATGCCATCTTCTGACTTCTGCCAGCAGACAACAAAACTCTCAGACATACACGATTTTTTAAAAAATTAGTATTTTAGGTTTGTGCACGAAGTCGCAGGTTTTGTTCTAGCGTTTTTGCTTTCACGCACTGCATTCATTTCTATTTCCAGTTTTGATGATTGTAAAGGTGTGACGTTCGTGTCCTTCACATTCATTCTGAAGCCCATTACACAGCTTCTCAGTGCACTTCGGCCAAGCAGCCCTAGTCACCTCCTATCTGCTTTCCTATGCCCTTCCTTCCAACAGTGCCAGTTCCTCTTTAAATACCTTTCGATCTGTCTTTTCTGTACCCGATGCACGCCCTCACCCTGAGGAAACACTCTAGATAGTTCTGTTTCTCAAGAGTTCAGGAGTCCAAGGGTAGCTCAAATGCGTGATCAACTCCGAGCGTTGACATAAAGGTCTACAACACCTTGTATAAACATACGTATGTCTTGTTAGTGCAACTGAAACAAACAAGAACACGAGAAGCAGAGACACTAAACCAGACCGGCTGTCAAATGGGGGTTTCCGCTGTCCTGATACAGAGGAACTATTCTAGACCACTCTGTAGCTTCTCCCTGCCTGTTTCCATTGAAACAAGAGACAGCAGAGAATGAAAGTTACTCCAGGAATCCCGTTTTGAGGGAGGGAAAGGTCTTTGTTGGGGGGAGGGAGGATAAAAGGTAGTAACTACCTATCGTGAGGAGGGAGCTGCGCAGGCTGCAGGCTCACATCTTTGTTTTTAAGAGATGTGATCCTAGTTTTCATCTTTGCATCAAACGCAGGATACTATACCTTCATCCAGCAAAAAAAAAAAAAAAAACTTTAAAAATCTACTTCTTAATAAAGTAACCCTTGGTTTACTGAGACACCTGTGCTCAGTACCCTCAGCGTCTATCTCAATAGACTTCAAGGAAGAACTAGTGGAAGACAATCTTCTCTGACCTTTCCGATGAACTCTGACCCAAAACAGGCAGGATTCAGTTCTGGGTTAGGGTCAGGCAGAATAGATGAGCTTCCAAGGGAGGGGGCCTAAGGAACAGAGGCACCACTGTTCTTTCTAAAGTATACTGCCAGGACAAGAAAGTTGCCCTGCAGGTCTGAGAAGAAAAACAAACTTCAAAGGTATAGGGTTACAGGGTTCAAGGTTAGGGAGGGTCTTTTATAAGTTATTCTGCATGTGACTCTGTGTGTGCACGGTGTGTATGCGTGTGTGCACATGCTTGGATGTGTGTGGTCTCATGCATGTGCGTCTAGAAGCTGGAAGCTGAGGTCAAGTTCTCACTGAAGCTGGGATTTGCCATTTCCAGCCAGTCTAAGCTAGCTAGCTTGCCCTGAGGTGCTGGGCTGGGCCTACCTGCTTCATGTGGGTTCTGGGGTGCTACTCAAGTTCTCATTCTCGCTCAGCTTTATCCAGGAGCCGTGGCCCCAGCCCAGAAGAGAAGTGCTATGAATGTCTACTGAACAAAACTCTGCCTTCCACCTGGCTAACCTTCCCATCCCAAAGAAAGCTAGTGAATTAAGAAATCTAGAATTTTTAGGGGCTGGAGAGATGTCTCAGCAGTTAAGAACACTGGCTGTTTTTCCAGAGGCTCTGAGTTCAATTTCCAGCAACCACATGTTGGCTCACAACCATCTATAACTGGATCTGATGCTCTCTTCTGTCATGTAGACATACATGCAAATAGAGCACTTATATACATAAATAACTCTTTAATTAAATATGTAGGTTTTAAAGGCGTTGTATATGTAAAAGCTCTCCAAACTGTTAATACTCTGGTCCTTCACCTCTCACTGACCTTGTGTTACAGTACTGTCACAAACCCTGGAATTGAAGACTAGCTAAATAGGGAATTAGATCATTTGTTTTAATAATATCTTCCTTGCTGTTTCAAATCATGGACAGAGACTGGTTCAGTTTCTGTAGCAGGTCAGGATGTCACCAGTTGTGACAGAAGCTCTGTCTTATTTTAAAGGGAATGTTAAAGAGGACGTTAGAGAGGATATTAGAGGGGATTAAGGGCATTTGCCAAGCAAGGCTGAAGTGCAATCCCTAACCCAAGTGAGGGGTATATAGAGTAGACTCCGCAAAGCTGACCTCTGAACTCTGCACCCAGGCCATGGCCTCACAAACTCCAACACAAATGATACATTAAAAACTGAACAAAGGGGGGCTGGAGAGATGGCTCAGCGGTTAAGAGCACTGACTGCTCTTCAAGAGGTCATGAGTTCAAATCCCAGCAACCACATGGTGGCTCACAACCATCTACAATGAGATCTGATGCCCTCATATGGGTGTCTGAAGACAGCTACAGTGTACTTACATATAATAAATAAATAAATAAATCTTTAAAAAAAAAAAAAAAACTGAACAAAGGGGCTGGAGAGATGGCTCAGTGGTTAAGAGCACCGACTGCTCTTCCAGAGGTCCTGAGTTTAATTCCCAGCAACCACATGGTGGCTCACAACCATCTATAATGGGGTCTGATGTCCTCTTCTGGTATCTCTGAAGACAGCAATGGTCTACTCATATATATAGTTAAATAAATCTTTTTAAAAAAAAGAAAAAGAAGAAAAAAAACTGAACAAAGAAAAGGTATCCTCTAGTGGAGTGTGGTAGCTCATGACTGCACCAGCACACTCAGAAACACAACCGCCACACATCTGAGGCCACTGTCCGCACAACAAGTTCCAGGTTAAACCTCCAGGGTAAGACCCTGTCTCAACAGAACAGAACCTGTTCTTTACACTGTCACACTGCCCTTGCAGCAGTGAGAAGGGACACATGGAGCATGGGTCCTGTGACCAATAGAACTGGATAGACACGGTATGTTCAACTATTAGAAGCTGAATTCCTTCATCACCTCATCATCATCACCATGGCAACCCCATCCTCCAGTGTACGGCTGTCCCTTAATTCTAAAGTCAGCCTAAACTCCCTTCTTCTCAACTTTTTTCATGTAAAAGAAAAATCTTTTTTACTACTTCTTTGGGAATTCTGTACAATGTGTTTCTACCATAGTAACTCCCTCTCCCTCAACTTTCCTCAGATCCATCCCTTTCCCTGTCATCCAAGTTTGTGTCCTTTTATCCCCAGGTTCTTGCTATAAAGAGCTTCAATATCACTGACAAACTCAGAGATCTGACAACACCTTGGGTCAGCCACCAAAGCAATTCAAAAATAGGTGTCATAATCGAAGAACTTCTCTTTTCCCAGCTTGAGCTCATTGAGAAGTTTATCACTATTTTATATGTGCCTGTGCCCACCTGTCCCATGGTGCAGGTGTGATGGTTAGGTCTGAGGATACCCGGAGTGGTGCAGGTGTGATGGTTAGTTCTGAGGATACCCGGAGTGGTGCAGGTGTGATGGTTAGGTCTGAGGATATCCGAGGTGGTGCAGGTGTGATGGTTAGGTCTGAGGATACTCGAGGAACTAGGAGGCTATGCTCTCCTTGCAGCATTCAGGTGGAAGGGCACAAGCTCGGGTCTTCAGGTGTGGAGGCAGGAACCTTCATCCACTGAGCTATCTTGCCAAACCAAGAAGAGCAACTTACTCCAAACATTTACAGGTCAAGTCCAGGTTGGTAAAGGATAATTGTCTATTGGTTTATTTATGAGTTGTCTGAACTTAAGAAATATCACAGGGGAAAAAAACCACTAAGAAGTTGTAGTACTTGCTTGAATAGGGAGTTCAAATGAATAATCAATCACCACTGTTTAGACACTATCAGTGATAATGAAATCCAGAGCCTACAGTTCAAACGAGCCATTAGCATGGATACAAATGAAAAGACCAGCTGGAGATGGGCCTCCAACTCTGTGGTGACTCCCTGGCTGGCTACCTCCTCCCAGGCTTAGCAGCCTTGGGCAAGCCAATTTCTTGTGTGCATCTCCTCTTCTGTCTCAGGGAAAGTCTGAACTAAACCGATTTATTTTCTTGGCTTGATATCAGGAACGTTTTGAACACACCGTGACTTTTAATTGTAACAGAGCACTTGCCTTTTACTGGAAGCCCACATCCAGACTTACTCTGCATCTGACCTCTGGCTGGGTAGGAAAAGGACTTGAAAACTTTGTCCTGCTCAGACTTTCCCTGCTCCTGAGATAAACCAGGGCAAGTATACAGACCTAACCCAAGCCAGCCACATCTGGGCTCTTGGTCCCTAGCTGACTCAATACGGGAAACTCAGGAGTTCCTGTCTCCAGTGAGCATGTGCAGGGACACAACTACAGGATGACAAGGCTTAAGGGAAATGACCTAATACACCTGATTTAATCAGAGACAAGAAGCTACACCGAAGAATTAAAGAGACCTCCAATAGACAGACAGGGCCCCCCAGTGGAGGCATGGGGCCACCCACCCATCTTCAAAATTTTTAACTCAGAATTGTTTCTTGTCTAAAGAAAATGCAGGGACAAAAACAGTAGTGACTAAAGGAAAGGCCATCCAGTGACCGGCCCACCTTGGGATCCATCCCACACCAAGGCTCCAAACCCTGACACTATTACTGATGCCATGTTGTGCTTGCAGACAGGAGCCTAGCATGGCTGTCCTCTGAGAGGCTCTACCAGAAGCTGACTGATACAGATACAACGTCTTCCACATGCTTCAGAGACTCACCACTATCTCATATAACCTTATGAGGTATTCAAAGACCTTCCAAGTACCCAGAGGGTACATCAATTCAGACACTTTTCAAACACACACACACATACACACAAAAAAAAAAGAAAAGAAAAGAAAAGAAAAGAAAAGAAAGGAAGGAAGGAAGGAAGGAAGGAAGGAAGGAAGGAAGGAAGGAAGGAAGGAAGGAAGGAAGGCAGGCAACATTCAAGGATAATCGTGGGTTTTGGACTAAGACTTTGTGAGTGTGACCACTGGCTGGTTATGTGGAAAGATGTCTGACTTTGCCCCACTTTGGTTTCCTTCCAAGGACAGGGCGGCCTCGTAGGGTTTGCTTTGAGAATTAAGCAAGGTGATTCATACGCAATTCATACAGGTCACATTCGACCACGTCAGGCAGGTACTCAAGGGGGAAGCTAGCTAGCTACAGGAACTGAAGCAGAAGCTATGGGGGAGTGCAATGTTAGGACACAGCAGCTATTAAGAAGGGAAATGCTGTGGGTGTGGCTCCAGGAGACTGGGCACTGGTGGTCTTTGTGGTGTTGAGTATTGGGTCACCACTGCTGCATACTTAACAATTCCTAAGACTTCTGGCTCTAAGGGAAATAGGACAGACATACACTGAATCCTCCTATGCCTTTGATTTTGTGTTCAAATGACATGGAAATTCAGATGCTCTGTTTGTGCCAAAGCAAAACTATCTCACACATTTATTAAGTAAAGTAACTTATTACCCAGCAAACTTCGAGATAGCTCAGGGACAGAACCTCTGGCTACACTTCAAAGCACTTGATTTTCCTATGGATAAATACAGCTCGTAACCTTTTAGAAGGCTACTGCTTTTCATAAAACCATCACTTTTTCTTTTCCCCAGAGAAGGCAATACCAGCAACCAAAAGCAGTGTAAGAATTCAGCTCAATGCAGGCCACTGTGAAAAGGATACACCTGGTGTGTAGCACACAAATGTTTTTGAAGCAAAGTGTAGTTCGTGTACAGCTCACCTGGGAACTTGGGACACTATTATGAGAGTTCTCATCATCAGAATCGGGGAAAGGAAAAGGCAAGTGCCTCCTCTCAATCCCTCCCGGGAGTAAGCAGAAAGCACTGAGCCATGCTGGCATCCACTCTAAACACATGTCACTGTCAACCTAGCCCATCCCCTCTCTGGCGTCAAGGGCTTGCGTGTGCATTATTTTAATTGAGTGGGCTTCAAATTCATAGAGGGAGCCAAGGATAGGAGCCACTCTTCCAGAATCTTGCTATAAGATGTAGATCCACTCCCAACGAAATATTACATTTAAGCAGGTTAGCATTAAAACTCTACTTGTTTTAGTTGGGGTTTCCACTGCTAGGATAAAACACCATGACCAGAAGCCACCACAGGGTCTATCTCCTCTCACAGCTTCCAGGTCACATTCAACCACTGAGCAAGGTCAGGCAGGTACTCCAGGGGGGAAACTAGCTACAGGACATGAAGCAGAAGCCATGGAGGAGTGCTGCTTACTGGTTTACTCTGCCTGCTTTCTTTTACAACTCAGGCTCACCTGCTAAGAAGGGGTGCCACCCCCTGCCTTGGAAGGTATGCCCTCCCACATCCATTAAACAAGAAATGACCTATAGAGCTGGCCGACCAGTCCGAGGAAGGCGTTCTTTCCTTAATTAAGATGTCCTCTTTCTCAATTGTGAGTCTGCAGGCATGGCTTCCACTACAAAAGCAGCTGCCTTGCCCTGTACTGTCAGTGGGGGCACAGGTCATGGTATTACATATGGTTTCTAGTGCCAGCATCTGTGATGCACCACCACCACCACCAAAGCAGCAACCTAGATAAGAAGCCACTGAAGAAAACTCATAAAAGTTGTGACAGGGATGCTGAAGTGTAGCTCTCCACAGCTGATGGCTTCTGGCGGAGTGCAGGTACGGAAGGACTCAGTTTTCTTTAGGGGTTGGCTACTGGGAGTTCAACCAGGTTCCAGTGAATATATGGACAACACACACTGGACTTATGGTTTCCTTTTTTTTTTCTGTTTTTGGGAGGGCAGTGACATAAAGGTTGGGGTAGGACCTGAGAGGACAGGGAAGTGAGTGTTATCAGGGTGTGTTATCTGAAATTCCCAAATAATCAATAAAAGCATTATGTTGGGGAGGGGCTCTCTTCCAGTCAAGCAGATAAAAATCAACCAGTGCACAAGAACAGAAATAAGAAACTGTCATAGACAAAGGCACCCTTAAGAGATAAGGCCACTCTGTCTTCTGGCTTTTGCAGAGAAGTATCCTTCCCATAATCCCATGCAGCAATCTCCCGAGCCACAAGGCAAGGCGGGAAGAGGTGTAGATGGCCTTATTAGAATTTCACACTACACATGTAACTCAAAGCCCATACCTGGGCTGCCAATCTCTCAGAAGCCACCAGTAAGTCGGCAATGAGATAAGGCTGCAAGTGGCAGTGTTTCTCATGGGCAAGAACTCTGGCTGTAACGTTATCGTCTTTCTGCGCTGATAATATAATCATAAAATCGGACTGAACACTTTCTGTAAATTTTCTAATTTATATAAAGTTGAGAAATTTTATAATGACCCAGTTTTAACAATTAATCACCCTACGGCAATCTCATATGATAAATCTCCTAACCCACACAGGCATGTCCATGGCTACAAGCCACATGCACCCCAGATAACCATGAATGTGGCCCAAGCAAACCATAAATGTAACTAAAACGCTACAAGGTTTGTTTTTGTTTGGTCACTTGACTGAATGGTTCTCACATATGAACTCTGTAAACGGGAACATTCCCATAAGTAAACCAGATTTCCTGTAGTATTTTACTTAGACATACGTCAGTGTTATTAAAGATATCAATGTCTTATTAAAAGATAAATATTTTTAAAGATATTTATTTCATTTTAATAATAATGTGCTATGGGTGTGTCTGTGCACATGAGCACAATGCCTGCAGAAGCCAGAAGCGGGCACTTGGAGTTACAGGTGGTTGTGAGCTTCCTAATATGGGTGCTGGGAACTGAACTAGGCTCCTCTGGAAGTGCACAGTCTTAACCACAGAGCCATCTCTCCAGGCCCTTAAAATATTTTCAGTTACTCTATAGTACTAATTAAAGAACGGGAAGAGGCTCCTTTATATGTATCAGGGTTCAACATTCTACACTGATTTCAACCTCATAATCTTCTCACAGCTTGTTAATAAATGACCACCATGGAAAGGAACTTAGAAATGGCTTGGTTCCATTTCTGCTGTCCCCGAAAGCAAGGCCTCCCTTAGACACAATGCCACCTGCAAAATGTGTTTTAGGTTTCAGCTGTTCCTTGTCCTGCCACTGTATAATTTTGCCATCTTTTACACCTGCATTACTTCAAGAATTAAAATAACAGCTTTACTTAGATAAAACTCACACAGCACAAATCCTCTAGGAAGGTATACAGCTCAACAGCTGTTAGTGCTTCACCGACTTTACATTTACACTTCCTGGAAAGCAGTGGGTTTTCCAACCTTGTAACCCTTTAATACAGTTCCTCAAGTTGTGGTGACCTCCAGCCTTAAAGTTATTTTTAAAAAAATGATTTCACTGCTACTTCATAACTGTAATGTTGCTACTGTTCCGGATTGTAGTGTAAATACCTGATGTGCAGGGTATCTGATGTGACTCCTGCTGTTCAATTGCCCAAAGGGGTCACGACCCACAGAAAAGAAACCCAGTGCTCAGCAGCAGCAAGCCCCTCCCTTAGGCCTTTGATGGACATCTATACCTGGCTGTTACTCTCATGCTGTTGAGATCTGTGTGAGGCCTGCACCCTGCTCTGCCCCACCTGTCGGTGGTGCTGTAGAAGCCACGAGGGTTATCTAGAGGCACTGACAGCTCAAGCTTCCCTAGCAAGTGCTCCCTACCATCCTCTCAGTCTGGAGGCCAGGACTGATGGGTCCCTCATCACGCACTAGCTGCTAACTCTGCTGCTAAACTTTCACTTCATTGTCACATGGTATTACACACATCTCAGCAAAATTCTTTCTTCTCTTCAGGGTTCGACCTTAATTTACCCTGTCTTTTGCTAATTTCTATTTTCCCTATATTTCAAGTTGTGGGAAGTTGATGTTTGTTTTCCTTTAAGACAGAATCCTACTATATTCCAGGCTGGCCTTCAACTCATAATCCTCCTGTCTCAGCCTCCTGAGTTCTGGGGAGCCACGATGCCAAGTCTATTTCAGATGTTTCTATACTTGATCTCAAACACTGTTTGTGGAACCAGTTAAGATTTAAGCACGCACCTTTCTCTCCAAACATTCTTTGGAGGTATGATTCTTTTTTTTCCTCTTTAATTTATTTAATGTATACGAGTACACTACACTGTCGCTGTCTTCCAACAAACCAGAACAGGGCGTCAGACCCCACTATAGATGGTTGTGAGCCACCATGTGGTTGCTGGGAATTGAACTCAGGACCTCTGGAAGAGCAGCCAGTGTTCTTAACCGCTAAGCTATCTCTCCAGCCTTCTTCTGACAGATGCTTAAGGTACATGTCTTAAAATATGGTCTTGCGGCTGCTACGGAAGCAGCAGCCGTGAAGCAGCTGAGGTGATTAGGAGTGCAGGTGCTTGCATTAACTCCCACGCACACCCTGAGGGAGGTGCAGGCAGAGTGAAGGATCTGTGTAGAAAGCGTTGGAGATGGACAGCTTAGGAAAGAAACCTTAGCTGACAGAAAACAGTCATAGAAGATAACACTGTGGGACTGCGGTTGCTGTCTCAGCAACAGTGTGGGCTGGGACAACTTAAGTAAGCTTCACAGCTTCGCAGCTGGAGGACTGTGCTGTGTCTACTCCCACTCCAAGGATGGCTGCTGGGACATTTTAAATGGTGGTGTACCAAAACCCACAGGAGCCCAGGCTCTTTAGGAAAAGCCTCACTAGCCCAGGACACACGAACCCTTCGTGGGGTTCAGGAAGACTCTACAATCCCCAAGACACCAGGGTTAATGTACCATGCATGGGTCTGAGTGTTCTTTGTATATTCCAATCCTAAACATTCATACAATTTTCCACTGTAACAAAGATGCTTCGGCTTGGATGTAAACTCTAGTGTATGACACTTCTGTTCCAGTTTAGCAAAGTTAACCCTTCCTGCATTCAATCCAGAAGGCAGTGTTCAGAACATGCTACTGTCTCTGCTCATATAAAGAAAAGTGAGGACTTTCTGGAGAGGAGTTTTACTGGGTCAAACTAGAGGTGTCAAATTTTGAGATACGATTTAATCCTAGCACTTGGAAGGCAGAGGCATGTGGATCTCTGTGAATTTGAGGTCAGCCTAGTGTATACAGCAAGTTCCAGCTCGGGCTAAAGAGTTTGATGAGATACGACAAGATAAAGGTCAGGAAATACTGCATCTGAAAGTGGGCTCTGACCGTATCTGAATACAGGTCAACCCCTGAAAGAGGTGTGGCTATTAGCAAACTCTACCAGAACCGAATGTGACCAGCCATCTCTCCAGCTGAGAAATACTCTTAATATGAGGTGGAAAGGGAGTATCATGAAACAGAGACCAGTGAGGCTAGGGAGTGCTATGGAACCAGCCCCATCCCTGACTCATGCTTCAGATGCTTGGTACTCAGCCAGCAGTGCTGTTTTAAGAGCTTGTGGAACCTTAGACGGTGGGCTCTGGGTCCAGCACACTCTTGGCTTCCCTCCACCCTGATGTGAAGAACATCCACCACACTTCCGCCGCCACCCGCTACGGTGGACTGACACTCTCTCAAACTGACCAAAAATAACCTTTCCTCCCTTAGGTTGCCTCTGCCTGGTACTATGTCACAATGACAAACAAGAAAGTAACTAACACAGAGAGACTGGAGGGATACCACAAACTGCGAGGCTGGGTCTGTTATTCCAGCCGCAGAGAAGTTGAGGCAGGAGGATTCTTCAGGCTTAGGAGTTCAAGAATAGCCAGGATGGCACCTGAGGCTACTTAACCCTAAAAAACAAAAACAGTAATTTTTAAAACCTACAGACAGCCCAGCAAATTTATAATCAACAATTGACAGTAAATGGAGGTTTTTAAAATGATACTTTTTAATATTATAAAAATAGTAACTTTCTGGGGGTTAGGGATGGAGTCAGCTAGAAGAATGCCTGTCTGTCATGCACCAAAGCCCTTGGTGTGGCCCCCAGCACTATATAAACAGTGTATGCCAATAATCTCAGCTCTCAGGAGGCAGAGGCAAGGAAGACAGAAGGACAAGGTCATTCTTGGTTCAATGCATGATTTTGAGGTCAAATCTGAGCTTCTTGAGACTCTGTCTCAAACAAACAAACAAAAAACCACAAACCCTTTTGGGAAGGATGCAGAAGACCCACCCACCTTACAGAGAATAGCAGGGTTTCCTCCAAGTCTAATGATTAAAACACAGATCATAAGCAAGACAGGCTTTGACAGACAACACAATTGTATCACGCCAAACATCCATGCATCCTAGCTTCTCCAGGAGGGCCTCATAAAATCATCTAGTACAAGAAGTAATTGCCCAAAGTTCCTCCCACCACGTGCTCCTAAATAAGACTACTGAGTAAGCAGTCAGGAGGGGGGTGGGTTTGGAATCATCCCAAAGGGAGCAGAGCTCAAGCAATAAGAAGGGCCAGAGGTTAAGCTGTACCCATCGAGCAGCTCCGAGTGGCTTGTGGACACTCTGCTTGCTTCCCTTGCGCCCTGCCCACTTCATGAATCTAGGCCATCAGTCTTTTTTTTTTTATTTTTTTTTTTTTTTTTGGTTTTTTCAAGACAGGGTTTCTCTGTATAGTCCTGGCTGTCCTGGAACTCACTCTGTAGACCAGGCTGGCCTTGAACTTAGAAATCCGCCTGCCTCTGCCTCCCAAGTGCTGGGATTAAAGGTGTGCGCCACCACTGCCCGGCACCATCAGTCTTAAAACAAAACAAAACCCTATTGATCAAGCAATTGAAACAGACTGAAAAAAAAAAACATAACAAGTTATTAGCAGGGAAATCCTCAATCATTTAAATATCATCGTTGGTATTTTGGCACGTTCCTGTCTTCTCTTAATGCAGGGTGCTAAGAGAAGCCACTAAGCAGGATCTCAGCTCTGGCACCTGACTTACTGGACACCATAGGTACAAAGTAGACTTTCAGAAAATGGAACAACCATGTGAGGTGCCCATTCACATCTGCAGCAACTTCTGCTGCTGGCTTCATGGCTAGGAACTGGCTATTTCATTCAGGTACAACTACAACTCCTGAACAACTCAGATCTCAAGTGCATGGAGGGTGTGATCTCAGAGCACCAGCAGTTTGCCAGGAAGGCGGGGGGAGTCTGTCGTGGGAGGTCTACAACACAGACCTGGAAGTGGTTTTCTGTAGACCATGCTCACCCTGATTCCCAGAAGGAAGATCCCTAAAAATAGGTAGTGACTGACTGTTTGTCATTATGTTACGATAAAGCAGCTGACACGATAAGCCATTAGTCACAAGCCATACTGACTCAGATTCCAGCCTGCACACAGGGCGACCTGGGCAACAACTCACTGAGGATTCTACTTGACAGCTCTCACAGTGCCCAGCCTTAGCACTACCTGGACACTGTGTGGCTGTACTGATAGGAACTCTCTCTGTATGTCTCCCCTCCCACCATGGGTGTCTACTATTTGGCTGCCAGATCACTTGAATCCAGTGAGTTATTTCTTCCCCCTCCTTCCCCTTGCTAATTTTAAACTCAATTCCAAATTAATATTTTCTGAGAGAGAATGTAATGCCCACCCCTTCTACCACTTCTCATGACCGAGGAATGAACATCAGCACAAAACATTTTGTGGCAGCCTCAGAATAGAAAGCACACTTCAGAGTTTCACTTTCTTTTTTTGGCTGTCAAGCACTGATTTGCTCTAACTTCTGCTCCATACACAGGCTTCCCTCCTCTCCCCTCCATCTAGCTATGTATTCAGTGGTACAAGGGATACACACAAAATATAAGACATACGTTCTTGGGACCAGTGCCGTGGACACTAGTGAGACCCAGCGAGCACAGGTCAGCGGAGGTGTGTGAGCTCTGGCCACTCCCCTTCATGCTCTCTCTGCCCTCTGTCAGTGTGCTAGATGCTGATGTATGATGCACCACACCCTCCTCGCTGTGGGTGCCTGAAGGATAGAGACCCATGGAGAAGATGCATCCAAAAGCAGGAAAGCATGGAGAGTGGCTGGGAGACTGGGGAAGCTGGGCCACGACTCCTCAGACACATTCCACCGCCAGTCCCTGATTTCATCCTTAGCTTAAGTTCGTTGACTATAGAAGTCCAGTGGAACCCGAGAACAGAGAAGACATGCTGGTTCTGGTTTTCTAGACAGATGATGGGACTACAGTGGCAGCTGAGCTCTCTAGGGTGAAATTCCTGTCCATCAGGAAGTGATGCTGAAAGCCTAAATACAGACTATTCCACAGGCTCGCTGTTAGGAGCAAGCATCATGAGCACAGATACACGAGCCACACCACAGAAGGCGTCACGTGGAGAAGATGAACAGTTTCTAAAAAGCTAATAGCTGGGTAACAAGCCATGACGCACGTTGTCAGCTACTATCAAATGGGAGCTCTTATCAAGTGCAGTTTAAATGGCAATATAGATCAAATGCGCCTGTGTGCTGTTCAGATGTGATGGCCACTGTTCTCTCCCTTTGTCTGCTGATGGTTCCTCTTGTTCCAACAGACAGTCCCCTCTTTTGCTCTCAAATCACACATACACACTCTTCTCCCCTTTCTCGTTCCTCCCTCTCCCTCTCCATTTAGACCCTTCTCTCTCCTCACACAGTCTCCCCCTTCCATGACCTTTATATATTTTAAAATGTAAACACAGGAGAGAAAACACCTGGTCTTTGTCTTTCTGAGCCCGGTGTGTTTCACTTAACATGAGCTCCTGCTCCATCTCTCCCCTGGTAATGGTATTTTACTCTTTACAGCTGATAGTATTTTGGGCATACGTGCTGCGTGTATCCACTGAGCACATTTGCCAAAGCTTTAAATCCATTCATCTGCTGGCGGGCATCCCAGCATTCCGTATCTTAGCTATTGTGAACAACGCATGCGCTGGGCTGCTATCTCTTCGGCACGCTGACTTAGATCCCTCTCAGACTGTTTGTGAGGGCGGTCGAGCTGAGTCACACAGTTCTATTCTCAGGGTTTCTTGAGGAACCTCCACACTGATTTCCATGGTGGCTACACTCATTTCCAAACAGCAGTGTCTTGAGAGGCCCCCCTCTCCCTACAAGTAGTATAATTAAATAACATCCTAAATTATTTACTAAAATAAAATAGAATCAAACAACTGCACGCTTCTCCTGCTGTCATTTCTTGTGTTTTCTTTGGTGTTTATACGTGTTTTAAGAAGAGACTTAACTATATACCACCACCAGAATGGAATTCAGAGATTACAGCATATGCTATTATGTTCGGTCCTTACGATAAAAGCACTCTAAGTGCAGAACAGGTGTTGGCAAACAGGGCTGGGAGGCAAACTCAGCCAGCCAGAGTCTGGCTTAGAGTTTTGTTTTGTTTTAATAGTCAACAAGCGAAGAATACCTTTCAATATTTTAACATTACATTGGTTGATGTGTTTATTCAGCAAACTGTAGGATTCTGTTCCCTGATCCCGGGAACTGAACATCAGGCTTGGCACTAAGACACTGTGCCACCCCAAGAATGATTTTAACTTAAAAAAGTTTGAAATGGCTGGCCTCGGGGCCACTTTAGTAAAGGCACTTGCTACCATGCCTGATGACCTGAGTTCAATCCAGGATCCATGGGGTGGAAGGAGAAAAGTAACTTTGACAAATTGTCCTCAGATCTTCATTCATATTCGTGCGTGTGTACACCAAATAAATGAATATAATATAAATAAATATAAACGTGTAAATAAATCTTTTCATCCTGTCATACCTCATAGATGTTTTGGTACATTCTGATTATTGCTTTTATTTTCTCTTTACTCCAAGTCTGAAAGATGAGTCAATGTGAACCACTTATAGTATCTTCTTAGAGATTCGGCAGAGAAATTTGATGTTGGATTTGTTCAAGATCACAGCCCTGATGAACAGCAAGACCAGGAATATACCTGTTTCTTTACCTATGCTTTACAACTGTCCTCCTGGATGTCTTCCGAGTGTGGCTGCCCAAAGTGTCTTAAACATTCTTTACATATTTGATAGCTCGCCATAGTATAAAATCATCCTTCCTATAAAACAGGGAGAGCAGACTCCCAACCCACTTCCTGCAGAGTACACAACACTGCATGCTCAGTGGTACCCTGCCTGACAACAAGGTGAAGCATCCTTGGCAGACTACCCCTGACCAGTTCCTAGAAACTCTGCCTGGGGTTTGTCTCTTCAGACCTGACTATCTGCTCCTTAAGGCTTTTCTATGTAACCTCACTGCTCCATAAACATGATCACAAACTCCAGAAGAAACTCTTATAATACCTGACGATGTTTTATTACATGCACTTATTCATACGGAGATGAGGACACATGTAGAGGAATTTCCCTTAATTATCTGACTGGCTAAGAAAGATGACAAAGAGCCAATGGCTGGGTGAAAATGAGGAGGTGGGCAAGACAGGAAGAGGAGGGGAAGAGTTGGAGGAGATGGAGGACGGAGGAGGGCAGAGAGAGAGAGAGAGAGGTTGAAAGGAAGATGGAGCATGGCCTGGAGGGACTTCAAGTAGCAGGGATTTCATAGCTGGGGAAAAAAGAGGCAAATCAGCCCAATACAGACCTGCAGTTTATAAATATATAACGGAATTGCATTTTCCTTGCATGGGCTTATTGGGGTCAGCAATTTACTGCAACAAACATGAGTGTGCAGGTCAGAGGGCAGCTAGTAGGAGCCGGTTCTCACTCTAACATGTTATGGTCAGGCTTGGCAGCAAGTGCCTGTATCTGCTGAGCCATTCCACCAGCCCTAACAGACTACTTTCTAAAAACTTCCAGTACATCTCCTCACCATCATCTTGCCAACCACAGTCCTGTTTCCACCAGCTATTAAAGCTGCTGCCATTAAAAAGGCCCCTGTGATTAAGCAATCTGTTGTAGACACCAGACTAAACAGCTCTCCCTTGCTACGCTTCTTAGGGCCATACCATGCACATGCCTCACACATGTCCAACAGAGGAATAAAGCACACACATTTGAACCCGTTACCTGACCGCTGAGCCATACACTTCACCACTAGGAATGTACTTTCCAAGTAGAAATAAAAGGCCCACTACTTAGAAAAATGTTTGTCATTATAAAATACCATGAAGATAAAGCCACTGAAATGGGAGTATAATCCTGGAATATATGTTAGGGCAAAAATGCTTTCCTATACTATTTTGGGAAATCGTGGTAGTTAGTAATTAGCAAATCCCTTTATGATTACACTCTTCAACACAGTAATTCCACATCCAGGAATTTGTACATTAAAGATGTGAAATGTGGACAAAATCAGATCCCTGCCCCTTAAAGGACAACCGTACCTTCGTGGGAAAGGGGCAAAGTGTTACCTCGAGAGAAACACATTTCTCTACTCACCTGCAAAGTACAGGAAACAAACGGGTGCTTATACGCTTGGAGGCATCAAAACAGTATAAGCATATACTTAACCCCTACCTTTCCCAAGGGAATTCTGCTGTTACAGATCCCCACAGGCCCGTTAAGAAACCAGTAAGAAGATTCCCCAGACATAAACACGCAGGGAGAGGTGTTCTGAGGCACAAACCTGGAGGTGACAGGATCCTCGAGCCCTGGCATGGAAGCTTCCTTCAGGACTCATTAACTTAGAACAAAATGTGACAATGACAATAAATGACTGCATGTCAAACCCTTTTAGAAAGTTAACAATTTAGTTATTTCAAGAGGTCATTTAATACTAAATACATTTGTTCACGTCATATTTTAAGTACATGCATATAGTGATCTCCTATGAAGGGGATACAGAAGTGAAGGAAGCTTCCAGCACAGCAATGTACAGGTTCCAATCATGTGACTAAGGCCACGCTGCCCTCTAGTGGTGGAGGGCCACACTCACTCCGAGGCTTCTCTCAGATCAATAAACCCTTTTTTATTGAAAGCTTTAAACTCACAAAGTTATGAAGAGGCAACAAAGTTTCTAAAAACATGAACTCTTAAATGCTGAGGCCAACTGACCAAAAGAACATTCGGTTTTAAAGCCATGTTTCGTTGTTTATTCTCCAGTTCTCTGCATGCACAGACAAAGCCAGGACTCAAGAGATAAGCAATAAGCAGAGCATGGTGGTGCATGCTGTTAAACCCAGCACTCCAGAGGTGGAGCAGGTAGATCTCTGTGAGTTCCGGGCCAGCCTGCTCTACATGGTAACACCCTGCCACACAAAAAAGAAAATATCAAAAATCGTTTTATTTCGAGCCAGGAAATCTACACAAACCAAGAAGTTCAAGCCTCCACCACACTTATAGCCTATGACCAAACTGTGAATGAATGAATGAATGAATGAATGAATGAATGAATGAACGAACTACCTTTAGACTTTCTTTCCAACCAAGTGTCAGATGCCTTCAATGGTGGCTGTCACATTCTTCCCTCTGTAAGTACAGCCCTAGTGATTTGTGCCAGGTCCATGGGTATGGCTTCTGATGGTCTTCCTCTTAGACTACTCATTCATCACCAATGCTGTCTCATCAGGAGATTGTGGGTGTGTAGCTCACTGAGAAATGAAGCTTCTACTCCTGTCTACCAGACAACACCACACAGTTAAGAGGAACACTGGCTAGGGTAAATCCAACTTCGCGGAGCTCATCTGGGGATTCAGGGGGACCTTGGAAAACAGACTTTGTCATGATAGGCAAAAATCAAAGGTCAGGCTCACAATACTGTTTAAGGAAAGCAACGGGGGTCCACCTGCACAGCATTTTAAATGTTACAGTGTTTCCTTTGCTTCTTGCGTTACAAGCCTACAGGCTCTCACTCCCAGGAATCTTAACAGGAAGATAAACGCCTGACGGTGGAGCCCGAGTGTGAAGGCGGAGCAGAGCAGAGCAGAGCTGGCTGAGCCAGTGGCCACTCAGACTCACGGCAGCACTACTTACTTATCTCCTTCAGCATCCGTGAGTCACACAGGAGGGGCTAATGCACATGATGAGAAGTTTCCTCAGGTGTGCTCTTACTATAACAGGTGACAAGGGCTTTTTAAAAACCTGACAGACTTTGTGGAACTTAAAAGCCAAGAAGCCTTGAAAGTCCTAGGCTTGAGAGGTCAAAGTAAGAGGGTCACCACAAGCTGGAGGCCAGTTTGGACTACACAGTAAGACTTGACACATTTCTCTCCCCCAAAAATTGCATTAAGTTAAAAATTTACAAGAGACACGCCAGACTGCAAAGCTTGGAACCAGCATAAGGTAACCAGTATATGATTCAAGTATGTGGCTAGACTCTTCTAAGAAGCAGGGAGCTGGAGGTGGAGGGGCAGGGGCTTGAAGGGCAAACCTGGCAATCTTGGTTCTATCTTTAGAACCCAAATAAAGAGAGAGAGGGACACCCTAGCACTCAGGAAGCAGAGGCAGGAGGATCTCTGTAAGTTTGAAGCCTGGTCTACAGAGTGAGTTCCAGAACAGCTAGAGCTACACAGAAAAACCCTGTCTCGAAAAATGAGAGAGAGAGAGAAAGAAAGAAAAAGAGAGAGAGAGAGAAAGAAAGAAAAAAAGAGAGAGAGAGAGAGAGAGAGAGAGAGGACCAACTCCACAGATGAAAGGTGTGGTTTTACCTATCCATCCATTTACTGACTCACTGTAGTGTTTCCTGCCTCCTGCAGGACAGTATTTTAAAAGCATCTACTCAGTGTCTTATTACAAATGTATTTGTGTACAGAAAATATAGCCAGGGCAAGGCTACAGGAAGAAAGTTAGAAACGGCAAAAATCTCTGGGATCTACACAGGAGAAGATGCAAATCGACTCTCCCAAGTTGTTCTCTGACCTCCACACGTGTTATGCGCACACATGGACACACACACAAGTAAATAACTGTAAAGAGCAAAGTGTAAAAAATGCCTCTGGTGGGGGGCTGGAGACATGGCTCAGCAGTTAAGAGCACTGACTGCTCTTCAGAGAACCCAGGTTCAATCCCCAGCACCCACATGGCAGCTCACAACTGTAACTCCAAGATCTGACACTCTCACACAGACATACATCCAGACAAAACACCAATGCACATAAAGTAAAAATAAGTAGTGTTTTAAAATTGACAAACCAAGGCCGGGCGGTGGTGGCGCACGCCTTTAATCCCAGCACTTGGGAGGCAGAGGCAGGCGGATTTCTGAGTTTGAGGCCAGCCTGGTCTACAGAGTGAGTTCCAGGACAGCCTGGGCTATACAGAGAAACCCTGTCTCGAAAAAACCAAAAAAAAAAAAAAAAAAAATTGACAAACCATGGACATTACAAAATTAAGTATGCTATGGATCTCTATAATGAATCTTTTTCTTAATTTTTTAATAAAACTTTTAGACTTATTGAATATGTGTGAGTTTTCGGCTGCATCTAAGTATGTGTACCACATGCATGTCTGGGGCTCTTGGAGGTCAGAAAGGGAGTCAGATCCCCCAGAACTGGAATTATAAATAGCTGTGACCCATAGCTTAGGTCCTCTGCAAGAGCAACACATACTCTTAACTACTGAGCCATTTCTCCAGCTCCAAATACTTAAAAATGTTTTTGAATGTCTGTTGCATACACATGGAGGCCAGTGGACAACTTCCAGTATCCTCCCCAGTAACACTGTCCACCTCCTTTGATCTCACACTGGCCTGAACTCACCAATTAAACTAGCCTGGCCAGCCAGCAGCCTCCAGGAATCCTCGGCCTCTCCAATGCTGGTATTACAAGTGCATGTCACTGTGCCCAGCAACTGTATGCAGGTTCTGAAGATTAAATTCAGGTCTTTGTGCTTGTAAGACAGACACTTTACTGACTGAGTCATATTCCCCAAAGTCCTTATCTACATTTAAAGGCAGTTTTAGGTAATCCTCAAGTTAGAAATTCTCAGGAGAAATAGTTGAATACAGGTAATAAATAGGCATTTGAGATCTCAAATATAAAAATTTGTTTTGAGCCTTTGAGTGTTTTCCACATACACACACACACCCTTGCTATAACAGCCCAAGGGATCAAATGGAGGGCTGGGTACAATCACTCTATCCTCAGCATAATGGGAAAAAACAGGCCGAAGTTGATGATCCAGCTCCTGGGACCCACATGGTGGAAGGAGAGAACAAATTCCCCTTAGCTTTCTTTTGACCTCTAAATGAGCCGTGGCACACACAGGAACACAAACATACATGTACACACACACACACAGGCGCGCGCACACGCACACAGTGAAGAAATACAATAAATATTGCAATTCCAGCTATTCTGAGTTTCTTTGTATAACATGAGTTTGTTATGGAAAACATAAGCTTGCCGGGCGGTGGTGGTGCACGCCTTTAATCCCAGCACTTGGGAGGCAGAGGCAGGCGGATTTCTGAGTTTGAGAGTTCGAGGCTAGCCTGGTCTACAGAGTGAGTTCTAGGACAGCCAGGGCTACACAGAGAAACCCTGTCTCGAAAAAAAAAAACAAAACAAGACAAAAACCAAAAACTAAAAACAAACAAACAAAAAAAAGAATTTAGCAGAATCTATATTTTGTCTTTAAAAGAATCAGGGAACTATAAAGATGACTCAGCACTTATGAGCACATCTTGTTCTTCTAAGAACCCAGAATCGGTTCCCAGCACCCACATGGCGGCTCAACCAACTGAAACTATATAGTGCTCCAGGGGCTCTGCTGCTCTCTACTGCCCTATGCCGGTACTGCACTCACATGGTGCACACACATGCTCAGGAAAACACATACATGCATACGTATTTTTAAAGTAACAAAGAGTCACGTGCAACTTGATTCACATGGAAGACACAGTTCTCTTGACCATAAATACATGAACTGCCCAGAGATCTTGGTATATTTAATCCCTAACCCAGCAGAGTAAAACAAGCCCTTCTTTGGGGACTGGGGTAGAGGAGCTGCTAAGAACACCTTCTGGGTATAAGGAACAACAGAATCAGAACTATTCAATACGTAGTAGTATCAAAAAAAGAAAAACACGGCACAGGAACTTTAGTTCCGGATCACAGCGAGCACTGGTTTTCATGACTCTGGAATGTGTGCTTTTCTCTCTGACACTGAATAGTTCAAAGTGATATGTTTGCCACAGAGGGTCTTCGAGGAAGTCTTTCTGCCCACTACTGATCAGAACTGACCGCTGATCTCACTTTTTCTACCGTACCATGTTTAAGAAGCCGGCATACATTTATAGGGGAAGATCCAGCACCCACCCGCTAACTTTCACAGGTCTTGAAATGTTCCATTCTACATAGGTATGCATTTACAAGGAAGCCATTAGACATGGATAGTGCAGAGGGTGCGGATGGAACTCGTTTGGCAGACTGATTGCTGAGCATGCAAGAAGCACCGCACCACGTTAAGAGGTATGAGCTTAGCACTCTGGAAGTGCAGGCAGACAATCACAAGTTCAAGGTCATCCCCATCTACATAGTGTTCAAGACCAACCTACTGACATAAGACCCTGCCCCCTGCCCGTACTGAGCTGTAACACTCGGGGAAGCGATCTCTCTCCCAGAGCACTCACGGCTGGACTTGGCAAGCCAGGCTCACACCCCTGCTTGTGCTGTTGCTGGACCTCTGCTACCTGCCCTGTGCATACCACCAAAACCTCCTTGTGCTTCTCTTCAAAGAACAGTAACACTTGCCTATTCATCCTGGCTTCACTTTGTCATTTGGGCAGATAGAGGATGACAGGATACAGGCAGGCAATGGAAGTATGGCCAGTCCCAGAATCCTGTTCCAAAGCCACTATGCCTGTGGGGCCCCAAGGATCCTAATTAATATCAGCCTGCTATGAAATTTGTATATTCTAAACCTGACACTATTAGACAAAATGGTGATGTACTTGTGCTTTCTTTTCCAGTTAAAAGTTCTTTATACCCTCAGACCTAAACTCATTTTATTGAATTAATAACCAAAGAAAAAAATAAGCCAAACATATATATATAATCTCAGACTTAGGAAAGCTGAGGCAGGAGGATCCTAACTTGGAGGCCAGCCTGGTATGTTACACGGCAATACATTATTTCACAGAAAAGAAAAGAAGGGTTTGGAGAGATGGTTCAACAGCTAAGAGCACTTGCTGCTCTTCCAAAGACTCGGGCTCACGTCCCAGCATCCAGATGGTAGCTCACAATCGTCTTTAACTCCAGTCCCAGAGGTTCCCATACCTGTCCTGACCTCCAAGGGTGCTGCACACATGTCATGCACATATATACATGCAAATAACACATTTATATAATATATATACATATATATATATATATATTATAGAGAGAGATATATATTTTATACACACACATATAAAACATCTTCAAGATTAAAGAAGAGAAGGAAGAGAGGAACTGGGATATTCAAAACATCCATCTTAACTTTTCAGAAAGACTAGCCATCTGATAAACTTTAATATATACATACATACATACACACACACACACACATATGTTATTGTTGAGGGAACACACATGGTACACATGTGAAGGTCAAAGGACACCCGTGTGAAGTGAGTTCTCCCCTGCTGTTATACTGGCTCCAGAGCCCAGCCTGGGTCACCGGGATTGAGCAGCACACACCTTGACTTACTGAACCATCGTCAACCCTTGACAAATTATGAAATGGTTCCATAGATCAAAACTTTCTAGTGTGGCAGAATTCACAATGAGAGCAATTTCCAGTCTGAACAAGTCAGTGAAGTAGATCAGACGTTTCCTCCATTTGCGTATGAGCAACAAATAGAAGAGCCTAATGTGGCCATGACTGTTATGATATTCACAAGGCAATAAGCCATGCCTCATCTCCAGAATTCACTCTGGCGCCATGAGTTTCCAACATTTTTCCATTATCACACCCCTAATGATCCTAATCGGTCCTTTCCCCCCAACTACCTCACCCAATAAATTTTAATACCAGAGACAATAATTTATGTACAGTTCCTTGGGAGTCAACAAACATAGTATCTAAGAATCATCCAAGAATCAGTTTCCACTTTCCTGGAGGCCACATGACCCAACTGAGGAACTGCAGTCTTAGAAGGTGCTCATCTAATATTCTCAGGATATGTGGGGAGATGTAGACACCCACTGTACTTTTCAATCAAAATTCTATCAAAAGAACTTCAATATTTTAAAAGACTAGATCTAGGACCTCAGTTAGAGGACATGTCCCCTGTGAAGCAGCAGTGGGTAGATTTCTGAGGTAGTGTGGGCCACATCCCGTCTCTGAGGCATCTTCTGTACTTTGTTTTGGTCCTATTGTGTTTTACAAATACAAAAACCTGTTTTAGTTCAAGAGCCCTACCCAAACATGCTATGATCAAATTTGGCCTGTGGGTTTACTTGATGCTGGTCTACAAGGACCTCAGCTAACAGTTCTGGAGATCTTAACACTGTAATGTAAAAGGGAAACAGATCTGTTTACAGATGGTTGCCAGCCTTTAGGGAGAGGGAGATGGGAAGTTATTTAATGGGCACAGAGTTTCTTATTAGCAAGTTGAAAAGCTCTGTAGATCAACAGTGGTGACAGTCACAGCATTCGGGCATACTACATACACTGAACTGCACACTTCAAGGTGATTAGAATGGTTAAGATTTATGTGTATTTCACCAGGAGTTTTAAGTATTTATTTTGGTCCATGTCTGTGTATGTAACTGTCTATCCATCTGTCTGTGTGTATGAACACACGCATGTGATTACTTCAGAGGCCAGAAGAAAGCATCAGATCCTTTGGAGACTGAGTTATAGGTGGCTGTGAACCATGTATCCATCATTGGTGCTGGGACCTAAACTTCAGTTCTCACTCCTGCTCTTGTAGACAGCCTAGGTTTAGTCCCTAGCACCCATGGCAGCTTAGACCCATCTATAATGTGAGTCGAGGGGCGCACTTGGTGCTCTCTCTGGCCTCTGCGGGCACCATGTACATAGTGCACATATACACGCAGGCAAAATGCTGACACATAATCAAACTAAATCTTAACAACAACAACAACAAAAAAAGACTAGTTATCTTTAAAGCTGAAGAATAGGAAGCAAAAAGAACCCTGATAACCTGCCCACATTACAACCATAAACTAGAGGATCTGCAGAATTTCCACCACCAGGGCTCCCTTTTATTATTTTCTCTTACAGAGATCATATTCTAAAATATTTTATTCTTGGCTTGGGGAGACAGGTCAGGGTTTTGGTAAAGTACCTTCCATGCAAGCTCATGGGGGTTTACAGAGACTGAACAGAAATTCAGGGAGACTTGCATGGGTCTAACCTAGGCCTTCTATATGTTATAGTTGTGTTGCTTGGCGTTTTTATGTGACTTCTAACAACAGAGGGAGTGGTGCTGCTTTGACACTTCTGCCTGCTTTTGAGACCCTTTTTCTCCTACTGTGCTCTGGAGGTGCCTAGTCTTTCTGCAACTTGATGTGCCAGTGTTTGGTTGATAGCCCTGGGAGGCCTGCCCTTTTCTGAAGGCTTTAAGGGGGAGTGAAATGGGGGTGGACTAAGAGGAAAGGAGGGAGGGAAAACTGTGATTGGGATAGAAGGGAATAAATTAATTTTAAAAAAAGTGAACTAAAAAAGAAATAGCAGAAAAAAAAAAAAAGCAACCAAACCCCGCAGCCCTCTTTGCTTAAGCTAGACTATGTGAATTTCCATTACCAGGAACAAATAAAACCAGTTATGAGGTTACCTGACATGGAAGGATAAAGAGTATCCTCCCTGACCAAGTATGCCAAAGGTCACCAACACCCAGCTCACGCTGGGCTTGCTCCTGGCCCTTCCCACCCTCTAGCCCTCTTCTAGGAAACTAGGTTAAACCTCTTTGCTGCCAGGTGGTGTTCAGGAGTCCCATCGACAGGCAAGCTGAATCGGGTGTGCTAAAACAGTTCTTGCAGCCATGGCTACGCCAGCACCAAATGCAGAAACTTCAACATCTTTACCTCTAAAGCAGTCCTCTCAGCCAAGCGTCAAAGACTAGGCTTCAGGCTACACTTGGCACGGGGCTTGGAGTGATATCAAAAAGCACAGATTCTTTAAATGCAACTAGTGTAAATGATGTTCATATACAGAAAGAAATCTTTTATCACAAATAGAGGGACAAGAAAAAAAATTCTTTCTTCCCACTGGCCAATCACTCTACCTGGCTAATTGTGTATTATAATTTTCTTTAATTTTTTCACTGATGGGGTATTTTATTTTCTATTCATTAAAGACTCATGTATAAAGCCATTTACAATATTAATTGAAGTCACCCTAAGAGTTCATGTTTTTATATCCCAACACTGGGGATTCAGAAGAGAAGACAGTCAATATAATCACAGAGAGAATCGCTCAGTTTAAAACTTGAAAGGTTTGGTCCTAAGGCATTACACACAACTTGGCTTTAAGAAAGAACATTCTGTTTACTTCACTATTAGGAATGCCTCTTACTGCTGGACAGCACCCTTTTGGTAGGTGGTTGTTCTTCATTTTTAGCTGTTATCTGTGACGGCATGAACTTAAGTAGAAAGGAGTTCACTGAGTAAGAGCAAGTAACCAACTGTGATCGGAACCAGGGAGGGAGGCGGGGCTCAGTGGCCTTGAGACCAATAGGTGAGATGGTCAGGCGAGACTGAGGAGGAGAAGTCCAAATGAGGGGAAGTATGAAGCCAGGCTGGGAGCTGACAAAGAAGAGACACACAGAGACACACGCACATGCACACAGAGACAAAGACACACGTGTACACTGACACACATGCATGCATACTGAATGAAAAAGGGAAAGGAACATGACTAGTCCTGGGTATAGAGGTGGAGGTTTATTATACATAAGTTGGAGAGCAGAGCCAGAGGCAGAGACATCTGGGGAAGTCCAGAGTGGACATGGCCCTAAGCAAGCCATGTGGGGAGATAGGGAGCTGGAGGGGCACGAAGAGGGAGAGGGAGAGGGAGAGGGAGAGGGAGGGGGAGAGGGAGAGGGAGAGGGAGAGGGAGAGGGAGAGGGAGAGGGAGAGAGGAAACAGATGCAGCAGTCAGGAGGCCTAAGGAGAAACAAAGGCCAGGTAACCAAAATTGTTGAATTACTATGTGCAGGCCCTGGCCTGGAGAGTTTAGGGTTAGGGGTAGAGTATGCCAGCCAAGAGAGCGTGGGGACTGAGGGAAGCAGGGAGAACCTGGTGGCCAGTGTCAGCTTTGATATGTTAAATAGGCATGTTAAATAGACACCTCAGCCACTTGTCCCAGGCTTGAAACCTGGCACAGAGAAATACATGCACAGAGACACACAGAAATAAACACAGACACACTTGCACACATACACACACTTTTAAGAGACAAGAGAGAGAACAAATGCCATACACTGCTCTTTCTGGCTTGCTGGTGGTGAATTCTCCTTTTCCTGGTGGCTTTAGACACTCCGGATCCAGTTTTGACTAGTTCTCAGCCATTCTCACCATCTCTTCTTTTGGTTTTGTTTTCTTCCATGTGAAACTACAGTGTAACTGTTCAGTGCTACCTATGCTATGAATAGAACCAGTTCGTGACCGTGAGTCACCAGCTACGAGAAACTTGGGAAATTAATAATTAATACGACACTTGAAAAGTGTTCGGAAGGAGAAAGGGAAAAGGTGAGTGGGCGGGCCAATCTATCTTAACTGAGTGGTATCTCTGGGCTGAGCAGAACTGATGTGTGTTTGAAGCCAGGGCTACACATAAGCTCCAGGCCAGCCTTGGCTACACGGTGAGATCCTGTCAGAAGAAAGGGGAAGGGAGAAAGGGACCGCAGGCTTCTATCTGGTATTTGAAAGGAGAGACATAAGAATTACTTTCTAACTGAGGAGTACACAGGGAAAAGCTGCTCATTTCAGATTTTCTACCAATTTAATATTATTAATATTATTGAACATTACATATTTATGTTATTTGCATATTGATATATTTTATAATATATGATGTATTATTTATTATAAATATATAAATATTTTATAGATATTATCTATTGTTAATTATTATAATTAATATTAATGATAAGGTTTTTTGGGGGGTTGGTTTTTTTGTTTGGTTTGGTGTTTTTTTTTGTTTTTTTTTGTTTTTTCGGTTTTTTGAGACAGGGTTTCTCTGTGTAGCCCTGGCTGTCCTGGAACTCACTCTGTAGACCAGGCTGGCTTCAAACTCAGAAATCCACCTGCCTCTGCCTCCCAAGTGCTGGGATTAAAGGTGTGTGCCACCACTGCCCAGTAAGGATATGTTTTGAAAAATTGTAACTCTCTTTTTTGTTGTCATTAGTTTTGAGGAAGGAAAAGACATTTTTGCCATCAGAAATGTAAGCTGACTCAGGCTGCACCCAGGCATTTGTGAAGCAGTAGCAGCTCCTAGGATCAGGTATCCTGGGGTCCAGATGATGCTGTCTGCTGCTAGGCCACAGTTAAGCCACAGAGGCAAGTGGTGAGCATGAACTAGTCACGATTGGGCCTTATCACAGGTGGGCAAACAGAAGTAAATAGAGGTGCCAACAAATAAAACCAACTTCCAAAATGACTAAATCGATGAGGTCCAATGTTCTCCTCTCTCAATTCAACCAAATCCAACACATGTTTCGGACCAAGAATAGCTAGCAGTTACCAACAGATGACAACCATACAGCTTGCCTGAGGTGTTCATCTCAGAGGACACCCCTCCCCCCCCATCCTTAGGCCCTATCCACTCATCAATACGACTCTAAAAAAGCTGGGGAATGGAAGGCAGACCATGGAATAGTTCAGAAAAATATGACATTTAAATGTACTTAAGTATCCTAACTAGAGATTAAAAGTATATAGTAGCACATAGCCCTTGACTCCAATGATAATATTTCTACAGAAAAATATATTCCAACAGATATGCTGTGGTTCTAGTGACAGCCACCCATTTCTAACTCCTCCAGTGAGAACAATGGTCCATTAGGCATAGAGGGAGGTAGAAGGAACAATCTCCAATGATGGGAAAAAATTTAGAATAAAAAGTAGACAGTTCAATATCCACGGATATAACACGGGTAAGTGGAGCATGTCACAGCAGGAAAGACCTGCATCTTTATGTCCATGCGACATAAGACGCGTACAGGTTTCATACCGAGTCCATCTTCATGGAAGCTATTACAGCCATCTGCTGGAATGCATGGTTACGGCAGAGTCACTTATCAAATTCTAACAAGTCCTTTTAAAAGCAGATTATTTCCTTTGGGGGTTCAGATTTTACCAAATTAATGTCAGAAGAGAAAGAAAAGAAATGAAATTGCCAATATGTTTATTTATCATAGATACTATCAAGAATTTGAAGGGTAGGGTGTGGCTCTGTAATGGAATGTTTCCCACGAATACAGGCCCTGGCCTGGATCCCAAGCACAGGGGATTCAAAGATGGGACCTGTAAGCTCTCTCACCTACCCATCCATCCATGGACCACATCCTACATTAACCTCAACAAAAAGAAGACAGAGCAGGAGCACGCGGAAGTGGCATGTCCTCACCAGTCACTTCAAGTAGCATTCTTTGTTCCTGGAGCTGTTCAAGCCTTACTGAGACAGGAAGGTAAGAAAAGCTCTCAGACCGATCAGTTGATAGTAGGTGTTAAAAATTGAAAGGAGTCGCTGCTCTTTAGAAACACACAGGTGCAAACAAAATGAGAAGAGCTTTTGGTCACAACCATCAGCATTCCTAAAGACACCATAAATAGGCCCACAAGAAAGCAGTGCCATCAGACTGCCCTTCCTTGTAAGGAGCCTAGACTCTTCCCCCTCAGCCTCAACTAGAACTCCCACTGCCCGTGCACACAGCCGTACAGAGTAGTGCTCAATGCTTCAGTCTTTATGACCACAAACTTGTGATAGACGCAGAACTATTCAGACCTAAGCGTTATAGGAAGCTACAAAGAAAGCCCTCCTGGTTCTCTTAAAGCCTCCTAGAACTGGAGGCCAACTATCTGCTCTGCATGACTGTGGGCCTTCCTATATTAAGAAACTTTGGATAGCAGAAAGAATGCAGGTTTTACAGTCAGACAAATGTAGATTGTATCTGAAGGTCTTTCTTTTCTCCTTTCTTAATGGTGGACTTCTGTTCCTGTGGGGTTCAAATAAGGCTGCCACCACAGAGCTACTGGTACCTCAGCATCAGTGACTGTTAAGTGGTGTCTGTTCTTCATACTGGGCCCACTATACTTCATCCTTCCCAGTATAAATCTATGCGCTGACCACGCATAGTAGTGGACGCCTGTTCAAAAGAGCTCCGGCTGTCAGTCAGCCTGTGGATGCTTCACAAAGGCAGAAGTCAGCTGCCATAAGCGCACAATGCAGACTAGGGTGCCTCCTGGCTCCAGAGAAGCCTCCTAAGTGAAGGTACTGACAACCACCAGTCTCCTCTGACCCCCTCCTGGCCTTGCTTTTTATCAGCTGAGTGAAGATTGGAACCCAGAACAGCACACTCATTGCGAGGTGCTGTTAGAAAGGGGCTTTTAAATATGTTTTTGTAGAGGTGGCCAGGTTGGCACAGCTTGTGAGTGTGGGCAAACGGTGTGTGGAAAATAGGCCAGAAGACCTGGTCCAACGTGGCCGTGTGCCTTACTGCTCTCGTGGCTGGCCCAGGCCAGCAGTCCCAGTTTCTGCTGCTGCCTGTGCTACAATGTGAGCACCTACCTGCCTCACCTGATGTAAGGACGGGGGAAGTTACTGTCTCCCACTGTACCAGCTAGGACACACTCAATAAAATGATTTTAAGTAGCGGGGATATTGGTGAGACATAGGAATTCTACCTGCCCTTCTTGCCCCTTCAGCAGATAGATGTCTAAACAGAAAAAGGGTCCAAGGGAGCCAGGGGAAACAGTGGGAAGGTGTGCTTTTCTCTCTGAAAAACCCTTCCTCGGGAGAGAGTAATGTCTCCAGCCTAGGCCATTAGGAAAAGTCCTGAGGGTGAGTGCCAGGCATCTGGAGTGTGTTGTTGTGTCTTACCTGGAACCCAGTCTGCATTTAACTCAGAACACACTGTCAATTAGGGACCTTGATGATAATGGCATGTTGCTCGGTAACGGAAGTATTGTTTGAATCAAACTATTGTAGCAATGTTTCTTGGCAGGTGTGCCCTATTGATACAGAGCCAGGCACACACTGACAGTCTTAGAACAACTGCTACAAAATTGCCACAATTCAGTGCTTCACTTTAAACTGTGACTCAGGTTATGCAAAGTGCTGTAGGCATTCTAAGGCAATTATCAAATAGATTAGCACTGGAGAAAACCACTATTGTTTAGCTGGTCTCTGTGATGTCCTTCTAGCTCAGGGGCTCTACCTCGGAAACTTGGTGTGAGGAGCACACCAAATTCTTTAACTAGAAACGGTTCTTTTGATTTTCTGAGATGTCCAACTATTTAGCACAAGTTGGTCTCACACAAGCTGTAATTCCCCTGCCTCAACCTCTTAAAAGTGCTAGGATTAGAGGTATGAGCCAACCACCCTATCTGGTAAAAAAAAAATAGGGGGTTCCCCCCTTTATATTTTACTTACTTTGTATGCGTGCAGTTGCACCACAGTTCAGGTAGAAGGTCAGAGGGATAATGTGCAAGGTTGGTTCCCACCTTCTACCATGTGGGGCCAGAGGCTCCAACTCAGTCAGGTTAGTCACATGACTACCAATGCCTTCACCTGCTGAACCATCTCACTGGCCCAGAGCAAAGAATCTAGCCTAAGTCCTAATTCTGGGTCTGTCAGCAGCCAGTTCTGTGAGCAACACACCTGACATTTGTTTTATCTCACACCAAGTACAAGCACACACACCTGCTGGGTAATCTTCCAGTCTGCTGTCAGTCTGTGACATGCACAGTGGTATGCTTGTGCACGTGCAAGCACACAAGCACACACACAGACACACGATATATGCAATCTTTAAATATATATATATATATAAAAAGGCTAAAGACACTTCACATCAACCTCTGGCCTCCACACACTCACACACACACACACACACACATATGTATGCATGTACCCCCACCACACACACATACACGCACACACGCTTTCCAGAAACCCCTTGTTCCCCCAGTCTCTAGCAGCCACTGCTGGATCCCCACCCTGAGGTGAACTGTAGGGAAGACATTCTTCAAGACCTCCTGAGACAGTCTGAATAGCTCAGGCTCTCCCGTCTTTCCTGTCCAATTCTCCAGGCACAGTATATTAAATATTAGATTCAGATCTGTGGCTGAGATGATCCACAATTTCCCCCTCACTGCTGAGACCTTGTGGAAGCAGCCCCCAAGTGTATATTCTGAATTTTCTGGGGGTGGTACAACATTTGTATTTTAAATTACTACTGGTGCCTACAATTACTCTGCCGTTTATTCTATCATGTGTTACAGGCCCACTCTATGATTTACTCAATGTCAAGGTCTTGATAAGGGAGTTAACATTGAAATGTGGCACTGTTACTATGGGAAAAACCACTGTTCTACACCACCTGTATAATTCCCCCCCCCCGTCTGTCACACACACACACACACACGTACACTCGCACACGTACACTCACACACGCATCCCAGGATGCATATGGAAACCAGAGGACAACCTCAGGTGTAAGCACTAGCCCTCCATCTTGAGCCAGGGTTCTATGGTGTTTTCTCACTGTGTAAGCACACTAGAAGCCTGCAAACTCACAGTCTCCTGTCTCTGCCTCCCATTTCCCTCACGGGAACACTGGGGTTACAGCTCCCAGTATGCATCTGGCTTTCTATGCAGATTATGGGTTTAATCTCAGGTCCTCAGGTGGCTTTAAAACAAATGTGTTTACCCACTGAGCCATCTCCCTATCTCTGCTCTGGGGCTGGGCAGATGGCTCACCAGATAAAAGTATTAGCTGCTAAGCACGAGGAGCTGAGTTCCAATCCTCCACACTCACATAAAAGCTGGGCATAGCAACATAAGCCTGTAACTTCAGATCCCCAGGGTTTGCTGGCCAACCATTCTATCCAGCTAAATCACTAAGCACCAGGTTTTCTAAGAGATCCTGTCTCAAAAAATGAGGAAAGCAATAGAGGAAGAGCCCTCACCTCTGTACACTCACACACAGGGGACACATGCTCCCACACATATATCCACATACACGTAACTATTTTTTAAGATTTGTATGCTTATGCTAGTACTTTGCCTATATATGTCTGTGCACTACGTTCATGCTTGGAGCCCAGAAGAGGGTGTCAAATTCCCTAAACTGGAGTTTCAGATAGTCATGAGATTCTATGTGGGTCCTGGGAACCAAACCTGAGTCCTCAGTAAGAACAGCAAGAGCTCTTAACCACTGAGCCATCACTCTAGCACGTGTGCACACATGAACACACACACACACACACACCAAACTATTTTCATAAGGTGTTTTCTCTTGGGGGATGTTTATAATGTGATATTGTGAAAACCTGTCTGTTCAGTAAGACCCAACTAAACAAACAATATCTTTAAGTTTTTCTTTACTGAACTTTCAGGAGGAAGACATTTTAGAGGACAAAAGGAAGTGAGTTCTGACCTTTTGGCCACCCATGTCAGTACTGGCTGTACGATACCTACACAAATCTGTGCCAGAGCCTGGCCCCCAGACCAGGTGGGCTAAGGTCACTCCCTACATCCTTAGGATGTCCATGTAGGCATACCTATGCACCATCTGGGGCATCTCTGTTTCAGTATACTCTGTGTTTACATTTCCCACCCCAACTCCAAACTTACACCTCTTAACAACCCTCCCCCTCACTCCCCCGTAGGGCAAATGTGCCTGGTTCACAAGCTACACAGAGAACCATCAACTTAGTTAGCCTTCTCTGGTTTAAAAAAAAGTTATCATCCTAAATTACCTCCTTAATAATTAGCCTACATTTTGGAAAGGAGTGCTAAGGTTGCAGATTGGTTTTCAGCAGTGTTGACAGAGAAAAGGGATTTTTCCTGTGCAGTGATAAAAGCCCATAATCCCAGCAACTTGTAGAGGCTTGAGTTTAAGGTCCTTCTCTGAAACTATACAGAAAGGTCAAGACTAGTCTGGGCTACAAGAGACTAAAACAGAACAAACGCATTTTCTGCTTACTTGTCAATTTAAAAAGGTAACAATTTTATTAGAGTGTACTTTTTTCCCAAAGAATGGTACCAAAATGAAACTGTAACAAACCAGATACAACTTATTTCAATCCTTGGGAATCCCCTCCCACAGCCAGTCTGGAGGAACAACAAACCATGAGTGCCTCATTCCTTCCTGCTAGGGGTGTAAAGAGACAAGTAGGTCCATGAGTGAGAGGGTGACTGAGATCTGGAGGAGCCATTCAGAAGGACCAGAAGACACTTGATTCAGGACAAGATCTTTTAGACGGGTATTCAGGGAAACTATGGGGCCAAACGCAGCCAGCTTCCCAGTGTTCATGACAACTTTTACAATGCCTCTGCAGCTTACTTACTGCCCCACGTGCTCTGTCTGGCCCTTGTCCCCCACAGCCATTTCAAGAATGACCATTCTAGTGATATATGCTAGTTTGAATTGTAGGCTGTCAGGCTCTCTGTTTTTCCTCCCTTTCCAGTATTAATCCAATGCTTCCCATTTAGAAATCCTTGCTGAATGCTTGGCAGTAAATGATAAAGAGGACGTATGTGGGAAACAGGAACTGCATCCAGGTCATGACTATCTTTTGTTCTGAACAGCAACCCATCCCAGGCCTAACGGGCTGTGGGCATTTAGAAGTGTTCCTGAGGGGGAGTTCTTCCCCAGTGGTGTAGCCTCTGCAAGTTTCACAAGAGACTATCAAAGAGACAGTAGAGCACACACAGAGACACGAACCAATCACATCACCAATGAGGTAGAGAAGCCCCCTTATTCTGACCAGCAGACTAAAGCACCACCCACAATGTTTAGGTCTCTAAAAGAAATACCCTGGCTGAGAAAATGCCTAGGATGAGATTGTTTCAAGGAAAGCACTCATAAATATCTCTGTGGTGGTTTTGAATGAAGAAGCCCTCCCCCCATCCCCGCCCAGAGACTCTTAAGTTTGAATAGAATACTTGGTCTCCAGTTGGTAGAACTGTTTGGGAAGGATTAAGAGGTATGGGCATTTTGAAGGAGGTGTGTCACTGAGAGCAGGCTTGAGGTTTCAAACAACCGCCACCATCCCCACAAACTCTCTGCCTCCTGTCTGTGGTTTGGGATGTGAGCACTCAGCTTTTCCTGCTGTCATGTCTTTGATCCAGTACCATGGACTCCCAACACTCTGAAACCACAAGCCCAACTAAATACTCTTTCATAAGCCTGGGTCATGATGTTTGAATCACAGCAACAACAACAAAAAGAAAACCAACCAATACAACGTCTTCATTAGAGCTCAAATAAATTTAAATGTTAATTGCTATAAAGCTTGCTCTGGCAAGCTGATGTGGAAGTTACAAACTAAGATTACAAGCCTTGTAAGCCTCTCTTGACTACCAACTATAAAGGTCATCATCATCCCACGAATGCAAACCCTTAGACTCAATCACACACTGAGTAGGGCTGGTGGCTCATAGTTGACATCCCAGCACTTAGAAGGCTGAGACAGGACACTTGTCACAATGAGAAAATCAATATACCACCATCACAAAGAGGGCACTTTGAACCACACCAGAGAACAAGCTAGTTAAACAAGTTTCCAGAGCATTTATTTGTATGGCACTCACACCAGAAACAAGTCATATTTCTACCTCAAAGAGAAAGCATGGTAGGAGTTTACCACAGCCAAGTCTGACAAACACTTGGGCTGTAGTACTATGTAATTGAAAGCAGTGTTTAAACAGACTGAACATGAATTATTACTGCCTTCCTTTTCAGCTAGTTTCAACCAATGATGATGCAAACTGTATCAAGGAGTGAACCGTATCCATCCAACTCAGGGAAATTTAACTTCTTGAATTGCTTGTGTTTTCAGAGTGACAGTTCAGATATTTGTGCTGAAGAACACATGGGAAATGGAACCTACTTCTTGCGGCTACTAAGAGCTGGGAACACAAAGCAAGAACTGGAGGCTCAAGTATTAGCTGGTGCTAACGCAAAGGCCACACGTAAGTTACACCAAGGAGGGGTTGCCTGGAGTGTAGTGGTGGGTGCTTGTAGCTCCAGGGCTAGGAAAGCAAAGCACACTGCTTTCTGAGGCTCAGGGACCACCAATCCAGCCCACTTGTAGGCCAGAAGAGATTGTCTTCCATAAGGCACACACAAATACAGGCATTCAGACATACATGTGGCAGACCCGGTCTCAAAAGGCAAAATGCACAGCTCTTAAGGAATGACATCCAAGGCTGACCTCTGGCCTCATCAGACATATACACTCAGATCACAGACCAGAAGCCAAGCAAGATGATGCACACATTTGATGATGCACACATTTGATGGGGGTGCTTAGCAGCAGGAGCAGAAGGACCTGCGAGCCTCACTGCCAGGTTGGTCGGTCTAGATAGTGAACTCTGGTCCAGTCTCAGAACAAGGAGAGAAAAGAGTAAGGAATAAGAGAATGATTCAGGATATACACTGGCTGAGTAGAATATGTAAACTTTGCAGAAAATTTAGCATTGCGGTTTTTTTTAATAATAATAAAAAAGTGCCTTTCTTTCGGAAGTAGACAACACTAAGGGACTAAGATTCTAAGATTCACTCTACACAGAACAAAGGAAACACCCAGGGCTGGAAGACAGCTCAGCAGCTAAAAGCAATCATTTCTCTCCTAGGGGACAGAGGCTTGGTTTCCTGAACCCACATGAGGTGGCTCAAGAACTTTCATTAACTACAGGTCCAGAGGACCTGACACAAACACAGACACAGACACACACACAGACACACACACGGCTTCCAGACACTTAGAGCACTTGATGCACAAAAACTTACATGTGCACACATATATACATACATGTGCTGGCTGGTTTTATGTCAACTTCACATAATCTAAAGTCATCTGAGAGGAGGGAGCCTCAATTGAGAAAATCCTCCATAAGATCAGGTTATAGACAAATCTGTAGGGCATTTTCCTAATTAGTGACTAGACCACTGTGGACGGTATCAACCCTGGGCTGGTGGTCCTGAGTTCTCTAAGAAAGCAGGCTGAGCAAGTCATGAGGAGCAAGTCAGTAAGCAGCAGCCCTCCATGGCCTCTGCACCAGCTCCTGCCTTCAGGTTTCTGCCCTGCTTGAGTTTCTGTCCTGATTTCCTTTGATGACGATATGGGAGTGTGAGATAAATCCTTTTCTTCCCAAGGTGCTTTTGGTCATGTGTTTCCTCACAGCAATGGGAACCATAACTAAGACAATAAATAAAAATAGGTAAGTTTTATTTTTAAAAGAAAGCAAAAACTTCCCATGCCACATAAGTTATGTTCCCAAAACTTTTTTCTTTTAAGTTACCAGTATTCCAGGAATAAGCACATTGCAGATCGCCAGCAATGAGCATACAGGGGTGTTTGAAATCATGACTGTTAGTACACACTCTGACTAAGTCAAGTAGCTCAGGGCAGCCTAAATGCAAAGTTGAGAAGCTGGCTTGATTTGATAAAATACAGAACAAATTACCTGATACACCTGGATATGCTTATACCAGAGATACGGCCCAGTGGTGACCTTTGCTTAGAATGCTGTAGGCCCTGGCTTCCGATGCCAAACATGGATATGCTTGACACAAAAGACAACTCTAAATACTCTCACATCTCTTCAAACATGTCAGGTACCATTAGCAGTGTCTGCTGTGTGTTTCTAGTGTGTGATAAAGGTGAGGGAGCCAAAGATCTGAGGACTCCGTGGCTTTCGATTTCTAGTGGGGCAGAGAACTGCACGTGTCTAATATCAAAGTGACCACTGTGTTCTGCTGGAGAAAGATGTTCATGTTTGGATAGTAAACTGCACATTTCTTAGAAAACCCATGATTTTAAAGAGTAAATCTATTTCCCTCTTGTAGGCCATGGCTAACCACAGTATGGTGTAGTTTTGGAGAAATCAGACCTCACCCAGTTACAAAAATAGCAAAAAGGACTCTCTGCTGCTAGCAGAAATGTAGCAAACATCTGTATTGATAGTAGAAAAGTGTTGTGTGTGTGTATGTGTCTTTTGGTATTTAAAAACATCAGCTCTTTCAGGTGAGGCAGGGAGGGAACAGTTGGTTTTACAAAAGATGGGCTAAGTGAAATTACTTTTCAAAGAAGAGAAAGAGGTTAAAACAGTAAGAACAACAAAAATCTAAAACTGAGGATAAGAGTAAAAATGTACCATTGCTGGAGGCACTAAAAACCTGTGCCTCATTCTGTAGTCTCCGAAATAGAGACAACAATTTCTTCCTTACCCTACAGGTGCAGAGTCAACACGATTCAGTAGCCAATAACTGGCACAACCGTCGTTCCAATAGGAGTCCAGTTTCACTCTGAGAGGCGCTAACTGTAAAGGCTACTGTATTGGCATTCTCACCCTTCAGTGTAAGTCACAAAGAAAGCAGACATCTGCTTGCCACTTCCTGATTGACTTCAACATCACCACAGTTCCCAAAGCTGTCACCTCCTGAGAGTGTGGACTAGACTTAGTGTCCCGTGTCTAATGAAGGGAAGAGATGCAAAAATAATACCAAGGCCATAGAAGGCAGCTAGTGACACCACTCTCCCGTGTCCTGATGTTGGGGAAGCCTGCTGTCATGATCCCAACAGAACTAAAAAGCAGGCTGTGCTGTCAGAAGCCACAACCAAGCCTTCCAATGACAGCAGCAGCAGCAGCAGCTGGAGCTGCTGTCAGTCTGTCTGTCTCCCTGACCCCTCTTAGTTTTCATGAAAATTCAAAGTTTTAAAGCTCAAAGCCAGAAGTAGTAGCATACTCCTTTAAGAGTGCGGACCTTTGCCAGCCAGTGGTGGCGCACGCCTTTAATCCCAGCACTTGGGAGGCAGAGGCAGGCGGATTTCTGAGTTTGAGGCCAGCCTGGTCTACAGAGTGAGTTCCAGGACAACAGCCCGGGCTATAAAGAGAAACCCTGTCTCGAAAAACCAAAAAAAAAAAAAAAAAGAGTGTGGACCCTTAAGAGTGCACCCTGCCCTGTAAAATTATCTATTGAGGCTGAGGTAGGTCAATCTCTGCGAGTTCAAGGCCAGCCTAGTCTACATGCCTTCTAGGCCAACTTGGTCTGCATAGTAATTTAAAAAAAAGTGTTTATGTTCAGAAGAGCAGCCCAGGCCAGGAATGGCGATATACATGCATTAAATCCCAACATTCACCTGGCAATGATGGCCTATCAGAAGGCAGAGGCAGACGGATCTCTGAGTTTTAAGTCAGCCTGGTCTATAAAAGTTGTTCTAGGACAGCCAGGGTTACATAGAGAAAACCTATCATAAACAAACAAACAAACAAACAAACACAAACAATAACAAAAAAGTAAACAAACCCAATAACAACAACAAAAAACTCCAACATTCCAGAGGCAGATTTCTGTGAGTTCTAGGCCAGCCTGGTTTACACAGGCCAGCCAGGTAAACATAGTGAGACCTTGTCTTTAAGAAAAAGAAATGTGAGGCTGGAGAGATAGCTTGGAGGCTAAGAGCACTGACTGCTCTTCCAGAGGTCCTGAGTTCAATTCCCAGCAACCACATGGTGGCTCATAACCATCTGAAATGGGATCCGATGCCCTCTTCTGGTGTGTCTGAAGACAGTGACCGTGTACTCACATACATTAAATAAATAAATCTTAAGTTAAAAGAAAAGTTGCCGGGCAGTGGTAGCGCACGCCTTTAATCCCAGCACTTGGGAGGCAGAGGCAGGTGGATTTCTGAGTTCGAGGCCAGGCTGGTCTACAGAGTGAGTTCCAGGACAGCCAGGGCAACACAGAGAAACCCTGTCTTGAAAAGCTAAAAGTGGAAAAGTTAAAAAAGAAGAAGAAGAAGGAGGAGGAGGAAGAGGAGGAGGAGGAGAATGTGGCCAAAGATCAGTCCTCTCCAGTTCTCCCTCTCTCTATCACCCTGCCCTGTAAAACGGGGCTGGCCATTTGTGTGAAACCACTTGGATCCTGAACTTCCAAACTGGTATCTGACCTTTGCTGGCTGGAGTCTCAGTGACCAGCTTCTTCATGCTTGTGAATTAGAGTGTAAGACACATTTTTAAAGTGGTAATTCTAGTTTTCAGGAGTATCTGTATTGACACAACAGGCTGGCCTCTGAGTCACCATGTGGAGGATTCACTTCTGACGGCTCCCCTTGCACTGTTGGGATGACAGGGGACCCACTGCATCAGGTTTATGCAGTACTGGAGACTGAATCAGGGCTTCCTGATGCTGGGCAAGCATGCTAACAACAAGCTACATCCCTAGACATTTTTTGAAAATGTCTCTTAAGTCAACACTCTTTACTTTGGTCTTAATGAGTATTTATTGCACCTAGAGCCAAAAAACAGAATCTAAACAGCTTTCAAATGCCTCAATTTAAAGACACAAAAAGTACAACACTAGCCAGAACACTTTCAAACATATCTAAACACACCAGTTTTCATTAATGTATTTCTTTACTGGTATATTTTACTTTCAAAACCGTCTGCCTTTCCCAGGAGTGCTGCGACACATCTATCATCCTAGCACTTGGGAAAGCTGGGGTGGGAGGATTACACATCTCAGGCCAGCCAGGGCTACATGGAAAGACCCTGCCTTAGGGAAAAAAAATTAAATTAAAACATTCTATGTCACCTTATATTAGACATTTACCTGCGTAATCCAAGGTCATATTTTCAAAAGAGTTTATCTGAGCTGGCAAGATGGCTCAATGGGTATACCAGCTACTTTTTTGCTGCTGTGATAAAACACCATGACCAAAAGCAAGTTAAAGAAGGGCTTATCTTGGTGTGCAGCTCAGGGGGATTGGAATCCATCATGGTGGGGACACATGGAAGTACGTAGCAGACACCACAGTGGGAACAGAACGCCAAGCTCTCACATCCTCGACACAAGCAGAGGCAGCAAGCTAGAAGTAGGCACGTTTGTTTTTAATCTCAAAGATCTGCCCCAAGTAGCAAAGGCTTTTTGTCCTGAAGCAAGCAAGGCTACAGCACCTAAACCTTTCCAAATGATGCCACCCACTGGGGAAAAGTGTTCATATGCCCAACTATGGAGGACAGTTCTTAGTCAAACCACACTGTCAAGGTGCCAGCCAGCCTGTTAACCCAAGTTAGATCTCCAGAAAGTCTGTAGGAGAAGAGAACGCACCCCTGTAGGCCGTCCTCTGACCTCTACTACATGGTCACATACACACTCACAAAGAAATGTAAAACAAAACCTTACAGTATTTACCAGGCATGGAGAATCACCGTTCCCTAACACATGAATTACAGCACTTGCTAGAGTTGCTTTGGTGTGGCTCAGAAAGTGGAACCATGTTACTCCAATTAAGGGGAAATAGACGGCTGTATTTTATATGAGCCTGCATTGTGCAATGCATACATATAAGACAATGTTACATCGTCAGTATATGTACTTCCTATATTTAAAAAAATTTTAGATAGCTCCACAAAAAAGTATTCAGGCAGTCCTGCAACTAGCAGACAGACAGTACGGCAGAACTGGCAAGCTTCAGGTTTAATGAAACACCCTGTCTCAAAACTAAGTGACAGGGAGGGGAGAGGTTGAGGAAAATACCTGATGTCAAGTTCCGGTCCCCATGGGCACACACAGAAGGTATGGGGATGAGGAGGACACAAACACATCCAGCCTATTGAGAGAAGGGTTTTCCTCTTACTTCTTGCTTATGGATAAACTAGGATGATGGGCAGTGGGTAGGTAGGGTGTGGTGCACCACACCAGCACTCAGGGAAGCAGAGGCAGGCGGACCACTATGTGAGTTCCAGGACAGCTGGGGCTACACAGAGACTGTCTCGGAATCCCTCCACTCACTCTTACTCATACACACTCACATACACACACTCACCCGCTTACTCATACACATTCACACCCACATACACACTCACATACTCACATTCACACACACATATTCATACCTACACACTCACATATACACACAGTCATAGACACATAGACACACACACACACACACACACACACACACGCCATAGTGTCTTCAGCTCTGTGTACTCACTTCACAGATACACACACGGTAGAGTGTAGCAAATGTCAACCCATGAGCCTTCTTTAACCTCTACCTGTGTATTTCTGGATCCTCAATGTTTATAAACATATTTGAACTGTTGCCAAAATTTAAAAATTCAGGAATTAGGAGCTAAAGAGATGCTCAGTAGTTAGGAGCACCTGCTGTTCTGCTAGAAGATGCAGGTTCAGGTCCCAGCACTCACACAGTGGCTCACAAGCAACTGTAACTCCAGCTTCAGGGGATCCAATGCCCTATTTGAACCTCCATGAGCACCAGACAGGCCTGTGATACACATACATATACGCAGGCAAAGTACACATAAAATATAAATATTTATATATATGTATGTGTATAAATCAGAATTCTGCATTAAAAAGTGTTTAATTTTTCTCTTGGAAACTGTATTTGCAAACACTGGCCCTACACTTCCCAGCGGCCACAGGTGGCTGGAGCTCTCTTCTGCACACTCCAGAAACCTCCCTGCCACCACCTAGTACTCTGGTCTACAGACTCCTGAGAATGGGCCTCTGTGAGCTCTCATCTTATTGCAAAAGGTAGACACATATATGTGTGAGGTCACTGATGCTGGACGGTAGGAGGCATGAGGAACAAGAGCACAGACATGGCAAGCAGAGCACCATGCTGGCCATCACCCATGGGCTTCCAAAGCCCTGCAGGCTCCCTCACAGTCCTTCCTCAGGGTAAGAGAAAATAAAAGAATGGCTTTTTAAAATTATTTTTTCGTTCCAGGTTTTGTCAACAGACAAAGCCAATAGGAGAAGCTAGACACTACATATTCCTTGAAGATTCAGAGACGGTTTTACAATCAGGGTAGCACAGAAGGCTGTGTAGATCATGAACTCAAAGCTGCGCTTGCCTGCTCAAGATCAAGCCAACGAACACTCCAGGATGGAGTGGGGGAGAGACTGGCAAGCTCCCACTCCACCTGGCTAAGGAGCTACTGCCGGCCATGGCTGCTGGAGAAGGAAGGAGAAGCAGTTTTCTTTAAGCACGTGGTCACTCAGTCAACTACGCTCCAACAGATGGATGGCCTCATGCTGATGAGCTTATGGGGGACACAAACTGGGTTTGGGAGATTTTATTTAGCTATAAGTTTTAAAAACTGAAGTGAGGACAGGGAGAGAAGGAGGTGGATCTGAGGAGTTTGTTAGAAGAGTGGGGAGTATGTACAAAATTCTCAGAGTTAAAAATAAGGAGAACTGCTGGGTGGTGGCGGCACATGCCTTTAATCCCAGCACCCGGGAGGCAGAGGCAGGTGGATTTCTGAGTTCGAGGCCAGCCTGGTCTACAGAGTGAGTTCCAGGACAGCCAGGACTACACAGAGAAACCCTGTCTCGAAAAAAAAAAAAAAAACCAAAAAGGAGAACTGACAAATGTTGTTAAAGTTCATATTTGACCTATAATTACTCTCTCAGGTAATTAGTTATTATTGGGACCTATAAAATAAGTGATTAAAAAAAGAGCTGTGTAAGAAAGGGGGAATTATTTTACACAGTGTGACCACTGATAATATCTTGCTACCACTATGATTACAGTTTATTCAAAACATTTTCAGTCATCAATAATGTAATCATGGGCCAATAACATGGCTCAGCAGGTGAAGGTGCTGGCCTGCCATCCTGAGTTTAACACTGCAGCCCACAGGGCAGAAGGGGCCACTCCCAGTCTATCACCCACAGGCTGTGGTGCTCAAGCCTCCCCATTAGTAAAATTTTACATGATAAATGTAACCCTGACTTCTTTTTCACTCTGTTTACAATCCTTAATTAATTTTAAACTTGTTTTTGTTTATGTGTGTGTGTGTGTGATGTTTGTGTACCACAGCATGCACGTAGAGGTCATAGGCTAGCTTGCAGGAGTTGATTCCCAGAGACGGAGTTCAGATTATCAGGTTTGATTGACAAATGCTTTTGCATGCTGAGCCATCTTGCTGGCCTTTCTTAAAAGAATGCTTTTATTAACAGATATTAGTTACATGTAACACCTGGGTTTCATTAGGACATTTTCCTGTTATTACATGTATGTAACGTACTTTGCTTACATTCACCCAACTGCCCTGCTCAAACTCCCATGAGTCCCCTTCCACTTTCCAATCAGCCACTTTTCTATTTTTAACATTTTTTAGGGTAATACCCTTTTCCTGAATAAACCCCATGTGATATGGAAAGACTATGACAACTCCCATTCCATCTGACTCGCTGGCTGTCAATCTAACTCGTTTAAATGTTTTCAAGATTATGTTACCCCTGTGCAGCGAGAGCCCCAGTTGCAACTGGTAAGAGAGCTGTTCTCTTCTGGAAAGGGGCATGAAAATCTAAAGTGAGGGCTTATCCCCCACAGGCGCAGGTCCCAGGTGACCAGGCATTGCTGACTCCAGTGGACTGCAAAGGGCCTGCTTGCCTAGAAGTTCCTAAAGGAATTGTTGTCGACTACAGGAAAATCCACAGATTTAGGAGCCTGCCATGCAACTGGCAAAGCAGTTTCTAAAATGATAGCGACAGAGGCCAGAAGGCCACCATGCAAGAGGGAAGGTGTCCAAGGGACCAGGAGAGGGGCTGGGTGCTCTGAAAGCCAATCAAAACCTGGCTTAAGATCATCCAGACCTCACACACTAGTAGGCTTTTTTATTTTTAATACCATACCCCTTTCTAAACCAAATTCGAGAAGCAACTAGAGTATCTACAGCAGCCATGAGTACAGCTGCAAGAATGGAGCTCTTGAGAACACACAGCCACTCCTCAGCCACAGGCTCTGCCATGGAAAGTCAAAGTCAGAGTTTAGTTTGCAATCTGTCAGGTAGGCATAAATAACACTGGGATCATAATCATCACATGGAAGCTAACCCACAAACCTGCTGGACAGTGGTAGCCTTTAATCCCAGCACTGGCAAGGCAGAGGCAGGCGGATCTCTGAGTTCAAGGCCAGCCTGGTCTACAGAGTGAGTTCCAGGACAGCCAGGGCAACACAGAGAAACTTTGTCTACAAAAATAAAAACAAACAAACAAAAACAACAACAAAAACCCACTAAAGCTACAAATCAGTTTTGGTAGCATTACTTAAATAGATATGCATGTCGAACTATTTATATGAAAATCAATGAACAAAAGACTTTTCCAGTGCAAAAGTCTGAAGATGTAACCACCTGCTCCCAGGCCTCTATACCACCACAAACAAGATGCCCGTTTAGTAAACCCCAGTTTTATTTCTGTTATCTTGGATGTTTTGTGATGAACAGACAAAATGCGTAAAATTTTAAGAATAAAAGCAGCTAAAATTTAAAAATCTTAAGCGATTAAACTTTCTTTTTTAATTCCCTAAACGGAAGAACAGGTTGTGTATTTCTAAAGATGGTTGATTCACTCCTACATCAGGCACAGGGTCAGAGTGCAGGCTGCAAGGCATCACTGTTAATTAAAGAGACAGGGAGGGAAAGGCTAGCTGGATCCAGAAGGCAGATGAGTTACATATCCAGATTTCTTTTCTATCCTTCAATAATTAGGAAGGAAATGAATAAGAGAGATGTCTTCCCTTTGCAAAGGATGCAGACAACTGCACTTAATGAGGGGAAAACCTTCAGCATGGAGAAACTCTTTCCCAATCTTTCAACCATTTACAAAAAATCTGCAGCACATGGCCCCACACCCATAGAAGCTGGTGTGTCGGCTGCACAGTTCAAGGAAGTGTGAGCCACAGAGATCATACATTCCAACACACTGAGCAAGCACACACGTGCCTCCTGAGCTGCCCCAAACCTCAGCCGGCGAGGGACACCAGGCCTACAACCCAGCTTTCCTAGCACCCTCAAAAATGCAAAGGGAAGGCAGGGGAAGAGGAAGGAAAGAACACTTGTGAGCAGACCAGTCATACCAGGAGTTTTCAATTGTCAAGGAAAAAAAGGTTACAGAGCTGCTCAGCCCTGGGCACTCTGGAAGCACCGACCACTCCTCCTGTGCTCTGGAATTCCAGAGAACACAGCTGCACCGCAGGCTTCAGCCACCCAGTGCCCTGTTTCTGTGGCATCTCCTCCCTTTCTCCCTCCTTTCTTTCCTAATCAATGAGAGGACTAAACGCTCTTTTTGTGTTACTCTTTCATCACTGACATCTGACAAAGACGCAGAGCCCTGCACTTCAGAACTCTGCACATACAATATGAAGAAAAACATCCATTTTTCAAAGTAGGGTTGTTAACATCAGAAGAACTAAAGAAAAGGATTCCAAGGGAGACAAAGGCCCACACAGAGGCATTTCCAGCGTCTCAGTCAAGGGCGGCTGACAGGAAGCTACCTGCACACAGGAAGGCCTCTCATTTTTTGCTTCATTTCTCAAAGAGAAAAGAATAAGAAAAGATATGCATTAAAAATGCATCTTCTAAGCCGGGTGTGGTGGTGCACACCTTTAATGCCAGGCAGGCTCTGAGTTCTAGGCCAGCCTGATCTACAAAGTGAGTCCAGGATAACCAGGGCTACACTGACAAACATTGCCTTGAAAAACCACACACACACACACACACACAAAGTATCTTCTGATACCTTAAGCAACCTCAGGATCTTGACTGAGAAAAGAAATTATCCTTTACAATTTAACACATAATATTATCTATCTTATGGTTAGAAATGTACCACCTTCACTGTTGGGGCCTGTGAGAGGGCTGTCCTGCTGCATGATGTAAATGACACAGCGCACGCAACAGGATAACCCGGAAGAGACCCGGTGAGGATCCAATCCTGACGGTATCACCAGAGACCTCAAACCAGACCAGTGACTCATTGCAACGAACGCCTGAAAGTGAAGGCGTGTGGACCGAGGGCTGTACTGTGGGACACACTGTGACATACTACAGCATCCATGATGACATATTTTCTATGCTTTGCTTTATTTATTTTTTAATTTTGGGGGAGGCTGCGAGGGTAGAGGGCTAGGGGATGAGTCAGAGTGGGGTGCATGTTATGAAACTCACAAAGATCAATAAAAAGTTAATTTTAAAAAAAGTACCACTCCCTCTATAGAAGAAAATGCGTTCCATGTTACTAAAGAAAACAGCCAGAAATGCACAAGATGCAGCTACCACTCGGTAATTATTAGTTACTCTCTTCCTGTCCCATCTTCTGAGTCACAACTGCACAGAAAATGCCACATCAAGCCCTGAGCCATACAACTTGAAGACCCGGGAAATAACCCTTCACCTGCTTTTTTTTTCTTGATAACTCCACCCTTTGTCCCACCACCACTACCAGCAGAGTCCACAAAAGCCCAAGGAAACCAAACGGTGAGTTCAGGAAAACATTCCGGTTCAGGGATGAAGGGCACTTCACAGCTCTCAGTTACTGAGCACGCCGCTAAGAACTTGACTCCACTGATGGCAGACCTCCATTTATACTCGAAGCAGAGGTCAAAGGCCTTCTTCATGCAGAAAATGAAACAGAGGAAGACTGGCAGCTCCCACCAAGGAAACAAGTCGAAACACAGCTCTGCCTCCTGCAAGGGGCTGAGCCTCGAGGAGCCCACCAGGTGAACTCTTCAGCTTTACCGAAAGGAATACAATATTGACCAAATGTCGGAACCAAAGTCAGTGCCTAATTTGTGTGGCTCAAATGTTGAGAAAACTGGCCTGTTCTGGTTTTATGGCTTACTGGGACAGACAGGGTCTATGTAGCCCTGGGTGCTCTTAAATTTGCTATGTAGACCAGGCTGGCCAGGGATGTGTGCCACTGTCCCCAGTGAGGAACGTTCTTCTTAGCACTGGCCTATTTTTTAATACAAAGAATGTAACCACTAAGACACGCAACAGTATAAACAGCAGCCAAACAAAACCACCAAGCACCTCCCTGGATAAGTGTCCACACTCTTGCTAAGGCAAGCAGATAGAAAGCAGGGATCAATGCTGCTTTTAAAATGACTTGCTTGCCGAAGCCTTTAATCCCAGCACTCAGAGGCAGAGGTGGGTGGATCTCCATGAGTTCGTGGCCAGCCTGGTGTACAAAGTGAGTTCCAGTACAGCCAGGGCTGTTACACATAGAAATTCAGCTTTGAAAACCCAAAAACTAAAGTAAAATTTTGTGTCTATTTCTAATTATATTTCCTATAAAAATAGTCTAGCACAGAAGAGCAGATCATTTGGACCTGGGTAAGAAAGAGGTAGTTGCAAGTTCGGGCACTTGACAAACAAGTTCTCTCACTCCTGATGGGATCTGGGCCTTTTGACACTTTCAGCCGATTCATTTAAGATTAAGTGTTAAGTGAAGCCCTCTAGAGGGTAAGAATCAGTGCTGGACCTCTTGCCTGGGTTCTTCCCTGCTACTGAATTTATTTATTTGCCTTAAACAAATTATTACATTTTTCTAAGACTAAGTTACCTCAGATGAAAAAAGAACTCATCCTTCCCCCAGCTCCTTTTCCAAATATTACTTAGAAAAAGTAAAATTTCTGTTGAAGAGGCCATAATAGCTTTATTACTGTATGAACTTAAGATGCAGCCACGGGGGCTGCGCCTCACCACAGTGCTCTCTAGCGCTGTGTTATAACAGTACCAGATCATAAGACCTTTAAGAATTGTAAAGTCAATTCACACTTCCGTATGTATTAAATAAATACATGACAATGAGAAAAATTGCAAACCTCCCTCTGGTTGCAAAGGTTCACACACGTGTTTCTATTTGCTATGTATTAGCACTGATCTTAAAATGCCCACTTTAACAGGCCAGGAAAACTGTAACTAAGTGTTTGCATTTTAGGAAATAAAAACATAAGAGATATAGACAATTAAAAGATACAAGAACAAGCAAGCAACGTACCTCAAGAATACAAAAATTATTACCTGGGGATGGAGGTGGGGGCTATGACTGCTTCGGAGGGCAATGTCTAACCACGGACTTAAGAATGGCTTGGGACATAATGGCCCTTTAACAGACAAGCACTAGTTTCTGCTTTACTTGTCCAGCGTCAACATGCCACCCAACTCTGAACTAGATTGAAGACACATTATTATAATTTTTTTTCTCTTCTTCGACAGTGAAAGCAACAGAACCTAAGGTTTTCTGTAATAAAAAAATAATAATTTCTTTCCCCTATTTTGTGAAGCAACCAGACTAAAATCCATAATCAAAACAGGAAAAGTAAAACCTTAAAAATAATTCGGAACACTCTGCAATTTGCTGCCCAAAATAGAACCCATAGCATCCACACCACTGAATGAAAATGATAAGTTTGTAAGCATCAAGTCAAATTATAAAGCCGTTTAATGCAATAAATGAGAAGGCGGGAGTGTGGGGGGGGAAGAGTTTTTTTTACTGGTAGATATGTGCTGTTTGCTTGCTTTTATGTGTTCATTAACATTGTTTGAATATTCCCCCAAACTAATTTGTACTTCCTAGTGACTGCAAAAAAATAAAACCGGACCAACCAATTATTTAGGCATGCCTTCTTAAACACAACTCTTCTGTTGAACTGAGAAGTCAGACATAGTTTTTGAGATATTATGCTTTTGACTAGAAGTTTCAAAGCACACATTTTTTTAAAAAAGTTAATTTAGCCAAGGCTCAACAGTCTCTTTAAAAACAAAAACAAAACTCCTGAAAATACACTCAAGATGTTTAAATACATTCTTTAAAATTATACCTTAAAATTTATAATTTTCTAAGCAGCTTCCTGCTTAGAGATGCAGATTCTACATCTCTTCTAATAAAACTGATCCATAATTGATTGTGCAAAAATAACAAAACATCCTCCCAAGTACAGCATTTCTAAGTGAACACACACATTCAGTAACACACACTTTATAGCCGGGCACAGTAGTGTGTGCCTATGATCCCAGCATTCAGGAGGCTGAGGCAAAGAGGTTCACAGGTTCAGGAACAGCTGGGGCTGCACAGAGAAACTCTGTCTTAAAAAGAAAATAAAAGCGAGTGAGCGTGTGTGTGTGTGTGTGTGTGTGTGTGTGTGTGTGTAGGAGTGTGGGGGAGAGCAAAGCCTTCATGGAATTGAATGAGAGAACTCTAGGAAGGTAGTTTTTGCACTATATAGTCTTCTCAGCAATGTGCTCATTGGAAAAAAAAAAAAAAAAAACACTGCAGGTGTCTGTGTCTTGACTGGCAGGAGTGATGGCACCTGTCAGAGCTATGCATCACTCAGGGAAGGTGGCGTCATGTGTGTCTTCCTTTGTGAGTTTCAGTCATCTAGTGATTTTCATCAGCTTTGTTTGGACTGAAACTCAGAGTAACGGTTGCTCAATTAAAGATCTCCTCTTTGTCTTGCTACTTGATCTGTGTAAAACTACTGCCCCCACAGAATGCACACACTGACGAATCAGAGGGATAACAATTTAGTTCAGTAACAACTGACCAACTGTTCCTCTACTTTTGTGGGGTTCATTAGTAGGCTATGGATTAGTAGGCGATTCAGTTGTAGATAGCAGATATTTAGAAAATATCAATCATTTATAAATAGTTCTAGAAGAAATCTTTTTTTTTTTTAACTGCTTTTCTGTCTTTCAATAAATTTGTCCTGGTCTCTGTTCTTTTACACATAATACAGCATCATTAACATTCCTCTTCAACACACTAAGGAACTTACAGCAACCTACACACGCACACATACACACACACACTAATTTAAAATAGTAAAATAATTTTCACACATAGTTTTGAATCTTCTAATCTTTTAAACATATTTTAAAAGGTAAAATCATTTCTTAAAGAAAAATATACTTCAGACCATAAAAGGCTTTCCCCAAATATTAATTTCCCCTCAACTATGAAATGATAATCTCACCTTAACAAAATGAGATACATCACTCTTAAAGGTCTTCTTAGTAATTACTTTATCTATAGTTGCAAATAAACATTGTTATTATTATAAAGCACAATGTAGCAAATGGACTATGTATCAATTCTCTTTTAGGATTAAGGTTTAAGTATTTAAATACTTCTATAAATTGCTACCTTACAATTTAAAAATTAATACTATTTGGTGAATTAGAAAACTAAGCAAAATAAAATATATTTTATTTGTGGACGTCATTTGTTTTTAATGTTTAATAATACGTAAATAGTTAAATGCTAGCCTCTTACACACATTTTGAGACTACTTTGTTATCTAAATACCAAGTAATTTTTTTCTTTACCATTTCTATTCCAATCCCTAACACTTATTTCTAGAGATTAGGAAAATGTTTTCTCTAGAAAAAAAAAAAGTTATCTTTTTTTTTTTTTGGTTTTTCAAGACAGGGTTTCTCTGTGTAGTTCTGGCTGTCCTGGAACTCACTTGGTAGACCAGGCTGGCCTCGAACTCAGAAATCCGCCTGCCTCTGCCTCCCAAGTGCTGGGATTAAAGGCGTGCGCCACCACCGCCCGGCAAAAGTTATCTTTTTAAAAATGTGCTACTGCAATTTCAAAGCTAAATCTAAGTGACTTTACAGTTTGATATCATGTGACATTGTATTAATCTATCCACATATGTAATTAAGTCTGGCCATTACTTTCTAATTCAACAAAGTCTTGAAATAGAAGGCTACTAAGTAAGATTTAAAACTAATAAAGTCTTTCTTGTTTCTAGAAAATTAAAAATTTATGCAGAAAAAGCCTTTGTTACAGGGAGGGCTGGAAGTTGGGTGGGTTTTGGGGGGTTGGTATTTAATTCAGCTATACACAATGTAGTACATACAAGGAAAATACAATTGGGATACTGTTTTCTTTAGCATTCCTATAGGAGCCCAAATTCATTTGCATTGGAGAGAAGACAATTACTGATTTTTAACTCATGAAAGACAGATTCACAGCTTTCTCGGCACCACCTCAGAGGATCTAACTGTCCAGTAGAACCCTATCTGCCATCATTCAGCTACCTCCTAGAAGTGGGCAGATACTGCCTGCTTTTTAAAGTTCTGTTTCTCACAGAATCATTCAACTTTAGGGACAAAAGCACATTCAAGTTAGCATGTCTTAGACCAACACAACTTATGCAATATGTGTACCAGTGTGCAGACATGACTTTTTAAGTGAACTTTCAGCAGTACCCAAAGTAAAATTTCTATCAAGAAAGTTTCCATAACTTTTAACAGCACTTTTAGAGTTACCAATTTTTCCCCTTAAAATCTTTGATCTACAGGTACTATATGAATACAGAAAAAAAAAATTGTATTCAGCAGACTGAAACCAAGTAGAATGTAAGCGAAACAAATGATGGGCATGCCTTACCTTACAATAATTTACACTTACAAAGGATGAAACATATGTAAGTGCACAAGAAAAAGAATTCTTTACTCTAGGATGACTGAGAAAACAGCAATGTCTAGTCTGTCTACTTTGTAGCCACCGGTATAAAAGGGTGCTATGTGATTTAACTGAAGCCCCAGTGGTAAGCAAATAGCATGCCAATAATTCCACAAAGACTAAAAGCATCTTACAAACTATCATTAGCTTTAAAAAAATAAATTGGGGGATATAGATGTTAAAAGAGCTCCCTAAAAATATCAAAGAACCAAGCACAATATTAAAAAAATAGCACTCAATTGTTGAATCATTTTTTTCAAGGAGGCAAACAAGAGAGAAAGACTTGTTTCCCTCCAGCTCTACAAAACTCAAAAAAAAAAAAAAAAAAAACCCCACACACATAGAACTGACCCACAGTTCACAAATTTACTTCCAACTTGTCAATCTGAATCAGAAAAGAACATAAAAACAATCACTGCATAACATGAAAGCTCTGGTCTTAAATGTCACAGTACCCTGTTTTTTGTTTTGTTTTGTTTTTGTTTATTTGGTTTTTGTTGTTGTCATTTAAGCCACAAGCATAGTTGTACCCAGAACTATGGAGAATTTACTGATGCCTCATCCCAGAGGGCTGACCTCGGCTAATCAATTTCAACCAGTTTAGCCTTCTCCCACTTAGCTTGCACTGCAAGTAGATAACTTTTGTATTTTAAAGTGAGAGAAAGAGAGAGAGAGGAAGAGGGAGAGAGAGGGAGAGGGGAGAGAAAGAGTGTGTGTGTGTGTGTGTGTGTGTGAGAGAGAGAGAGAGAGAGAGAGAGAGAGAGAGAGAGAGAGAGTGTGTGTGTGTGTGTGTGTGTGTGTGTGTGTGTTGGAGCCACTCTCTCCAGCAGGCTACCCATGCATTTGGTATGTTAACTGTCTTCAGGTGTAGTCAATCACACAGCCTGCTCTCAGATTCCTCCAAGTTACTTCACAGCGTCAACATGTTCAAAGAAATTGTTTATTCCTAGGACTACAGAAGTCCTAGACTGTTTATTTAATTTATGCTAAAACTAGTGACACGACTACTTTTGAACTCATATAAGCAAAATTACCACTTCAGCCAAAAAGCAAACAATTCCTAAATTTAAAAACAAAAACAAAATGGTCTTTTTGTTGATAAGTTTTAGTTGATCACAATGACTTTAAATAAACCAGTACTTCGCTTATTTTGAAAATTAAATGATATACACTGCATTGTGGAGTAATGGGACATTAAATAACCTCAATTAAAAGTTAGTGACTTTTGTTAATTTTAAACTCCAAACGGATTCACAAGAGCAAGACAGCCAACAAAAATGAAATATTTATAGATGCAAACTCCCTTAAGGATTCTCAGTGGTTCTAACATTATTCATCAAATCTTCAACTGTTAAGAGACGAATGGTTTAAGCTTACAGTAAGTATTTAGCATCCAAGATCCCCTTACACATCCCAACTTAAAAATATATAAGCATAAGACACTTTACAGAGCGCCAGCTCTAGTTACACATTTTCGACATAAGAATCCGTTCAGTATAACAGCCCAGACTGCAAATCATAATTCTTAACTTTTCAAAAACAAAAGTATTAAACAGTTTTCTAACGTGGCACAATCATTTCCAAACAGATTCTGTTACATTACGATGTATGTAGAAGTCTGCACACAATGTCTTTAAAAAACCTCCAACACATCCAAGTGTTTATAAAATTATTTTAAAATGTTCTCAATCCTGAAAGAGCCTGAACAACTACCTCAGACTAAGAAGGTTAAAAAGAAAAAACAGACTTAGCCTCCTCAATTCAGATACTTATTGAAGAACGGCAAAGAAACGTTAGTTAATGGGATGAAAAACTAAGTTAGAACACGTGGTGGGTGGGGGTAGAAAGAATAAAGGCTCCCAATTTAAAGTCCACAATGAGCTTTAAACAAAGATGTTCTCCTTCATTCTTTCCTAGAGACTCACTGGGGAAACCCAACCCCCACAAAGCGTGTTACTCCTTCATTAACAATAGCTAACTATCGACTTCACCGCGACATTGTTTATCCCCCAACGTTTCTCTAAAGCAAAGTAACAACTAAGTGCTCGGGAACCAAGCCCAGCGCTTCAGTTATTAAAGTCTGGCTTCTCACTGAATCCAATACAAACATGCTACTTTTTTAGAATACTGTGCAAAAAACCCTCCTTATTTACTGAATTATTTTATAATTCATCACTAAACTATGCAAAAAATTAATTAATCGCATGGTTTAGTTAAGCAATTCAGCTGACACAGTAAATATTTACTCTTAACATCTCACAGGAAGTTTGCTATTGTGCTGGGGTTAGGGATGGTAGTGGGGAGTGAAAGGCAATTTATGATAAATAACTTAATCGGTCACAGCCAACTGAATTCACCTAGTGTTCTCCATCCCGACTCCTAATTAGGCACCAGTTTGCAAGCACAGAAAACATCTTATATAATGAAAGTAAAATAATAAATAATAAAAATAACTTTCTAAGCTATGTATCTCCAATAACAAAACCAACAAAAGCCCCTTTAAAAACCATACAGACACTTTTTTTTAAGCTGAGCGTTTTTTTTTAAAGTTATACGTATGGAAGCCCAATCACAGAAGGGGTAAAGAAAAAAAAAAAGAAACTAGGCAAAATATATTTACCTTAGCTTTTTAGAGACTGAGTAATCAACTTCCATGATTTTCCCATGCAATTCCACTTTACCTTTAAAACAGAAATTTAAAGCACTCAGAACCTCCCAGAGTCAAACCTGCGGGGGTCAAGGAGGGGCACGCACACTACTCCACGCTCGGGCTCCGCCTTCTGGAGCCTTCAAGGGGTCCTCCACCCGGCCGCAGCTGGGCGAACTTAGCGCCAACTGTGATCAAAAGTGGGCGCCCCGGGAAGCGAGCTAGGAGGGACGGGCGCAAGCCCAGTTCCGACCCCAGGTATAGCTGTGGGTGGCATTACCGGAAAAACACATTTAATAAAGAGCGGCGCCAATTTGAAAAGATGAGCTCATTTGAAACTCAAGCTGCAGGGCTGGCGCGCCTCGGTCTCTCCGGCCCCCAGCACCCCATCCCACCACCCGGGGACCCCAAGGCTCCCGGGCACTCGCCCCCTGCCCTCCCTGCCAGCGGTCCCGGGAACACGCGCAGGAGTCCCTGGCTCTGCGGCCGCCTGCTTTGGGGTGACCCCCAGATCTCGCCAGCTAGCCCCGCCGCACAGGTCTCCCAAGGAAGGGGGTTCCCTTGCGGGGTCGGGGGTCGCAGGCCCCCGGGAGCGTGGCCCGCCGCGTGCGTGTGCGGGATGCGAGTTGGGAGCGCGCGCGCGAGCGAGTGTGTCGCGCTGCGACTCCCGTCTGGGCTCCAGCGCGCTCGCGGGCCCCCCGGTCGCCTCTTTCCCGGTTCTCAGCCCGGGCCCCCACCGAGTTGAGACAGGGTACCTCGTAAAAAGGTGCTTCTGGCCGAGCAGGAGGCAGGGAGACGGGAAGCGGAAAGCCCCCAGCCCCGAGTTCTTCTCAATAAAATCGGACAAAAAATTCAGGGAAAAATAGGAGCGCTTCCGAGACCAGAGAGAGGGAACTGAGCTTGGGGAAAAGACCGAGGGAGATGTGCGGTCCGACAAGGGCAGGGTGGGGGAAACCCCAAGACCTCGAAGGGTTCAGTAGGTGAAGTCGAGGAGATGCCCAAAGTGGGGGGCCAGAAGACATGAGGGGGTCTCAAAAGGAGAGTGCAGCTTGAGAGACGACAGAGGGCGAGAGGTCTTTGGCACGAGGCATGGGAAGAAGGAAGGTCTGGCTAGGAGAGGAGACGCGGAACTGGGGGGGGGGTCCCTGGCAAAGGAGGTACTAGAAGGGTCAAGAAAAAGAAAAACGGGGGACTCTACAAAGGTGGGGGCGGGGGAAGCTCCGGAGAGCAGCTGGGCACTCCAGGGGCGCTCCTAGGGAGCCAGCGAGCCTGGGGACCCTCGGAGGGGCACAAGGTCGCCCCGACTCTAAGGCCCGAGGGTCTGTGAGCCCCCCGCAGTGGGGGCAGGGCAGCCGGCCATTCCAGAGCCAGCCCGCCGCGAGAGTCGCGGGGCTGGTGCGTGAAAGTGAGCGTGAGGGCTCGGGAGTCGCGGCGGGCGCGGCCCATGGGGCTCGGCCTCCCCGCTGCCGGTGTCCGGAGCCGGCGAGGCGCGGCGTGGGCAGTGCTAGTGCTCACCCGAGAGGGTCTCGATGGCGCGGATGGCCCAGTTCTGGTCGGGGTAGTCCACGAAGGCGTAGCCGGACTTGAGTAGGACCTGTCCCGCCAGGGGCAGCTTCCTGTCCCCGAAGAGCTGCCGGAGGTCGTCGGCGGTGACGGCGGGGCTCAGGTTCCCGATGTACAGCTTGTTCATCATCCGCGTCTTCCCGAGAGCCCGCGGCTCCCCCGGCCCGGCACCCGGCGCTCCCGCCGCCTCGGCTGCCCTCCTCTCTCCTCCTGCGCCCGCGCCCGCCCCCGCCCCCACCCTCGCCCTCAGCCTGGCTCCCCCCACCGCGGCCGGCCCGGCCCGCCCGGGGGCAGAGGCGGAGGCGGGGACTCGGCGCGGCTGCCTCCTCCGGGCAGAGTCCCGGGCGGGCGTGCGGACAAAGCGCTCGCTCTGCCTCCCGGTGCCGGGGCGGCGGCGGGCGGACGCACCCCGCGCGCCTGAGAGTTGGAGCGGCGTGTGCACCGCCGAGAGTGCGCGCTCTGCCCGTCCCGCGCCGCGCGCTCCGAGGGCTCGGTGCTCCCAGGCTGCGCGCCCGGCAGGCGGAAGCGGCGGCGGCCCAAGCGGGGCCGGGAGCGGCGGAACGAGGCGGCGCGCGGGAGGTGAGGGGCGCGGGCGTGGGCGGGGTGATCGCAAGGTGAACCCGACGTGGGCGCGGGGCCAGTGAGGTGCGCCTGGAGGAGAGCTCTCTACGCCACGGCTGACAACTTTTCCCCGCGCGTCCCGAGCCATGAACGGATCCAGAGACTTGCTGCGAGCCCAAGCTCTTGGAGAAGGGGGCGCATGTGGTCAAAGGAGGGAGGAACACACAGGTCCCCTCCCCCAGACCGTGTATTCTAAGAAAGTTACGGTGGCGCCGAGCCTCAGTTTCCCCAACCAAGGGGAGAAAGGAGAGCCAAACCGGAGCCCAGCGGAGGCCAGGTGGCGGCCGGTTTCAGTCCCAGGCTTGGTAGGCGTTCCCTGAGCTCTGGAAGGAAAGTTGTCCTTCCACGCGGAGGACGGAAGAGGAAGGGTCCCAGACCCTCTCCCAGGAAGGAGCCAGACAGATTGCCAGGCGGCAATCTAAGTCACATGACCCCGTGGGAATCTTGGAAATGAAGGGCTACAGAAGAGAATTAATGGATTTTAAGATGAGATGGCTCTGGACTTCAGAGTGTGATCCGGGAAGTGTTCCTTGGTTTTTAGAGGGCTTTTTAGGGTTTTAGTGGTTGGAGGTTATGTCTGGGTGGAGAAGTCACCATGGGCCATATGGTAGAAGGCCTGTCTACTCCATAGTCAGACCCAAAGTGTGCCGACATCCTTGAGCCTAACTTTCATCCCTAAAGGAAATAGAACAACTACCCCTTGTGAGGATGACATAAAAGGCTAGCTCAGTGATGTGTGATACACTGCACTTTGCTTCCATTTCTTTGCCCAGGGAAACTTAAAAACTGGGGGGGTGAGGGGCTGTCCTTAATTACTTGTCTTGATAAGAAAGTGATGAATTCTTTCTCATCTAGATATTTACTGGCATTTCAATTCTAGCTTTCGTCAAATATTCCTCTCTGGATTTTACTGCTCCTCGAACTAGGAATAGGGCTTTGATAGTGTTCCCCAGACTGACAGATAAACCAGGGACAGATGCTTTCTAAGTAAAATGTGGAAGAAACTCGCAAATGAAAACAACTTGTGTGTGCACAAATCACCTCAGACTAGAAGCCGCCTTCAGATTGCTGACACGAACGTTCCTAATTAGGCTGGTCATCTTTGTAAGGATATGTTTGCCTATTCACAGTAAATCATAGTTACAGGCTACAGAAAACAAGGAATTGGCACGGGTTGGTGGTCTCCCTCGCTGAAAGGTTAGTAAGCCTTTTATGTTGCATTACATTTTCAAACATGGCAAGTGTCTGTGGCCAAGCCATGGCTACTCTGCAGACACAGTATACCGAGTCTTCCTTAGCATAGGTGGGGTCTTGGGGGAAGGTGGGGCTCTCTTTTACACTGTCAGTGAGATTATTTTCAGACTCCTTTCTGGGAAGTAGCTGCTTTTTGCTGTCTTTGGTGTGTTCTGTCCTGCTGTCATCTTGTAAACAGTGCTTCAGGAAGATAACACAAGATTAGTAATGACAAAGGACACTTTTCTCCATACCTCTTATGGTTTTTGACTTTCTTGGTCCTGCAACGAAGTATTGGTCAAAAGAAGTTGAAGGGAAGAGTGGCTTATTTGGGCTCACAGTTTGAAGATACGGTCTTTCCTGGCCACAGAAACAGGAAGCAGCTGGTCACATGGCATTCACCGCCAGGATACAGAGCCGAATGCTGGTGCTCAGCTTGCTTGCTTGCTTCCTTTTATGTAGTCTAGAACCCCTGGCCGTGAAACTGTGCCGCCTGTGTCTGTAGTAGTTGCTCTCCTCTAAGCCTAGCCCCTTACAGATGCCCTAAGTCATCTGCGGTGATTCAAAATCTCGTAAAATTGACAAGATTAAGCATCGTGACATTCCACCGGGCAGTGGTGGTGCACGCCTTTAATTCCAGCACTTAGAAGGCAGAGGCAGGCAGATTTCTGAGTTCAAGGCCAGCCTGGTCTGCAGAGTGAGTTCCAGGACAGTCAGGGCTACACAGAGAAACCCTGTCTCGAAAAACCAAAAAAAAAGCATCATAACATTCCACTCCAGCTCCTTAAAATTCCACTTTCTTCTCATAATAAAAATACATTTAGTCCAATTCTAAAAGCCCCTATAGTCTTAAATATTCATGACATTGTTTGAAAGTCCCAATTCTCTTTAAAGACTGAGGGTAATCACTTAATTGAGAACCACCATAAGGTTAATAAACAAGTTGCCCGTTTCTGGTAGCAATGACACTATAAAGACTCCCACTTCAGAGGGAGGAGAATCATAGCAAGGGGTGGGGGGAAATCTGATTAAAACAGAAGCAAAATGCAGCAGGGCAAACAAGGTCCTGCAGCTCCCAGGCGCCTGGAACTCCTGAGGAACCCTCTGGGCTCCAGAGGCAGTTCATGGCCATGCGTCACCAGCTCTGCCAACCTGCAGCAGGCATAGCTTCTCTTTGGGGCTGGCTTCACTTAACACTTGTAGCTTTCCCTCCTGGGTTTCTCTGTTTTTATCATGTCCAACATTCTGGAGTTTTCATTGCAGGTCAGGCTTCATCCTGTTAGAGCTCACAGAATGGTCTCAGGGGTTCTTCAAAGCGATATCAACCCTGCGATATCACCATGGTCTAGCCTTAGTGACTCTGGAACTATGCTGTTACATTCTGTGGCACCTTCCCCATCTATCTATCATGCTCACAACTAGCATCATGTGGATGCTGATGCCGGGTTCTGCTGCCAGCTCAGGATGAAGCTGCCCCACAGTTTCCTCTTGGACCACGGTTCCCTTGGCCTTGGTGTTCTGATCCTGGAGAAACACATTTTTTTCTAAGTAGGTTTTTTGTTGTTGTTTTGTTTTGAGTAAAGAACCCCTTCAGTAACATTAGATCCTTTCAGATAAATTTGTATTTAGGAAATCTTAATAGCTAGGATCTTCCCCTCAGAATATCTCTCCTGTAGTCCCAGTACAGAGACCCAAGCTTCATGATGGTACTTTTTCCTTTAACACTTACAGCCGCTTTCAAGTGTGTCATGTCTGCAACTGTAACTTGTTTACATTCTTTTCCTCCTCAAACTTTCCATTTTCCTTCTTTTTGCTTTCTCTAACTGTAGGGCTGAATAAGAGCAGTGAACTGCAGCCTACTACAGTTTGAGTGTTGGCCTGTCTTGAAATTCCTTCACCAAGCACATTAGTCCCATTGCTTTCAAATTCAGCCTCATTCAGGTTCTCGGGACATAGTCAAGAGGCAGCCCCAGTGTTTGCTATAGAACATAAACGGCCCTAACCCAGTTCTCAATAGGGTTCTTGTTTTCCTCAGAACCTTATGAGCTGCATTTCCATTGGCCATATTTGACATTCTAGTTTTCCAAATTCCCACCAGCCTGGCCTATTAAATTCTGCCTACAGCCAGGTGGTGGTGGCGCACACCTTTAATCCCAGCACTTGGGAAGCAGGTTGATTTCTGAGTTCGAGGCCAGCCTGGTCTACAGAGTGAGTTCCAGGACAGCCAGGTCTACACAGAGAAACCCTGTCTCAAAAAAAATTCTGCCTACAGCATTCTAGGGCTTTTGTAACTCAAAGTTCCAAACTTACAGTCCTTCTATAAGCTAGTTCCAAGTTCTTACAGACCATTACAGGCAGGATTAGCACACCCATGGCCCCACTACTGAGTACCAGTTTTCTATACTAGTCATTTCTCACAGTTTGAGAGTACGCCTCATCCTGGTAGGGAAGGCATGGAGCTGCGTGTGAAGAAGCTGCCTGCGTTGGGTCTACAGTCAGGAAGCAGGGATAAGAAAGGCTGTCGTTCAGGTCCCTTTCTCTTTCCACAGCTTAGTGGGCCAGCCCATGGAGGATGCTGCCACACGCATTTAGGATGGCTCTTCCCACCTAAACCCAGTTCCCCAGAGTCATGGTCAGTTATTCGGTTCCCTGATGGTCCCCAATCCCATCACGTTGACATCAACATGCAGCAGCCACGGTTCTTAGAGGCAATAGATTTCCTGTGATAGGAAAGAGGACCTTTCCTTTGGAGATGATAGGGGTAACATCCAAGAGAAAGCCAGGAATCGATAGGGGTCCTTGCTCCTACCTATCAAAACTCACTCCTGGCTGTTTCCCTTGAGCTCCCTACATCAGCCCTCCCTAGGAGCTGAAATGGTTGCCAGTTAGAGTTCCTGAGTGACCTTGTAAACCTAGCAAAGCAAGATGAGAGTTTAGGATCAGAAGTTTGGGGACATTCTTCAAGTATTCACATTTCTTTCTAAAACCTGTGTGTGGTGGTTTGAATATGCTTGGCCCATAAAGTGTAGAGGAATTTCCCTTAATTATTTGATTGGCTAAGAAAGATGACAAATAGCCAATCAATGGACAAAAATGAGGCAGCAGGTTTCCTGGGCAAGACAGGAAGAGGAGGAGTAGGAGGAGACAGTGAATGGAGGAAGACAGAGGGAGAGGGTTGGAAGAAGATGGAGCAGGAGTGCATGGCCTGGAGAAACTGCAAGGAGCAGGGCTTTCATAGCTGGGGAAGAAAGAGGTGTAGAGGCAAATCTGCCCAATATAGGCCTGCGGTTTATAAATATATAACTGAGTTGCGTTTTCCTTGCATGGTTATAAGAGTTGCTTTGGTCATGGTGTCTGTTCACAGGGTGTCTGGAAACCCTAAGATACTATGTTAGCCTTTTCTCCAAGAGTTTCAAAAACAGTAGAGAAGCCTACAGCTTCCTGTCGATTCTCTGTGGCAGAAGAGCAAAAAGGTGGCCAGGACAATACTTTCAACTCCCACTTGGCAGGTAGGAATACTGAAGCCCTGGGGAGCAGCAAGCAGTCCATGGTCACACACAGGCTTAAGACACATGTGGTAAACATACTCGAGCCTAACAGTCCCCAAAGAACCAAGTCTTCATCCTAGATTTTCACTATAGAAATATATCTACCATATCTGCCTCTAGTTAGAGGTACTTTTTCTTTTTTCTTTTTTTTTTTTTTGGTTTTGTTTTGTTTGTTTGTTTGTTTGTTTGTTGTTTTTGTTTTTTTTTTTTGAGACAGGGTTTCTCTGTGTAGCCCTGGCTGTCCTGGATCTCACTCTGTAAACCAGGCTGGCCTCGAACTCAGAAATCCGCCTGCCTCTGCCTCCCAAGTGCTGGGATTAAAGGCGTGTGCCACTACCGCCCAGCCGTAGAGGTACTTTTTGATGGAATCATGTTAGCATTAATTTTTTGAAGCTGTGTAACCACAGGGGAAATGGTTATCCTAATCGAGGTTAGTATTGGTCAGTGTTTTTAGATAATGTGAAAAGCAGGAAAAGAAAATGAAACCATACTGGAAGATGGGGCCAAAGCCAAAATGGTATAACTTTGAGAATGTCACAACAGCATCTGTGTGTACAGTAGTGTTTCGTAGTGTCCCTTAGACGTCTTCTGTTGGGTGCATACAGGGGAAAGTGTCTTCACTTGCTCTATTCAGACTCCTCATTGGTGAAATAACTCAGCCATTTCATCACAACAAACTCCACCTCTCCTGCACTTTCCAAAGCCTGAGCCTTCTCAGAACGCTGCCCCTTTGCACATACTGTTCCATTTCCCTGGAATAACCTGCCCTTGAATGTTGCTTTCTCGGAATAACCTACTCTCGAACGTGCTGTTCCCTGTCCTGGAATGCATTTCTTCCTCTGTAACCCCCTTTCTCCTCCCATTTTGGCACCAGGATCCGTTCAGCACTTCACACAGATAAGAAAATATCCTGGCTAGTAGTCATAGTTGCTTGCTGTTGTAAATACACTAGAAAGGAACCTACCAAGATACATATCTTCTGTGTTTTTGTGTTTGGTTTTTGTACTGGGGATTGATCCCAGGCAGATGCTCTACTGCTGACCAATGGGATGTGAATTATATCTCGGGGTTTTTTAATGATGCAAGGGGCTAGGGAGATGGCTTAGCAGGTAAAGGTGCTTACTGCCAAGGCAGAGGACCTAATTTAATCCCTGGAATGCACACAGGGGAAGGAGAGAACCAAGTTGACCTTTGACCTCCACCTGCATCCCACAGAATGGTGTGTGCATACACATAGACACACATAAATATTAAAACTGTTTAAGTTGTATGAGAAAAGGTTTTCTCTTTATATAGTAAGTCTATGGATGAATGAGATTCTTGGTATTTTTCCTCTTCAGTCATCTTCAAGCCATACTGTGACCACGTCCAGATAATACTGTTGAATAAACAGTGGTTACCCGAAACCTCAGACTGAATGAAGGCATATACACATAATGGGTCTTTTCCTCTATCCCCTTGTTGAACACATCCATGTGCTTGTGACATCACAGTGCAAAGCAATAAGAATGCACAAGAAGTAAGTGGTTCCCAGATCCCGACAGGTTTATGGTCAGTGGGGGAGGCAGATGTGCACACAGATGTACTGTGGCATTTCAGGTGTGACAGTTTATTGTCAATCAGATGTCATTCAGCCTAGGCTTACCAGGGATCATCATGGAAGAATTGAAACTGGAAATGTGGTTTGAAGGATAAGTAGGTGTCTTAGTTAGGGTTACTTTTGCTGTGATGAAACACTATGACCATGTTGGAGAGGAAAGGGTTTATTCAGCTTGTCTTCCGTATCACAGCCCAGTGTCAAAGAAGGTCAGGGCAGAACCCTGAAGGCAGGAGCCGATGCAGAGGCCATGGAGGAATGCTGCACACTGGCTTGCTCCTCATGGCTGCTTTCCTCAGCCTGCTTTCTTATAGAACCAAGGACCAACAGCCCAGGGATGGCTCCACCCACAATGGGCTGGGCCCTCCCCCATCAATCACTAACTAAGAAAATGCTCTACAGCCTGTTCTCTCTCTTTTTCTTCACAAGCTTTATTTTTTAAAGATTTATTTATTTTTTATTTATATGAGTACACCCAGACACACACACTAGAAGGGCATCAGATCCCATTACAGACAATTGTGAGGCACACAGGTTGGTTGCTAGGAATTGAACTTGGGACCTCTGGCAGAGCAGTTAGTTCTCTTAACCACTGAGCCATCTTTCCAGCCTTTTCTCCGTTTCTCAAAGAAGGTTCTCTCCTTTCTGATAAGGCTAGCTTATGTCCAGTTGACATAAAAATAGCCAGCACAGTGGGCTTACTAGGCTAGGAAAAGGTATGAAAGGAATTGTAAATCTGTGGTAGTTTGAAAGAAAATGGACCCCATAGGCTTATAGGGAGTGGCACTATTAGAAGGTATGACCTTATTAGAATAAGTAAGGCTTTGTTAGAAGAAGTGTGTCACAAAAGGATGGGCTTTGAATTCTTGTGCTCAAGTGTAGCATTTTTCTCTTCCTGCTGCCTGCTGCTTCAGATGTAGAACTCTGAGCTCCTTCTCCAGCACCATGTCTACCTGCACACTGCCATATTTTCTGTCATGATTATAATGGACTAAGTCTCTTCACAGCAATAAAACCCTAACTAATACAATGTCCTAGACAAAAAGAATAGCATGTAAGGGATCAGAGAGATCGTTCTGTGGTTAAGAGCACTGGCTGCTCTTCCCAGCAGCCACATGGAAGCTCACAGCTATCTGTAACTCCAGTTCCAGGTGACCTGATGCCACCTTCTGGATTCGAAGGCACTGTATGCACATGCTGGACAGACATGCATGCCACGAAAACACCTACAAATGGATGGATAGACAGACAGACAGACAGATAGATAGATGATAGATAAAAAATCTACACACTTGTCTCAGGGGTTCTGTGAAGAGACACTATGACCACGGCAACTCTTATAAAGACAACATTTAATTGAGGTTGGCTGTCAGGTTCAGTCCATTATCTTTATAGCAGGAAGCATGACAGCATGCAGGCAGACATGGTGCTGGAGAAGGAGCTGAGAGTTCTGTATCTTAATGTTGCAGTAGTTGATTAATCTGCTCAAATTGCCCTGGTGGCAGCAGCACAAGTTCCTCACTACTGCTCCAATGTTCTGAGTTCCTGAATAAAAGACAGACGGACAGACAGATTTCTATTTTAATATGCCTTAAACAGCTCAATGAGTGGGCCACTCCCAAACTTCCACGTTGGTAACACCTCTCCTCCGATACTCCTGAGTTATTACTTACTAAAATCTATTTTCCATCTTTGCTACCCTAGACCCAGTCGAGGGTGCCCCTGAGACTGCTGTTCCCTGGCTCTTACATGATTGGTGTGCTCTCTCTTTTGCACCTCTCAGGTCTGGACCTTACTGCTTTCCTGGCTTGGCGCTCCTCCTTTCCTCTCAGTCTCCTTGCCCATGAATCCTAAAGTCCTGCCTCTGCCTCCATGCCCATCCACTGGCCACTGACAACCTTATTTGCTTATCAGGACCAACTGGGGGCAGTGACCCTGAGTATCTTACATACAGAATCTCGTGCAATTATGGGAACTCAAATAACAAAATGCAATAATTAGATCAAATCCACAACATCTTGATCCAAAGGCAACCAGGAGAGACTGTCTTCCAGGCAGCTAGGAAGAAGGTCTCAAAGCCCACCCCCACAGGGACACACTTCCTACAACAAGGTTACACCTACTCTGACAAAGACACCCTTCCTGCCGGGCGGTGGGGCGCACGCCTTTAATCCCAGCACTTGGGAGGCAGAGGCAGGCGGATTTCTGAGTTCGAAGCCAGCCTGGCCTACAGAGTGAGTTCCAGGACAGCCAGGGCTATACAGAGAAACCCTGTCTCAAAAAACAAAACAGAAAAGACACACTTCCTAATAGTGCCGCTCCCTGGGCCAACCATTCAGACATGTGAGTCTATGGAGGCCAAACCTATTCAAACCACTACAACCCCCAAAGTCAAACACACACATAGATTGAGAAATAAAAACAATAAAAAGAGAAGAGAAATAATGCAAAGCCAAAGTTCTTAAAATCAAAGACAAGTTCTCCAAACTGAAGGGTATGCTGAAGGCTCAGTGCAAGTAATGACTTGTCCAGAGCAAAAGCATGTCACTGTAACACCTAGCACCCAGATGATAAAAGCATGTGTTGGCAAAGTAAACAAGTGCAAAGGATTTGGAAAGAGAATGGCAAAGTATTTTTCTAAAACAAAAGAAACTGGAAGGTAATGGGACAATGGCTTTACAACAGAGTGGAGATTATTTTAATCTGGCATTCTAAAGGTAGGCTGATTACAAAGTCATGCAAAGATACAAATATGCCCCACTTAGTGAAATCCTCTGAGAGATGAGTCCCAGCCACACTGAAAGAAGACATGGGCTTGGGAAGTAGGATTTTCAATACAGAATGCCGTCAGCAGCCATCCAGAAAGCAATGAGCACACATCAGAAGAAGAGAGAAGGCTCAGAGTGAGACTGAAGAAGGACACCCCACTCCCCAAGAAAAAAGGGGCTCATCCATACAAATAGTAAATGTTCCTGATAAAATGACAGGCATATGGAAAACACAATAAATGGAAAAATACATGACTGTTCAAGCCAGGAGCCCTGGCTGTAGACTCAGTTGTGAAAATGTTTGTACAGTCACAACACAAGCATTGGTATATTACACAAGCAGCTACAAGAGAACTCTACAGAACAACCAGAAGAGCAAAGCCAGTAGAAAAATAAACAAAGACCGTGAACAGACTAATTCACAGAAGACAGAATGGAAATGAGCTCATGTGGCAGTGACTGAGAAAATTAAAACCACTCCCAATGCACAAATAGACAAGAGTTTTTAAATTCTGAGGCATTGGAGGTACAGAACATCAGAAATGATCTACCACTGTCCTGGCTGGCTGGCTGACACCTCGACCCAGCAGAGCTGAAGAGCAACTGTCTGTTAGCCATCATCAGACCCTACACCTGATAACCTCGATTTTATTACAGAAGGCCTCGGCATGTCTGCCCAGTCTGTGTGGATACACTGCCTCCTCTCTCTCTCATTCCAGATCATTGTTTATGATCTAGAAGACAGGAAGCAGACAAGAGTCAAGCAGTTCAAAATCTGAAGTGACACTTGGTCTTGGTGAGGGGGAATAGAAAATAGGGGCCAGAATTTCAGTTTTCCATGTTTGTTTGAATAAGGTGGTGCCATCCCTGGGTGTACAAGTCTGCTGCCTTCAGGCTCCTGAGAGCTGGAGTCTGATGCCACGAAGCCCAGGCTGATGGCAGGGATTCATTGTCACAATTTTTAAATAAAATTATTGAACTTATTTTCAAAAGCAGTAATAAAGCTTGGTGGTAAATACATGGATAATTATCTTTTAAAAATATTGCCCTAGCCGGGCGGTGGTGGCGCACGCCTTTAATCCCAGCACTTGGGAGGCAGAGGCAGGTGGATTTCTGAGTTCGAGAGTTCGAGGCTAGCCTGGTCTACAGAGTAAGTTCCAGGACAGCCAGGGCTACACAGAGAAACCCTGTCTCGAAAAAACCAAACCAAAAAAAAAAAAAAAAAATATTGCCCTAACAACTTTTTATTACAAGGCAAAGAATGCTTTCCAAGTTTGACGTCACATCATAATCCTCAGGATAACTTTTAAAAATGCAGATTTCTGAGCTGGCAAGATGGCTTGACAGGTAAAAGCACTTGTAGGAAGCCCTGATGACCTGTGTTCCATCCCCAGAACCTATCTGGTGTAAGAAGAGAACCCACTTCCAATAAGGTGTCCTCTGGCCTCCGCGTGTGCTTTGTGGTGTGCACTGGTGTGCTCACAAAATAAATGTCATTTTAAAGAATACAGATTTTCTATCGCTGGAATTATTATTATCATTATTATAAATAGAGTTTTTAAGGTTCCCTCTCCTAAATCTTCCCAGATTCTCTGCATTCCCACCCCCTCAAATCCACAGCCTTTCTTTCTGTCTCTCATTAGAATACAAACAGGCATCTAAAAATGGCAGTGATAATAATAAAAACAGAACAGAATAGGACAAAAAAAAAAGTCAGTGAATAGTCACAAGAAACACAGACTCTGAGACACATGTACACATATATTAGCACACACAGAAAACCATAAAAACAAACTCAGAAACCATAATATATATAAGCTAAAGGCCTGTAAAGTTTAAAAGAAAAAAAGACAATGAACTGTGAGACAAAAATAACTCTTAAAATAGCATTAAGTTCATTTTGTGATGCCCATCTACATGGGGCCTGTCCCTCAGTGTAGTCTGTATTCCCAGTGAGACTGCTGGAAATGACATCTTCTTTTGTGAGTGGTTATCAACTGGAGGTAGCTTCTGAGTTAGAGGTGTGCTCTCACGTCACTTCCTCGGTCAGCACTGGGACCTCATCTGTCTTAGCCCTGTGCAAGCTGCCACAGTCTCTGTGAGTTCATACGCGCAATAATTGTACTGTGTTTAGAAAACACTGTTTTCCGTGGTGTCTCCATCTCCTTTGGGTCTTAGAATCTTTCTTTCTGCCTCCTCTTCCACAGAGTTCACTGAGCCCTAAGAGGGATTTAATGGAGACATCCCATTTAGGTCTGGGAGTTTCAAGGTCTCTCACTCTCTGTACATTGGCTAGTGGTGAGTCTCTGTATTTATTCCCATCTACTGCAGAAGGAAGCTTCTCTGATGATGGCTGAGCAAGGTGACAAGAAGAATGTCATTAGGAGTCATTTTATTACTCCATTTCTTTAGCAGAACAAGAGCATTTGGTTTTTTTCCTATGTCTTTGGCCCATCTCCTCAGGTTCTTGGCCATCCAGGCAGTAGCAGGCAAGGGTTCCATCTCATGAAGTGGGCCTTGACTCCAGTTAGTTAGGCTGGTTACTCCCATAACTTTTGTGCCACTATTGCATCAGGGTATCCTGCAGGTAGATCACTGCTGTAGAGCTCAGGTGTGTAGCTGGGTTCGTGTTTACACTCTTCTGGGAGTGTGCAGAGTGAGAACACTCGTCCATGGAGCTGAAAGATGTAGGTAGGCACCAGCTCGACTTCTCTGCGCTCGTGAGTTTTGTGGGTGTTACGTTTAGCACAGGGCCTTACCATCCCTTTGTAGAGAGCCACAATAGCCTTGGCAGTACCTGGAGTTTGGGGGTTTCCATGAGGCCCCTTTGATCAACAATTCCAATGCAATCCATTCCTGTCACTGGAGTAGTTGGGGCTTTGTCTCTCTCTCACACACAGAGGGGATCAGTGGTTAAGAGCTCATCCTGCTTGAGCAATGGACCCAGGTTCAGTTCCCAGCATCCCATAGTGGCTCCCACCACCATTAAGTCCAGTTCCAGGTCTCGATAACTCTCTTCTGACCTCTATATTCACTGCACATGTGGTACACATACATACACTCAGGCTAAGCACTCAGAAACATAATTTTTTAATTATAAAAAAAAAAGACAAGAGGTTGGGATAGGTTGTAAGGTTAGATTTGGGAGGAGTTAGAAGGATGGGGATGGATTATGATAATATATTGCATATATATTTATGAAATTCTCAAAAATTAATACATATATTCAAAAGCACATAAAAATAAGGTAAACATTAACACTGAAATCTAACTTTTTCAGATTTTACTGGTTGTGTCAATGACATTTTCTGTAGCAAAAGAAAATTGAAATCAGTTTTTGCATTTAGGTGTGTGTGTTCTCCTTTAGGCTACAACACTTATTGGTCATTTGTTCTTCCTGTGTTGACATTTTTGATGTGTGTGAAGGCTATCTCCATGTAGAGTGCTCTCAAGATGGATTTATCTGATGTTTTTCCTGGGTAGATTGAGGAGACTTCGGTTACTCACAGGAACACCACAGAGATACATTGTTTAGGTAAGAGTATGCATTGTGTCTGGGAGACATGGCGCTGATGTGTAGAGTACTGGTGGTTATATCAGTATAAATCAGGTTTCTCTGTTACAAAGTTATTGAAGAGTTCTTACCTTTAAAATTCAAGCCCAGGTGGTTTAGTGTTTGTTGTCCTATTATTCTTTTCTGTGTATTTTTCCCTTCCTGTTCTAGGACCTCACACATCCTGGACAAGCTGAGCCATAGCCCTGTCCCTAGTGTTGATTCTTCATTGGATTAATCATTATGGTTTTAGTAATTCAGTGTTAGAATGTATAGAATTACTCATCTATCTGTGAAAAAGAAGTCTGTTGTTGGGGCTTGAGAGATGGCTCAGTGATTAACAGCACATACTGCTCTTGCAAAGGACTCAAGTTCAATTCCTAGCACCCAGCTCAGGCAGCACGCAATCACCTGTAACTCCAGCTCTAGGGGGTCCAACACAACACTTCTGGTCCTCATTCACACAGACATACACATGATTAAAAATAATGTGCGGGGGCTGGTGAGATGGCTCAGGGGTTAAGAGCACCGACTGCTCTTCTGGAGTTCCTGAGTTCAAATCCCAGCAACCACATGGTAGCTCACAACCATCTGTGATGAAATCTGATGCCCTCTTATGGGGTGTCTGAAGACAGCTACAGTGTACTTACAAATAATAAATAAGTAAACTTTAAAAAAAATAATGTGCGGGTACATGTTTTTAATACCAGCACTTAGAAGGAAAGAGGTAAATGAATCTTTTAAGTTCAAGGCCAACTTGATCTACAAAGCAAGTTCAAGGCCAGCCAGAGTACATATAGAGACCCTGTCTCAAAACAACAATAAATATTTTAAAATGGCACTAGAGAGATGGTTCAGAGGTTGAGAGCACTGGCTGCTTTTCCAGTTTACCCAGAGTTAATTCCCAGCACCCACATGGTGGCTCCCAACTGTCTGTAACTACAGCTCCAGGGAATCTGACATCCTTTTCTGGCTTCCTCAGGTACTGCACAGACATGCATGCAGACAAAATATCCATGCACATAAAATAAAAATAAACGGTTTTTAAATGAGTGTTTTCCAGGCTTCCATCACCTAACATTTGATTTCGGTCTAAGAATGTTTAAGTGTTTATCACTTACTAGTGCTTTATTCCCTTCTGCAATGTTGATCTGCCTCACCTGAAATTTGGTTTTGTTACTTTTTCTTCCTTCCTTTTTTCATTCTTTCTTTCTCATGTTAGTTTTACTGTATGTTAACTTTTCTCTTTTTATTGCCATTTAATATATAAAGTATTAAAATGGTTGTAAATTGTTGCTGCTTATATTAGGTTATAATTGTAAATTATATTCTTATGTTATTTTGGGTTTCCAAAATTGCCCACACGAGTGTTCACACATAAGACACCCAGGGATCCTGCCCCTAGTTGTTTCTGATTGGTAAATAAAGATGCCGACAGCCATTGGCTGGCCAAGGCAGACAGAGACAGGACTTTTAGGATTCCCAGGCTAGGGACAGAGAGGAATGAAAGAAAAGGAGGAGATCCATCATTCTGGGAGGAGAGGAGAACTGCCATGCCTGAGGAGAGTGGAGGACAGGAAGGCATAGCCAGCATGTGAAAAAGCCAGGAGAGTGCCACCCAGCTGGGCATCACTCTGGGTCCAGAGCAGCCAAGATAGAATGTAGGATTTATTAAGTAACAGGATTATCGGCAGAGAGTAGATTAACCACATGGAGGTTAGGAAGTGGCCCAACCATTGAGCTGATTAAAGCATATCAAAATATAAAGGCTGAGTGTGTATCTTTCATTCAGGAACCCAGAACATTGGGGTAGGTAGAGAGGTATGTGCCACCCCAGGGATTTAGTTAATTATTTAATACTACAGTAAACATTTACTGAGGCAATCCATCCCCTCTTCTTCTGTCTGACCAGTCTCTACTCATCCACAAGGGTGGCTGCCTTCACGAATCCCTGGTTTATCTTTCATATGCTTTTCTTTTTGTATAATTAAACTCATGCATGTTTTCTTATTCCTCTTCTTTCCCACAGAAAAGGTAGCCTGTTAGTAATAATCTTTTGTACCTTTCTATAGGCCACACCCAAGGCCTGTGTATACATTTCTCTATTGACATAACAATACATCCCAGAAAAAAATTACTCTCTCAGTTCATACAGATTTTCCTAGCCCCTTTAAGAGCTACACAGCACTCATAGTGTGCAGATAAATCAGTGATTTCCAGTGTACTGTATTTTTCAAAGGTAGATGCTCAGTTAAGGAGATGGCTCATTGAGTAAAGACTCGAGAACAATTCGGATCCCTGAAGCCCACTTGAATGGTGGGTGGGCATGGTGTCTATCTGTAATCCAGCTCACGGAAGGTAAGCTGCCTAGCCACACTGTCCAACAGCAAGCGGATGGGTCAGCAGTCAGCAGAAAACCTTGATATAGGGTGGAGCGCTGCCTTGGAAGATACCTAATATTAACCTCAGACCTCCATGGAGGCACACACACACACCCATGTGCATGCAAACACAATCATGAATATGCACAGGTACCCTGCACACATAACACACAAGAAAGCAGGAAATGCCATTAAGAACCTTGTATGCATACTTTTGCAGTCTTGGAACTTTATCTTCAGCATGCATTCTTAGAATGAGGTTGCAATGTAAAAAACCTGTGTATGCATGTTTTAAATATACATCGGGAAAGTATTCTCCATAAACACTAAAACAGGTTAGGGGAGGAGACATGGCTTGGGAATGTGCTAGCCCTGTAGGCATAAGGACCCACGCTTGATCCCCAGCACTCCCATTTGAAAAGCCAGGCACGGTGGCACATACCTGCCAAGCACACTTCTGGGAGGTGGAGACAGAGTTCATAGTGGCCAGGCAGCCTAGTCTATGGGTGAGGCCCATGTACCAGTCAACGGCCTTGTCTAAAAAAAACAAGTCACTAACTTTGGCCACTCACCTTTCATCCCAGTATTGAGCAGGCAGATCTTGAGTTTGAAGTCAGACTTGTCTACATTGTAAACATCCGCCCAACAAAGCCTACATAGTGAACTTCCATCTCAAAGCAATAACAAACAAACAAACGACCCAAGGCAGTGGCTCCTGCGGAACCATATCTAAGGCTGAGCTCTGGTCACCACATATGAACATGAACACAGTTATACCTGTTTCATCCCATCCGTTGTAAAAGGGTACCTAGTTCCCAACTAGTGCCAAAAGTGTGTGGTGATCTTTAATTTTTGCCAGTCTTTTAGATGAGAAATGGTGTAAGTGTAGTTATAGTTTGTATTTCTCTTACTTTGGAGGGGAAGGTCTCTTCAGTGTAGAAGAGTATGGTGTCTAGACATTTTCTGTTCCTGTCCACTGACCATTCTTCTATTGAGTTTCTTTCCCACTCTGTGATTTTTTTTTTTTAAAAAAAAGGTATATAAAGGTAAAAAAAGGTATATAAGCCCTTGGTCCACATACATGCGGCAATTATTTTCTCCCAGATTTTGTCTTTATCATGTTCCTTCCTATGTAAAAATTTTCACTTCTATGTATTCAAGCTTGTCTTGGTTCCATTTGGTTCTAAGTTATTAAGTGCTTTCTTCTGTGCCCACATTAGAAAGGAATCCACTCATTTTCTAAATTAAGAATATGTAGTGACCCCATGTGCAGTCACCAAAGGTAGACGCTGATGTGGATGTCAGGAAGTGCAGGCTGACAGGAGCCTGATATAGCTGTCTCCTTAGAGGTCTGCCAGAGTTTGACGTATTCAGAGGTGGATGCTCACAGCTAACCATTGAACTGATCATGGGGTTCCCAATGGAAAAGTGAGAGAGAAGGAGCTGAAGGAGCTGAAAGGGTTTGTGGACCCATGAGGAAAGCAACAATACCAACCAACCAGAGCTCCCAGGGACTAAACCATCAGCCTGGGAGCACATAGGGAGGGACTCATGGCTCCAGATGTATATGTAGGGGAGGATGGCCCTGTCAGGCATAGGTGGGAGAAGAGATCCTTGGTCCCATGAAGGCTGGACGATGTGTGTGTGGGAATTCGAGGGAGGGGAGGTGTGAGTGGAGAGGGGTAGGTGGGGGCACATCTGCAGAGAAGCAGGAGGAAGGGTGATGGGATGGGGGTCCCTGGATGGGGGGGTGGAATGGGGTAAGAGGATAACATCTGAACTGTAAATAAAATAATAAAAAAGAAAAGAAAAGAAAAAAGAATATGTAGTGACTTTTTTTTTTCTCAGACAGGTCTTATTGTCTCTCCAGGATAGCCTAGAACTTACCATGTACCCAATCTGACCTCAAACTCCTCAGCTTCTTGCCAAGGATTCTCAAGTGCTGTGATTCCAGATATGTGGGCTGGGTTGTGGAATCTGGTCTGATCTCTGGCAGGAAAACCTCCCTGGGAGTGTCAAAGTGATGACAGGAACCTCACTCCATTCTCCTGCTTCACTAGGTTTAATTCATTGTGAAGGGTTGTTGTTGTTGTTGTTGTTGTTGTTGTTTTTTCAATGTATTTGAGTACTATACCTGTCTTCAGACACACCAGAAGAGGGCATCAGATCCCATTACAGATAGTTGTGAACTGTCATGTGGTTGCTGGGAATTGAACTCAGGACCTCTAGAAGAGCAGTCAGTGCTCTCAACTGCTGAGCCACCTCTCCAGCCCCAGCTTAGTTCACTGTTACATCGTCCTGGCTTGTTTTATAATGATATACTGAAAGTGACAAAGTGACTTTGAAGACAAAGTGACTGAATCTGTACCCTGTTGAACATAGTGCTAAGGAATTGACAAAGCAGGACTCACTTTTATTATTCCTAGCTTACAAATCTTGAGGAGAGGTGAGATTTGGAGGAAAGTCACCCCAAGACAAAAAACTAGGTCCAAAGCATGACCTGGGATACACTACAAAGCTCACTGTCAGCTGCTACTCTCTAGTGCCTTTCACTGTAGGACTTTTCAATGGAATTCCCAGATCTCTTTATCAAAGGAGAAATTATTCTATTTTTGTTGTTGGTTGGTTGGGGTTTTTGTTTGTTTGTTTGTTTTTGTTTTTCAAGACAGGGTTTCTCTGTGTTGCCCTGGCTGTCCTGGAACTCACTCTTTAGACCAGGCTAGCCTCAAACTCAGAGATCTTCCTGCCTCTGCCTCCCAGGTGCTGGGATTAAAGGTGTGTGCTACTACTGGCTTGAAACGATCCTGTTAATATTCAGCACCTAACTTCTTTCCAGCAGAGAATGACTCCTCAGGCATGTGATGGCCTTGTGCCTTTTCTTCTTAAATCCTTGCCTTCAGGTACAAACTCTCCGGGAGTGAGTCAGTTAGCAGCTCCAAGTAACTACGGTGGCCACTGGTCCACATTGCAGGGCTTTGCTCTGGAGAGCTGTTCTCTAGGTTGGCTTGGCAAAGCCAGGACTTTGTGTCCCAAGAGATTATAACAGCCAATTCACAGACCATCTGAGGGAAGCCAGTCTCAAAGCCAAGTATGTACCTAAACTTATCCACAGAACAAACCTTAAAGGGGGGACGGGGCAGTTGAGGTATTGGTTAAGCTTTGAATCATGGGTTGTAATGACCAGTCTTTCCTTCATGAGTGTTCCAGACTTAAACTATGAGCAGTTTTATAGTATTGTAGCTCAGACTTCCTTGCATTGAGTCTGGAGAATGACTAAGGTAAAATGTTCCAAGATCTGGATGGCAGTAGCACCAGGAGCCTCCTGTCTAACACGTGCTTTAGTTTGCTTCCTATTGCTGAGATGAAAATATTGATGAATGTATCTGTCAGGGCATTATTTCATCTTACAGCTGCAGTTCCATGAAGGGAGTCAGGGCAGGAACTGAACCAGCGACCATGACAAATGCTGCTTACTGGCTTGCTCCTCATGGCTTACTGAGCTGGCTTTCTTATACACTCGGGACAACCCACAGTGGCCTGGGCCCTTCCATATTGATCATTAATCCAGAAAATGGTCCCACTGAGTGGCCTAAGGTCCATCTTCAGAGGCAGTGCCTCAATGAAGTTCACTGTTCCTAGATGACTCTAGCTTGTGTCAAGCTGATAAGAAAACAAAACAGAACTACCCAACACAGTAAATGTCTGTTGCTGGCACAATGGCCTTTTAAATACAGTATACACTTGCTGCCCACAGACCTGAGAGTTTAGCCTTTACTTTAGCTTCTCTCTAGGCTTCCCTGACATTCTGATACTGTTCCTTGTCTTCTCCTGTTGAGTTGTATTGTTCCTTTAGTGCAAGAAAACATAAGGAAAAGTGCTATCTCAATGTCAGAGGCCTGAAGTTGAATTCCTTTAATGTCCACTGCTACCTGTGTAACCTCCTGAGCCTTCCATCTTGAAAATGAAGAATTGCTGTCCAATACCTGGAACCAGGCCTGGTCCTCACCAGGCACCTGGTTCATGCCTGGCCCTCATTGTCAGGTACCTAGTACAGCAGATGTTTTCCTCCCCTGACTTGGGACACTGTAGCATCACCATAACAAACACTGCAAACTCAACATCTGCTAGAGGGGAGAAGTTTCTAGACAGAGGTGTTGGGATCTTAGCAGTCACCTGGCCCAGCGAGACCCCTAAAAGATAGACACCAGAGTTGGCCCAATGGTACCCACGCTGCATCTTGAAGCTCCCCATGGTAGAAACTGGTTGAAGGAAAACTTTACATGAAGTTGAACTACAATCAGTTTATCTCTAATTTTAGATCTTCATGTCTCTTGAAAGCTAAAAGAAATTTGTAAGATCTTCAAGTCCATCACCTCGCTTTGTGAATGAAAAGGTCTGGGAGTGTTGCCTTCCCCATCCTGTGAATCAGGCCATCTCCTCTCCCCTCTCCAGTCCCTCATCTTTGCATATGCACCATTTGTGACTCCCAGAACTGACAAGTTTCTCATTGTGCTCTAACCCACTGTGAAACAAGACGTGAGTCAGATCAGAGTCATTAGACCTGGAAATGCCAAGAACTTGAGCTGCACACACCCAGCAGAGAGAGCTTGGATAAAGCCTGGTAGACATGATGCTTTAGTTTTGTTGAGTAGACATAGGATACTTTTGAAACAGTTGTGCCAGGCCTAGAGGAAGCGCTTGGTAAGACTTGCCAAATTTCTGCCTGATGGGGTTTAACTTTAACCCCTAACATAAGAAGGTGACATATAGAGATATAGAGAGATGTATAGAGGAAATTTTCAAAAATGAAGATCTACCTCCTGAGCCTAGTATGCTAGGCTGTAATCCTCAAAGAGCAGGATGGTGAGTTTAAGGTTATCCCTAGCTATACATCAAGTGTGCCAGCCTGGACTACATGAACCGGTCTCAACACAAAACCCGTAAGCCTGCTTTTACCAAGTGTATTTGTGCACACTTATAATCCAATCACTAGGGAGACTGAGGCAGGAGGATCACGAGCCTGGCCTACATTAACAGGGCAGTGGTGGAATGCTTGCCTAACATGCATAGCACACATGGGGTCCTGATGTCTTCTCCAGCAAGGCGGGGAGGGAGTTCTTATAACTTTAAAATACATCTAGAAGTTTAGCATTGTTAGGATTTTCTGGAACTGGAAATGGTGAGAGAAGGTTCATTCCTCCAGAGCCGTTCAGAGGAGTGTCAGCAGCTCTTCCTGGTTTCTGAGCGGGAACAAGCCTGGCTGAAAGGTTTGCTGTGTTCTCCCACTGACTCGTTCAACTAGCAATTGTCAGAGAAGCTGCTGTTTCACGAAATTGCTGTAGTTACCAACATTTAATTTGATGATATTGTCATAGTAATTTAAGATCAATGATATATCTAGATTTGTATTTTTGAGATTTTCTATTTTTATTTTTTGAGATAGCATCTCAGGTAGCCAAGGTTGTTCTGAAACTCTCCCTGTGCAGCTAGCTATGGATGGCCTTGAACTTCTTTTTTTGTTTTGTTTTGTTTTGTTTTGTTTTGTTTTGTTTTGTTTTGTTTTGTTTTGAGACAGGGCTTCTCTGTATAGCCCTGGCTGTCCTGGAACTCACTCTGTAGACCAGGCTGGCCTCGAACTCAGAAATCCGCCTGCCTCTGCCTCCCAAGTGCTGAGATTAAAGGCGTGCGCCACCACCACCCCCCGGCTGCCTTGAACTTCTTATCCTCCTGATCTCCTCCTGCTTCTAGCTCCCAGTCTCTGGAATTATAGGCATGTGCTGACATACTGTACTGGAGAGTGAAGTCTTGAGAAATCTCCCTCCCTAGGAGCCTCTCACCAAGCCTGACTACCTAAGTTCACGTGCCTGGGAGTCACGTGATAGAGTAAGAGAACTGACTACACATTGCCTCTAACCTCCAGTGCATACACAATTCAACATAATTTAAATCACCTTCCTTTATGTGAAAGAAGTATTTCTAGAACCCACAGCAGAAGTGGTTTGAGAAGGCGATGGTTTGATCGGCTTGTCCAGACAAAGAGCCAGTAAGTTCTATAGCAAAATTAGAAGTGTCCTTGGTTTGCCACTATTCAGACAGACTGTTTAGAGACCTGTAAGATGGATCTGCAGCAGAGACTGGAAAGACAGCTCAGCAGTGAAGAGCACTGACTGGCTGTTCTTCCAGATGACTCAGGGTCAATTCCCAGCACCCACGTGCCAGCTCATGACTGTAACTCCAGTTCCAGGGAATCCCACGCCCTCACACAGACATAGGTTCAGACAAAAACACTGATGCGCTAAAAATAAATGAATGGATAAATAAATAAATTGATGTCTCAGAAATAAAAGTGCTTGCCAGGCAGACCTGACAAGCTGAGGTGAATCCCCAGAGCCCACGGGGGTGGGGGTGGGGGTGGGGAGTGGTGGCAGGTGAGAACTGAGTCCCTAGGGTTGGCCTCCACACAAGTACTGTGATACACATCACACATGTGCACAGGTGCATGTTCGTGGACACACACACACACACACACGAAATTAGAAAGACAAAAACAGGCTATTAGCATGATGTCCATGCAATGTTACTGGCATGTGTTGATGGCTGTTCCTATTTTCCTTTCTTTGGTTTTTTTTTTTTTTAAGTCTGTCTCATTTAGCCCAGGCTGGCCTTCAATTTGTTACATAGTGAGGCTGACTTTGAGCCCTCCCGGGCCTACTGTTTCCATGTAAGCAGCATCATGCCCAACTGTTGTTCATGTTTTAAAAAGAGCCACTAACAACTCTCACCAGGTCTAGGTATAACTCACACACTCCCTCAGCCAAACCGCTCTCATAGGGGATGTCCTGGGCTCCAGCTAGCCCCCAGACTACCTGTGAAAGACAAAATCAGCATCCTTCCCTCCTGCTGCAGTGTGAACAGGGTGCATTTCTGCAGCCTCACAGAATAGTGTAGTAACTGTACTTTGCAGCTCCATGTGAATTAATTTTAAAGGCTTGTTTTCACTTTCTTACATATTACAGGCAAGTTTTATTTTTTTCTGAAACATATAATGGAATCAGTGGGGAATATGGCCCACTTGCAATATCAGTGTTACACTGAACTCTATTTAAAACATCTGGTCTGACTTGGAGAAGAGAGGCCCGGTGAGTCCTGTGTCTCCCAAGCTCTGTTTTCCTTCAGGCTGGTGGTCTGCCATCTTAATGTAGCAGTAAGGAGGGTTTCTCCTGTCTTGGTCAGGGTTACTGTCATGGTTTGAATATGCTTGGCCCAGGGAGTGGCACTATTTGGAGGTGTGGCCTTGTTGGAGTAGGTGTGTCACTGTGGCCATGGGCTTTAAGACCCTCATCCTAGCTGCCTGGACGTCAGTCTTTCAATAACAGCCTTCAGATGAAGATGTAGAACTCTCACTACACCATGCCTGCCTGGATACCGCCATGCTATTGCCTTGACAATAATGGACTGAACCTCTCAACTTGTAAGCCAGCCCCAATTAAATGTAGTCCTTATAAGAGTTGCCTTGGTCATGGTATCTGTTCACAGCAGTAAAACCCTAACTAAGACAGTTACTATGCTCTGAAGAGACACCATGACCATGGCAACTCTTAAAAAAGAAAGCCTTTTAGTGGACTGGCTTACAGTTCAGAGTTTTAGTCCATTATCATCGTGGCAGGAAGCATGAGAGCACACAAGCAGCCATGGTGATGGAGAGGTAGCAGGGAATTCTACATCTGGATCCACAGGCTGCAGGAAGAGGGAGATGCACTGGCCTGGCTTGAGCACCTGAGATCTCAGAGCTCACCCAGAGTCATACTCTCCAACAAGGCTACACCTACTCCAACAAAGCCACACCTCCAAATTGTCCCAGTTTCTATGAATGAGCCTTTGGGGCCATTTTCATTCAAACCACCACATCTCCCTTCTTCCTTTTAGCTTTTGTGTTTGTTTTGCTTGTTTGTTTTGTTTCATCTTTTAAGTCAAGGTCTTATTCTGTAGCCTAGGCGGGACTAGAATTCACTGTGTAGTTCAGGATAGCCTAAACTCATGGCAATCATGCTTCACCCTCTCTGCTGGATTTACAGGAGTGAGCCATTATACCCATCACATTTCATTCGATGGCCCTAGGGATGGAACTAGGGACATTAATCTGCATAAGTAGTCCCCACTGTCCTACATCCTCAGCCCTTGGAATTGTGAACTATCCAACTTAGTTACTTCTAGAAACCCTCTCTAAAGCCAAGGGGACAGAGATCAGGGTCAGAGTTAGTGCTTTTGATAACAGATCTGAGCAGGCTTTCTGAGATTAACTAAATGAAACACAACATTGCTTGAAAAACAACAAACCACTCTGAGTAGTGTACTGTATACCAATAAGCCCAGCACATAGGCGGCACAGACAGGAGAATAGAAAGTTCCAAGTCAGCCTGGGCTTCAAAGTGAGATCTGCCCCAAAATAATCAAGGACTGGGGGTGTAGCTTGGTAGTAGAGTACTTGCCTAGTATGCATGAGGCCCTGGAGTCCATCTCCAGTCTTGCAAAAATAATATTAATAACCATAACAAATAAAATGTTTTTTTCACAAGCTTTGTGGGTTTTGTTTTTTGTTTTTTGTTTTTGTTTTTTTTTTGTTTTTTTGTTTTTTGTTTTTTGTTTTTTTTTTTTTGGTTTTTCAAGACAGGGTTTCTCTGTGTAGCCCTGGCTGTCCTGGAACTCACTCTTTAGACCAGGCTGGCCTCGAACTCAGAAATCCGCCTGCCTCTGCCTCCCAAGTGCTGGGATTAAAGGCGTGCGCTACCACTGCCCGGCCTCCTAATATCTTTTTGAAAAACTTTTTATTGATTGTTTGTGATTTTCATATCATGTACCCCAGTCCTACTCATCTCCCCCTCTTGTACCCACTCTCCACCCTTGCAACCTCCCCCACAACAGAGGAAAAAACCTCTCATTGTGGAAGCTATAATGTGTCCCAGTGTGTCCCACAGTACACCCTTTTGTCCACTAATTTATTTGCAAATGTTCATGGGAATGAGTTGTTGGTCTTGCCTGAGGCCTGTTGCCCTGTCTCATGGAGGTCTGTAGTTTTAGATCTGTAGGACCAGCCCCTTCACACGCTCCAGCAGATCATCCATGGTGTAAATGTTGGGGTGAACAGATTCAAAGCTCTGAATCTGAGCTGTCAGCGTGCCAGCTCCCCTGCACCCACACCACTGGGGCAAGCTCTTCTGCCCTGCCCTTGCTGGCCCATCCAGTGCCACAGCCAATAAGGGGTAGAGCCAGCCCTCCCAAGAGCATGCTCTGGAGGTGGGGGAAAGCTTGCTCATCTGTGCCCACGCCATCAGACCAGCTCTACTGTGCTGCCCAGGTGAGGGTTGAGTGCCAGCCAAGCCTGGGTGCTGCAGCAGGTGAGGGGCAGGACCAGTTCTCCACTCTCATGGTCCCAAGGCCAGCTCTTCTGCCTGCCATAGGTGATGAGAAATGAGGGAGGGGAGGGGGTCACTTCCTCTCCCAGCCACAATGCAGCAGAGAAGAGGCAGGGCCAGCTTTCCCATGCTCATACCCTCAGGACAGGCTTGCCCACACCCCTGCTACCAGAGTTAGCTCTACTGTGCTGCCTAGCTAGGCGAGGTGCATGGTCCACCTCACCTGAGTGTCTGGGTCATCTCAGGAGTGCTATGCTAAGTGCTGCAGCTGATGAGAGGAAGCACCAGGCCTCCCTGCTCCTAGGACCCCAGGACCAGCTCTCCCACAATGCCCAGGTGAGGGCTGAAGCCAGTTCTGTATCCTCAGACATCAACATATCCCTGGGTGGCCACCCAGACCAGGGCTATCTGCCTGGTCCTCTGTGACAACAGACCCCTGCTGTTGCAGGGTCAGAGCCTCAGATGTGTCCCTTGGTGACAGCACAGGCCAGGACCCCACCATGGCATCATATGGCACAGGTGGCATCACCAGCACTTACCTCAGGCTGTTTCTCACTACCCTCGAGTCTCCAGCTCTGCCTCTCTTCCTTGTGCCCACATCCTTCTGCTTCTCTTCCCTTCCATTTCTCTAGCACTTTCTGCTCTGCTTAGTGGCTCCTGGGGTCATCTCAGGAGTGGTCTCAGGAGTGCTGTGCCTATCTGTGTATTATGGCACCAGGCAGGGGTCATCCCAGGCATGGTCTGCCCCATCCCACCCACAGGCCTGCTTGGTGACAGACTGGTGGCCATCTCAGGCTTGCTCCTCATTGCCTGGACCCACCACTGTGGCCCCATTTGGGGGATTGTCTGTCTTGGACTCACTCCCATCTAGGGTTCATAACTACTGCCTGAGACCACAGGCCCCAGGTGGGGTTTGTCTGGTTTCCAGCTCACTGCTTGCTCTGGGAGCCTGTCTGGGCCCACACAGTACCCAGACTAGTGGTCATCTCAGACTTGCTTTTTTCATGTTCCTGATATCTTTATATCATGGAGATGTGTTGTCAGAGCACTAGTTTCTGTCCTCCTGGTTTTTATGTTTGCCAATCATACTCTTGCATATGTGGCCCTCTGAAGAGCGCTTGCAAGTCTTTCACAGCAACCAAGTCTCGAATATCCACCGGCCATTTGCCATTGCTTTCTTATTTTTTTTCTTCTTTAGACAGGGTCTTGCTCATTAGCCCAGGTTGACCTAGGGCCCACTATATAGAAAAGGCTGGACCTGAACACAGTTCCTCGAGTGCTGAGACTATAAGCATGAACCACCATATGTATTAGCACAGCGCACTGTTGTCTCTTTCCTATAAGCACTATTTTATGAAACATTAATTTTATTTCATTTATCTAATTTAATACATAATATATATTATGTATTATATGCAATAATATCTAATTTAATACAATTAGATTATCTTGCACATCTCAAAATGTCATTGAATCTTCTAAATTAACTTTTTAAAATAAATTTATATTAAGCATTCTCTGTTACATTTTATTTAATTTTTACATTATCACTCATCATGACCACAGCCCTTGTCACTCCACCTGAAAACAACACAAAGCATGGCATACCTCACCCAGGGAGCACTACTCACCTTCATCATGACCACGCAGGGAGCACTGCCTACCATCAGCGTGACCACACAGGTGTGGTACCTAGGTTCATTTTGGGTCCTGGGTTCTGCTTCTCTTAGCTGGCTGTATCTGGACAATTCACTCGCTTGGAAAGAAGGCAGAGTCTGTGTTTCCCTTCGGGGCATCGGTGGGCCAGATGGGAAGGGGAAAGCAGAGACTGGGATGAATAGTGCGATTCCTGATCTCCTCTCTGGGTACCTGGTGCCACCAGTGTCAGGAGTGGGTGGTCTGCGGCCCACGTTTCTTCTCAGGGCATCTGCACGCTGGGCAGGAAGGGGGAATGTGAAGCCCAGGATGAACAGAATCTGGTCTGATCAGGAACAAGTGCCAGAGGGGCAAGAGAAGAGAAAGGCCCTCCTAGGGAGTCTTAGTGTCCTGGCTCTTTTTAGGCAAAGGCCTTCTCTGTGGCAATCTCTAGTGAGGCAGCTCTCTGAGATGATCTTAACTTATTCACATTTTTTTACTGGAGGTGGATGTGAATGCATACACTTTATTTGGGATGAACCAGAGACTGTATACTTTTGGGGGGGAAGATGTGAGAATATCCAGGAAGGAAGGTCATTAGCTGAAGGGTAATGCTATCTAGATACCTCATTAACGTGGACAAGAATTCCAGGTGCTGTGCTATGTGACTGAGTGCCCATGGTCCTTTCAATTGGGGGTCAAGTTTATGCATTCCAGAGCAGACACTGGAGGCTAGGAGGGGACACCTCCACTTCTACTGTCTCAGATCTCTGGTATCATGTTCCCACGTGCCCTACACACAGGGAGCACTGCTCACCTTCAACATTCCCCCAGCTTCTTCCGTTAAAGGACCACCTGCAGGATGAAGTATTTTAGACATCTGAGGACTTGCACGAATCTTCTTTCTCTCTTTCTAGAGGATTGGTCCTGTGCTCAGAAGCTGCACCTAGCCCGAGCTAAATGAGGAGCATTACTTTGGTTTTAAGAGTTAGATTTTTAGTTTTGCATATGTGTGTGTGAATGTATGCCACATGTGTACTGGTACCCATAAAGACCAGAAGAGAGTGTCAGATCCCCTAGAACTAGAATTACAGGTTGATGTGAGGTTGTGAGCTGCCCTAGGTGTGTGGTGGGAATTGAACTTAGGTCTTCTGAAAGAGCAACAAATGCTCTGAACCACTGAGCCATGTCTCCAGCCTCCACCTCCAAAAAAAATCTTTTTTTTTTTTTTTTTTTTTTTTGCGGCAAAGTTTCACTCTGTTCTGCCTGCTCTGCCTCCTGCACACTGGGATTAATGACAAACATTGCCACACTTGGCGTAAGACCACTTCTGGTATCCCAGTTTCACATCCACATTGAGTGACCTAAGACTGAACCTCAAGCATCATTCAAACTATTTAAAACCTGAGAATAACATGAAACAGAAACCCAAACTCCCACTCAAGAAAGGTGGGGCAGATTCCATACTAAAAGATACTACCAATGACCTGACTTCAGATGCCCAGGTCCCATCATAAAAGTAAAAACATGAAAAACCAGGACAGTGTGTCTCCTCCAAACATCAGCATTTTCATAGTAATGTTCCCTAGGGAAATCCATTTAGATGACACAAGAAACAAATTCAAAATAATAATGTAAATATGTCTATTTATGTAAAATAGATGCCAGAATGGAAATGAGTAGAACTCAAATAGTTGAATAAAATAAAACTATTCAAAATACCCCCAACAAAATAAAACTTGAAATGATGATTTTAAGAAGTCAAATAAAAACCTCAGTGGAGGGGCCTCACCTACAGATCAAGTGGGTCAAGTGGAAGAGAGAGTCTCACAGCTTACAGATAGGGCAGAGCTAGACCACTTAGTCAAAGAAAATGATTTAAAAAAAAAACGGTACATGCATGAACTCTGGAATGCTATTTAAAAAGATGAAGCCTGTAATTAATAAGTATAAAAAAGACAGAACAAACTCAGGTTAAAGGCACAGAAAATATTTTCAACAAAATCATAACATCCCCAAAGTACAGAACACTGAATGTATAGAACAAAGGCTATTGCAAGCTGCAAGAGAGAAAGATCAAATCATATATAAAGACAAGATTATCAGAATAACAGCTGATTTTTTTCCACTGGAGTCTTTACAAGCCACAAGACATTGGGCTGATGTTCTACAAGTTTCTGAAAAACTACAGATGCCATCTCAGGCTACTATACCCAGCAAAACTATCTGTCATCCTCAAAGGAGAAAGAAAATTTTCTATAATAAAAGCAGGTTAAAGAAACGTGTGATCGCCGGGCGGTGGTGGCGCACGCCTTTAATCCCAGCACTCGGGAGGCAGAGGCAGGCGGATTTCTGAGTTCGAGGCCAGCCTGGTCTACAGAGTGAGTTCCAGGACAGCCCGGGCTATACAGAGAAACCCTGTCTCGAAAAACCAAAAAAAAAAAAAAAGAAACGTGTGACCACCTCTGCCAGCCCTGTAAAGGATACTTAAAATAATGTTTGGGACTGAAGAAAGGGATAAACATACCCAAAAGGCAGCAGCATACGTATACACACACATTTTAGACAAGGAAACAAACACCACCAAATCAACAAAATGACAGGAATCAATCAGTATGTTGTGCCACAAAGTTTTCGTGAACCTCAAAAGACTACCAAGGAGCTGTTTCTGATGTAATCACATTAGGGTCTTGTGGGACTGCGTAAGGGTATCCTGGTTCATGGCTGGGCATGGGCCTAGAACCCCAAGACTCTACGTGAGAACCAGCAGGAGTTCGGTGTGCCCCCAGAACCTAGTGTCCTGAAAAGCAGTCTAGTCTCCATAGAACTACATTGTTCAGTCACGTAGGGCATTACAGCCCCTCCCAAAGTGCACAGATAGAGGGTGTGACTATAGGCCTCAAGCCCTAGGGATTTACATACTAATGAAGGCCAGAGGGCAGAGCAAATTAAGCATGCCTGTCCAGATCCTCCCCAGATCCTCCCCCTTTCTCCCTCCCTATATAACTCGGGACTGCCCTGAGTTTTATGGGGGTACAACCAGATCCATCTACCATCCGCCATGACAATAAACCCTTTTGGAACCAAGGACTTCCTCATGTCATTGGGGCCTGCCGTCGCCAAAGCCTCCAGGCCGCTGGAACATTAGACCTTCCTCCCACATGTGGGACCCACCACAGTGTGGAAGCCTCCGGGACTCCACTGCTGCGGCCTATAATATTTCCCCACAGGGTCTCTTTATTACAAAGTTTGGGCTTACTGCTGGCCCACAGGACGGGTTTGGTCAAGTAGCCACAAACACTTATTGGGACAAGGTTTTATAAGTAACGGAAGTAAGTAAGGAGTGGTCCAGCCTGGCAAGCATTTAACTGAATGTCTATTGTAAGCAGACAGGTGGGTGCTCTGAAGCAAGACTGTATACAATCAAAAATGGTCTGAAAGTACGTCTGAAACAATCAGACTAATCTTTGATTAACTGTTGCTAGGAAGTAGCTAGGGAGTAACTCTGGCCAAGGACAAGCCTTAGGGTCCTTCCTGGTATGTGGGTGCAGCTGGGGTTCTGCTGTAGGCCAAGTTCTCAGGCTTTTTTCTTTTCTTTTAAGATGGAGGCCAGTTCCCGGATGGAATAGGTTTGGCCTTTCAAATATACATCTTTTAATAATAATCCTGAACATCAATGGTCTCCAATTCTCCACCAAACAAAACAACAAAACAAAAGCTACAGATTAGCAGACTGAATTAAAAAAAAAAAAATCAGGATCTTGGGCTGGAGAGCTTGCTCTGCCAGAGGACCCAGGTTTGGTAAGCAGCACCTGCATGGGCAGCTCATGACTGCCTGCAACTCCCTTAGGAAATCTGAGGGCATCTGCACCTACATATGCACATACTCCCACCCCCAACACACACAGCATTAGACCAATAAATGGTCTTATGAAACTAAAAAGCTTCCTTACAGTAAACAACAGCATCATTCGAGAAAGGAGGCAACCTGCAAATGGGGGAAAAATCTCTACCAGCTATACCTCTGACAAAGGGTTATTACCTAGACTCAAGAAAGAAAGAAAAAACTGAACATCAAGAACACAACCCAATTAAACAATTAAAAATGGGGCATAGAACTGTACAGAGAGGTCTCAAAAAAGGAAATGCAAATCACCAAAACCATTTTTAAAAAAAATGTTTTCACCTCCTTTCCCATCAGGAAAATGCAAATTAAAACTAGTTCAAGATTTCATCTTTGGGCGTTGGAGAGATGGCTCAGTGGTTAAGAGCACTGACTGCTCTTCCGAAGGTCCTGAGTTCAATTTCCAGCAGCCGCATGGTTCAAAACCATCTGTAATGGGATCTAATGCCCTCTTCTGGTGTGTATGAAGACAGCTACAGTGTACTCATATAAATAAAAATAAATAAATAAATTCTTAAAAAAAAAAGATTTCATCTTTGTTGCAAGATATTTGATCACGTTGTAAACCCTGAGACTGTGAACTGTTTCTCACTGTGGCTCGGCCTTGCTCCCAGAGCTCTTTGTTTACAATAAACAGTTGTAGTGTGTGGTTCAGTTTAGCACACACCTTTAATCCAAGAGCTAAATAAGGTCAACCCTAGGTCAAGAGGCGGAGCAAGTACCCAGCTGACAGGGAGTGAACACGAGCAAACAGAAAGGGGATGTCTGAGTTGAAGGGATTTAAGTCGGCATGGAGGAGAAAGTGTTTTCCTCCTGGATCACTGCTGGAAGGTCAGCTGGGGGCTTTCTCTGCCTCTCTGAGCTAACAGGCTTTCATCATAGCGTCTGGATCCTGAGTCTTCATTTCATAAAATCGAGCAGCTGCTGGGATTTTTGTTTTTTTAAAACAACACATCTTATTCCATCGAGATCTTTAAAATCAATAAGCCATGCTGGGTGTGGTAGAGCACACTGTTAGTGCCAACACTTAGGAGGCAGAGACAGGTAAGTTTCTGAGTGCTCAAGGCCAGTTTGGTTCACATGTCAAGTTCCAGGCTAGCCAGGGGAAAGGGGAACTCCCATTCACTGTTGGTGAGGAGGTAAAACAGCAGAGCCACTATAGAAATCAGTCTGGGGGTTCCTCAAAAAACTAGAAAGAGAATATGTAGGACCCATAAATACCACATCTGGGCATGTCTCCAAAGGACTCTATCCTACCACAGAGGTCACTGCTTATCCACGGGTCATGACTGCTCTGAACACAACAGCCAGGAAGTGGAAACAGCCCAGATGCCCATCAACTGGGGAACAGAAAATGAAAATATGGTCCATGAACACAGTGGAATATTATTCAGCAGCTAAGAAAAATGAAATTATTAAGTTTGTAAGCAAGTGGATGGAGCTGGAAATAATCACTCTGAGTGACACCCAGATCCAGGAAGATAAAGGCCTTGTGTTATTGTGGGTTGCCCTGGTGCTGTTTGTATTCTAGTGTTAATTCTGCTTCCTCAAGAGAGGCTACCCCGCTGGGCAGTGGTGGCGCACGCCTTTAATCCCAGCACTTGGGAGGCAGAGGCAGGCGGATTTCTGAGTTTGAGGCCAGCCTGGTCTACAGAGTGAGTTCCAGGACAGCCCAGGCTGTAAGAGAAACCCTGTCTCGAAAAACCAAAAAGAAGAAGAAGAAGAAGAAGAAGAAGAAGAAGAAGAAGAAGAAGAAAGAAAAGAAAAGAAAAGAGGGGCTGCCCCGACAAGTAGTAGATCATATATTCAGGTGATTTCATGTGAATTTTCTCCCAATTTCAAGTGGTCAAATATAGGCTGGAGCCTGTGATTGGACAGTGGAAGGGAAAGGCGAGGCTGGAGGTTTTAGAGAGTTGGGGAAGAGAGGGAAGGAGAGAGGAGGCAGACAGAGGAAGAGGAGGAGAAAGGAAGATTGAGCAGAACCACATGGCCCGGAGAAGCCGTAAGTATCGAGGGATCTCCTAGCTGGAAATAGAGCAGTGCGGTGGAGAATCTGCCCAATCTAGGCAGGCACTTATACATATTGTAACTGAGTTGTGTGGTTTTCACAGGCTTATTGGAGTTGGAGATTTACTGCAACAACATGTTCTCTGTCATATGTGGATGCTAATTTTCTTTAGAAGTGTGCATTTAAATGAGAGTATCCTTAAAAGTCAGGAAACTTGTCAGCGGCTATGGGGATTCCGAGGGAAGGAAGATATACTGTAGGTGGTGTGTAGGGAGAAAGGACAATGGGAGACGGAGGGTTAAGTGGATAGGATAAGAGGACAGATAGAAGAGAGAACATGGGAGGGACAATTAACATGATAGAGCTACGTGGACGCCTACAACTGGAGAAGCTTCCTAAAATATATACATATATAAAACATTTAAATGGAGTTAGTCTGTAGTGGGGGAAGGGCAATGCCCCTTCCATATATCACAGGCATCAAATAAATCCAGTTGTTAAGTAGGGGTTACCTCTTATTGAATAATTGGTCAATGGGGCCCTATAGGTCTCCCAAGCATTACAGACAATTGTCAATATACTTGGTTACTCTCTAAAACCCAACAGCAAGACCCTATAACATAGTTGAACCATAGATACAGAGAAATGAGGATGACAGCACCAACCTAGAAGCTTCGTCCCCACTCACGTTCATGGTGCTGCAAAGCTCTGTGCACGCTATTGGTAGAGAAGAGTGACAGTTGTCCTACCAGCTATGAATCCTGTGAGCTGCAACAGTGAATAGCCTGGCAAGATAAGCCCACTGTTGCAATAACGGCTTAGATGTTATGAAAGTAACCAACTACTTTATGATTGGATTTAGGTCCACTCCACAAGACAGCATGATGTTAACTGAGCCAAGAGCCCATGACTGGTTAAGCCATAGACCCCAGGGGAGAGTCTGCTAAATGGACATAAACTGCCATCTAAGCACTCACCTTTATACTTGAAGAGCATCTCTCAAACCTTATGGAGAGAAGCTTCTTTTTATAGTAGGTGGTGATTAATACAGAGACCACAACTGGTCAGCGTACAGAGACTCAGAGATGGTAGAGTGTTTAGCTCTAAAAGGGACATCTGTATCACACACACACACACCACCACCACCACCACCACCACCACCACCACCACCACCACCACATTCAAGTCATTGTAGAAGAGAAGGCAGTAAGAAAAGACTGTAAGAGCCAGAGGCAGTGGACGTCTACAGCAAAAGTGTTATCTGGACATAGCAGCTGTTCCTATATGCCCAAGACCTATTCAAGAACAAGGCAGCTAAAATTCCAGCATGGATGGAGGTGATCCTGACGTCAAACCCCTAGTGAGGAATTATTGACAATGGAAGGGTGCCATCTTTATGGATGCAGTCCCTGAGAAGCTACTCATGCTCCAGTAGTCTGGTCTACAGAAGAAGTTCCAGGCCAGCCCTCAGAAGAAACAAACAAAAGGAGAAAGAAGGAAAAAAAAAGAAAAGGAGAAGAAAAAATCTTGAAAGAAAAAATTTTCTTTCCTCTACAATTCTTGTCAAAATAACCCCCTCACTGTGTGTAGATGGGGGTTGTGGGGGGCATTGAATCCATGTACACCCTGGCAGAACCCCCTATGTGTAGATGGGGGTTGTGGGGGGCATCCAATCCATGCACACACTGGCAGCAATAAGTGGACTCAGTGGGTTTAAAAACAGAACACATGAAGTTGAGAGGGAAAAGTGAGGCAATGGGGGAAGAACTGGAGAAAGCATGGGGCAGACATTATCAAAATGTTTGTATTACATGCATGGATAAAATTCTCAAACAATTAAAAATGTGTATATTCTTTTTGTTTGTTTTTGTTTTGTTTTTGAAAACAGGGTTTCTTTGTGTAGCCCTGGCTGTCCTGAAACTCACTCTGTAGATCAGGCTGGCCTTGAACTCAGAAATCCACTTGCCTCTGCCTCCCAAGTGCTGGGATTAAAGGGGTGCGCCACCACTGCCCGGCGTGTATATTCTTGAATTTAAAAAACTAGGTGCAATATGTTAACCAGGAAAATAAAAAAAAGTTTCAGAATATTACCATGAAATGTTCAATTCCATGACAAGACCATCTGAAGATTGTGCTAATGGGAGAATATATTAGTTTAACCCTTTGGTTAAGCCATTTGGCCATCCACTATCAAGAGCCTGAACGGGATGGTCATCACCTTTGGCCAAGTGATCACACTCCTAGGAATCTCGCCACTGGAAATGCAGTCATGCGGAACGATGACAGACTCCCTATGACACATTGTTAACCTGTCATAATAGTGACAGATTACCTAACAACAGGTTTGTCAGACTAGATCTCCACCACTGAGTGACATGGGACTGCAATCAGAAATGTGGCCAAAGGTTTATGAAGTGTTCATTGTAATGTTTTTTATGACAGAGTGGATAAAAGCCAAATGCCCAAGAAAAGGAAAAACTGGTGTTACATTCAAGTGATAAAAGAGACGTGGAGGCTAACACCATGCTTCTTCCTGAAAGTCATCTGGAAGATTTACATGGCCTCTCTGAGTGTCTAGCCTCATGCATGGCCAACAGGTGGCTTGTAGTTCTGTAAGAGACTTTCTATTCCCTAAGAAAATAAGCCTGTCCTGGAAACCTCAGTTCCCAGTCCCTAGTCTTTCCAAGTCTAAGGGATTACCTGAAGTTCTGACCTAAGTGCCGTCTCAGGACCCCTACCCTCCCTTCCTATACATAGCAAGGGTTTGTTCTGACAAGAATTGTAGGGAGGGCAAGAATAAATTGTATTTTGGAGATTTTTTTTCTTTTTTCTGGAGACAGGATCTCACCATGTAGCCTTAGCTGGCCTAGAACTTGCTATGGAGAGCAGGTCTTAAAATCACAGAGATCTGCCTACCTCTGCCTTCATTATAGGTATGCACCCTCCTGCCCTGCTCTTTCAAGAAATATTTAATATTGGGGGAGATGCTATTTTGAAGTCAGAATTTCTTAATCATCACATTACTCTAAATATGTGGAGAGAATAACACAGCGAAGTGTTATCAGGGTTTACATTAGAGTGGTGGGCCTACCAATGACCTGAGGAAACTTTCAGGCATGGAGAACATCATCCCCAAGTTGTCATGGCTACCAAGTCTACCTGTTTTCTAGAGCTGCTGGAATCAAATGAAAAGTCCAAAGTTGATGTAAATAAACACGATGTTCTACACATGGAACTTGGACTGTTTTGTCCCTAGTGCCTCACTATCCCCTGGAGACTCTTGGGATCATGCTCTTAGATGCCCTCATGATGGATACACTGTGTCCTTCCTACTTTGGCTTGGGTGTCACCACATGAGTTACTGTGGCCAGCTGTTTGAGGCATGTGTCATTGAAGTAAACCAGCAAAAATGGGCTCTTTCTTGTCTTCTTGCCCTTTGCTTTAAGAATAGTATGTTTTACGTAACCTGTGGCCCAGGGAATGAGAAATGTATAAAAACATAGACCCAACCTACAGCTTTAAGTTTAAATAATGTCTAACAGTTGCTTAGAGGTTAAATGTCCGCTAACCTTAAGCCACATACTGAGAAATAAATGACTGTGATTTTAGGTCTTTGTGTTATATAATTGTTTTATGTAGAATTATTATGGTTAACTAATGTTAAATGTCCATGACATTCTGAGAAAATAAAAGGAACAAATGCCAGGCCTAAAGTCTATGACTGGGAGAGAGAATGGGTGTGAGTCAGGTGTAGTACAGAGAAGAACAATGAGGAGCAGAGAGAAGATAGCCTGGTCTACAGAGCTCAAAAGAAAGCCTTTCTTTGGGGACATGGAAATATACTCTGCTCCTCAAGGGGCCATAGCAAGGGCAGATATAGATAGATAAATAAATGATAGGTAGATAGATAGATGGATGGATAGATGGATGGATGGATAGATAGATAATTTTTTTAAAGATTTATTTATTTTATGTATATGAGTACACCATTACTCTCTTCAGACACACCAGAAGAGGACATCAGATCTCATTACAGATGGCTGTGAGTCAACATGTGGTTGCTGGGAATTGAACTCAAGACCTCTGGAAGAACAGTTGGTGCTCTTAACCACTGAGCCATTTCTCCAGCCCCTAGATAGATAATTATAAACTCAAAAAAACTGGCTCCCCAGTCAGTCAGGAACAGGTTTGCAGGTAAAGTACAAGCAGCTAAAATTGATTCCCCAGCAGAGTGGGTTACAGCAATGTTCCTATAATCCCAGCACTGCAGAGGCAGAGACTGGAATCCCCAGGGCTGTCTGATCCGCTAGTCTAGCTAAATTAGTCAGCTTCAGGGCCATGGGGAGACTCTGACTCAAATAATAAAGTGAAAAGCAATCAGAACAGATTCTCAACATTGATCTCTGGCCTACACACACACACACACACACACACACACACACACACACACACACACACACACATTCTCTCTCTCCCTCTCTCTCTCTCTTTGTCACACACACATACACATATTCTCTCTCTCTCTCTCTCTCTCTCTCTCTCTCTCTCTCTCTCACACACACACACACACACACACACACACACACACACATATACTCTCAAACACACATACTCACATGCACTCACACACACATATGCACTCACACACACATACACACACACTCTCTCTCACACACACTCACATATACTCTCAAACACACATACTCACATGCACTCACACACACATATGCACTCACACACACATACACACTCTCTCTCTCACACACACTCACATGCACTTACACACATACACACACACACTCTGAGTGTGTGACTTCCTTGAGTAAATGTGTGCTGTTGACATGGGCACAGCCATGTCAAGGACCCCAGAGCCACATCCTCATGGAACATGGTAAAGCTTTCCTCTCCCAACCCCCAGGATGAATGCAGCTCAAAGGGAAATGGTGAAGTCTTCCTCTGGTCCACATTTGGATGTTGGTAATGAGTGCAGAAAACATTTAATAGACCTCACACTGGTATTTATATCTTGAAGACTGGCTCCCCTACAGAGATGGTGTCTAATGCTTAGCTGAACCTGCCTCCTTGACTCATCTGTATACCATAAATTTCTCCTCCTTGTTTATCTGCCAATGGTATATAATAAACATTCTGTGAGTCCAGGGGCTATAGTCTTTCCATCAGAGAGGCAACTTGATCCCAGCTCTTCTATACATGTCTTTTTCTTCATTCCCTCACTGCCCTCAGTCAGGTCAAGGTCCTCCAGGAGGCCAAGCAAGGACACAAGGATACAGGAAGTATCACATGAACAGGAAGCCAACTGGGGACAAGAACATGGACGCTGGCTCCTGGGAATCTTAGATAGATAGATAGATAGATAGATAGATAGATAGATAGATAGATAGATATTAATATATTTTTATATATTATTTACATATTGTTTATCTATAATAATAATAATATAGTTTATTATTTTTATTTTATGTGCTTGGTGTTTTGCCTGCATGTATGTCTGTGTGATGGTGTCGGATCCCCTGTAACTGGAGTTACAGGCAGTTGTGAGCTGCCATGTGAGTGCTGAGAATTGAACCTGGTTCCTCTGGAAAAGCAGCCAGTGCTCTCAGCCTCTGAGCCATCTTACCTACCCCGTTACTGGGAATCTTACAGGTCAGACAAGGGAACAGTCCAGAGAGAATTATCCTTGTACAGGTAAAAGAAAAAAGGAAAGAAAGGAATAAATAAAACCACGAAGGAAGACACAGATACAATTCTAAGCATAGGGTATAAAACATTTGAACAAGTAGACTCTAGGGAGGAGCAGCTAAACTCTAGAAAGACTTTGGAGAGAAGTAAAATCTAGAGAGTCAGATGTGCATTAGTACATTGAGAGAATTCGGGGGGGCTGGTGAGATGGCTCAGCGGTTAAGAGCACTGACTGCTCTTCCAGAGGTCCTGAGTTCAAATCCCAGCAACCACATGGTGCCTCACAACCATCTGTAATGAGATTCGATGCCCTCTTCTGGTGTGTCTGAAGACAGCTACAGTGTACTCATAAATAAAATAAATAAATCTTTAAAAAGAAAAAAAAACAAAAAAGAGAGAATTTTGGAGACCTCAGAAGTAGTGTAGGTGTTGCAGTTCCATCGGTCCTTGGCAGTGTATGGGAGGCATGTCCAGGGAAAGGGGCAGGAGATTTGGCTGCCTGAAGAATAAATAAATAATAGAAGAAATGTTGAAGGATTGGATACACAACAGAAAGACCCCAAGCATCTTCCCATTTCTGCTTTTGGTTTGATTGCTCTCATGTTACATTTGGGAAATACACACACACACACACACACACACACACACACACACACACACACAGAGTGTACAGGTGATGCAGCCTGTGAGGTGGGCCTCAACCTGAACCCTGGCTGAGGCAAGTGCAGCAATGGTCTGTGTCTCACCACCATGGTTAAGGAGGTCTGGTGTATGTGCACCGGGGATGCTACAGTCAGCCACTGTATCACATCTGGGGCAGAGAAGGCAGCCAAAAACTGCAGAGCCGTGCAGATACAGACAGAGGAGGCACATAGCCAAGGGGGGAAAATCTTGGTAGCTTTAAATGCTTTGTGTCTGGTAATTGCATCCATCCATGCAGGTAAGGCCTGTCAAGGGATTAAGCATCTTCACACAGTGGCTTGGTCATATCCACACTTGTTTATATCAATGAGTTATTCTGTTTGGGGGTAGATATCGCTGTAATCACCTGCAGTTCCAGTGAGCTCCATCCAACTATTAAGGTAGGCTACAGTGCTGCAATTCAGACAGGACAACTGGGAAATAATGGGGCCTACCTGCGCACGCTTGTGCCCATAATAGTGATGTGGTCCAATTATGTTCCCATATCCTAAGAAAGAAAAAGCCTTAGGGTCAAGTTGGTTTCTCCTGCTACCACAGGATCAATTACGAACTCCAAGCCTGCAGTCTCTTCACCTTCGGTTTCTGTTGGGCATAGTGGCTGCTATGATCTTCTTCCTTATGGCCTAATATCCAGCGCTGCACTGAACCACCCCAGACTAAGTGTGAAGATCCATCCTGAACATCTACGAAATGAGAGGGGAGGTGTGTCGAGTGAATGAAGTCCCAAGTGACTGTGTCAAGGACCCCAGAGTTCCAGACCCATGGGAAAAAGGCAGAGCTTTCCCCCCAGAGTGAAGCTCAGAGAGAAGTGGCAAAGGCTTTCTCTAGTCCGTGTATGAGCGTCAACTGTATGCACAGAGTGTAAATGGCCAAGGCTTTCTCTAGTCCATATGTGAGTGTCAACTGTATGCACAGAGTGTAAATGGCCAAGGCTTTCTCTAGTCTGTGTGTAAGTGTCAACAGTATGCACAGTGTCCAGCACGGCCTTTACTCCTCACCTCCATATTTAAAGCCTGAAGACTGCTCCCCAGAGACATGGTTCCTGTTGTGATTACTAAAATGATGATTTTGTCTGTTATGCCCAAGTTGCAGGGACCCAAAGGCCACCATGGAGCCAGTTCCAATGCAAACACAAAAGGATCTTTCTTACAAGCTCATGAGCAAGGACTCTCAGCGTCCCTGCAGCATTGAGTTAGAATGAGAACCCTGAGTCTAAGGGGTGCAAGGTATTTAATATAGTTACAGCAAGCTTGGGGAATTTCTATATGGGTCAGCAAGTTAGTATTTTAAAAACGGCATCTCTGGTGTAATCTGCAGGAAACGAACACAGGGGCAAAACCACCTGACAAACAGGATGGCCAAGTTATCTATTCTCTCTGCAGGATGTCTTCAGATATCTATATGTACCTTGACCCTGCTATTGTAGCCTGGCTGGCTGCTGATGGGGAGTAGGGAAGCTATTGGGATGTTTGCTCAAGTGGACTTTGTGGTTTTCTTCCTGGAATTGGAGTTTAGCCCCTGGTCTCACTCAAAATGAAGTTTCAAAACCAGGGTTAGTTGGGCTTCACAGATTCAGCTGCATACCGTGACTCTACCTCCTTGTTCAGCTATATACAATAACCCTACCTCTCTGTTCAACTATATATGATAAAATGCTGAGCCTCTCGGGTTCTGAGGCATTTCCATCAGAGAGCCCAGTCTACCTGAATAAAACTTTTCTATGTGTCTGCATGTTTCTTTATTTTCTTACCTTCCCAGTTAGGTCTAGTCCTTACCCTCATGGGTCAAGAACTGTCTGTGCAAGGACGTGGAATGCACACACACCCTTTAAGACTCAAGGAGTCTTTGAGAGCCTGTGTATACATGTGTGAGTTTTGGGAAACCATGATTTAGCTCAGCGGTTCTCCACCTTCCTAATATCAAGACCCTTTAATATGGTTCCTCAAGTTGTGGTGTTCCTGAACCATAAAATTATCTTGTTGCTACTTCATAACTATAATTTTTCCACTGTTATGAATTATAATGCAAATGTATGATATGCAGGATATTTGATATGCGATTCCCAAAGGGGTCCTGTCCTATAGGTTGAGAAACACTGATCTAGCCTGAGACGTACATCCTTGGAGACCATTCACTGGCCTCATGTTCCTGCGCCCACAACTCTTGTTTCTCAGAAATGAGGTCACAGTTCCTGTCTATTTGTTTTGAGATAGGTTCTCTCTCTGTAGCTCTGGCTGGCCTAGAACTCACACAGATTCACCTGTTTCTGCCTGCTGGAACTAAAGCATGCACTGCTCTACCCAGCAAGGCCATGGTTCTTTTAATCAACTGTATACTGTCTGGTATACCACAAGCTGTTTATAAATTATTAAATACCATACAGTTTAGTTTTTCATGGCCATAAAGTATCTTCCACTGTGGTCCAACATCCTCACATTGGATGGGAATTTAAACACAAAGCATTTTTTCTATGTCCTATCTTCTACCCTTTAAAATAACACGAATATGTAAGGTACTCGTGCTTATGGATGCCAGAAGTTGACATCATGTATATTTTTCTATCACTCTCTATGTCAACTTTTTTGTTTGTTTGATTTGTTTTGTTTTGTTTTTGAGACAGGGTTTCTCTATGTAGCCCTGGCTGACCTGGAACTCACTCTGTAGATCAGGATAGCCTCAAACTCACAGAAATCTGTCTCTGTCTCCAAGTGCTGGGATTAAAGGTGGATAGCCACCATGGACTGGCTTCTACCTTAACTTTTTTGAGACAAGGTCTCTCACCGAACTTGAATCTGCCTCCCTAGCACTTCAGTCCCAGGCACACACCACTGTGCCTAGCTTTTCACATGAGTGCTGGGGATCTGAATTCAGGCCCTCTTGCTTGCATACCAAGCATCTTACTGAATGAGCTTTCTTCTCAGTTTTATTCACCTTTTAAAATAAATACTTATTTTTAGTTGTATACACATATGTGTGCAGCTGTACATAGGTATGTGTACATGAATACATGTACCCTTGATAACCAGAAGTACCAGGCTACATCTGGAGCTGGTTTACAGGGAGTTGTGAGCCAATTGACATGGGCACTGAGAACGAAACCCAGGTCCTCTACAATAGCAGTTCATGCTTTTAACTGCTGCATTATCCCTCTAGCCCACACCTACCTTTTAAAAACTCTAATACAGCCAGGCAGTGGTGGTGCATGGCTTTATTCCCAGCACTCAGAAGGCAGAGACAGGCAGATCTCTGCAGAGTGAGTTCCAGGGCATCCAGGGCTACTACTGCCAAGGACCAGCCTTGGTTGGATAGGGGTTCTGAGAGAAGAGGTGGCTGAGAGTATCGAAACAAACAACTGGAAATCAAATCATGGCTCCAAGCTGATGGCCTATGTTCTGCTAGAGACAACTTTCTTTTGCTGTTCTAAAAACTCTGTGAATAGTTCATCTTTTGCAGATCAAAAGCCCATTTTTTAATTTATATATCAGTTCAGTCATTTCCCCAGGTTCCCTTTTTAATTATCTCATGAATCAGCATCCAATGACCCCAGCCCCTTGATTCTTGAGTCAGCAAGCACAGGCACAGACAATAAGCTAGCTGGGTGGGACCCTGCCCCAAGGTTACCATTCCCACCATACCCAGGCCTGGACCTAAACTCCCTCTGTTCCAGGCTGACCATGAACTCAGGAATCTTTCTGCTTTCATAAGCATAAAGGAAAAAAACTCAGCTGGGTGAGATCTTGCCCTGTGATCACTACTCCCTAAATCTCTTTATCTTCTTCCTTAGTATCTTCCTGACAAACTGCCTTTGTTCCTTTAGATTGTGAGTTCCTTAGATAATTCATATTGCATCCTTATATTTTACATAGTTGAGAATATATATATATATATATATATATATATATATATATATATATATATTTGAACTCGTGTTCAGCCTTAAGGTCCTAAAGGTCAAAGCATTCTGCATTCTACCATTTTGCTGAGACACACCCTAGCCTCAGACTCTGATTACCATGGAGTCATTAGCTTTGGCAGAGAGGACATTCCTTGAAGGAATACAAACCTTGTGGTCACAGCAACCATCAACACTCGTGGAAGCCCATGCCCTGCTGGCTGTTTCAGGAGCAGGAACCATGTCATGCTGTCCCTTACATATGGCCAAGCAAGACTTGGCATGCCACACAGAGAAATTATGTCTCAAAAAAACCCAAAACAACAAAACCTCTACTACAAAGCTATATTTTAAAAACAAACAAACAAACAAAAAACAAAAAAACTGTCAAATAAAACTACCAGAAGGTAAATTAATAGGAGACAAAGTGAAACAGACAAATATTTCAGTAAAGTGATGAAATAAGATGTAAACAAATATTCTGCATGTGATGTCCCAAGTATTCAATAGTATTTAGCAAGAGAACCTCTCCACTTAGTCAAATCCTACACAATTTTTCTGCAGAGTCTAGCCTTGTAAGTCTGCCTAACCCTCCCCAGCTCACCAGATCTTATCTAGGTCCCATATCCTGTGCTCCAGCCTAGTCTGCAAGGACCTGCCCTGTCTACACCTGTCCCAACACATAGGGCCATACCAAGCCATAGTCTACTTCTCAATCCAGGCAGATCTACCCCCACGTGCCTCACACTGAGCCAGGACCCACCTCCTGCACACCAGCCTGTTCCATCTGTTCATCTGACTTCACTCCACCTAGGTCACTTCCAACCTTTCACCCAACCCACCCACACATCCTTTTGCCCCAATCTGCTCTGTCTATATCAGACACAGAACTAACAAAAGAAGCCCACATGCCCAGATCTCATGGCAAATATACAAACAACATGGAAGATCAGACAAGTATCTCTTGTTGAAAATCTACCAGTCCTGTAGAAATGTCTACCAATGAGAATTACCTAAATGAACTCCAGGACATAAAATTTAAAAGAACAATCATAAAGTTCATCAGAGAATTCAAGGAGTTTAAAGAAGATGAAAAGAAACAGGTCAGTAAAATTAAAGAGACCTTAAAGAGGATAAATACCTGAGCAACGCCCAAGAAAACACACAGGGGCTAGAAGGATGGCTCAGAAGTTAAGAGCACTTGCTCTTCCAAAGGAGCTGGGTTCAATTCTTGGTACCCACCTTATGGCTCACAATCATCCTTCCTGTTGTTCCTGTTGCAGAGAATCCAACACACTCTTCTGACTTCAGAAGGCACAAGGTATACATATACATGCTATAGAAACACTCATAAAATAAATCTAAAAACTAAAAAAAAAGAAAAACAAACAAACATACCACAAATAGGCTCCAACTAGCAGCTGACTCAGACAGATACAGACACCCATGATAGAGTTTGGGGACTCTTATGGAAGAATTGGAAGAAGGATTGCTGGTCCCAAAGGGGATAGGAATTCCTCAGGAAGACCAACAGAGTCAACTAACCCTGGACTTTGGGGCTCTCAGAACCCAAATCCCCAACCAAAGAACATACACAGTCTGGACCTAGGCCTCCCTGCTTATATGTAGCAGATGTGCAGTTTGATCTTCATGTGAGTCCTGAACAACTAGAAGGGTGTGTGAAGGGCTGTAGGCATAAATTTTTTGCACCTATTTTAATAAATGCTTAACCTCTCCTCTTGCCCACCACCTGTCAGAGGTAGTAGAAGGGAAAGGGATACGGGGGAAGTGGGCTTGTTTAGCAATAGTTCTTTGGGGGCAAACACCAAATATGAACTAGCAACTGCAGTCCAGTCCTCTCAGCAGATATCACTTACAAACCAGCAGCTATATTTCAATCCTGAAAAAAACACAAGGTTCATCATCTGGCCCAAGGCCACTGAAGCGGCAAGAAGCCTTGGGAATCTCACAACCAGTTCTTTGGCAAGTTTCTTTCAATGGCAGCATTACCACAAGCAGAGTTCAATAACACTATGTAAGGCAAACCAATACATGCTGTAGTCAATAAAGAAGAGTTAGGCCGAGCAAACCAAACCAATGCTCCAGCTCCCACTGTCTGAGGGGTCACATTTATACTCCTTTCTCATGAGTCCTTCCACATGTCTGCTATATCAAAACATCCTTTCACCTGTGTCTGCTTCAGGAAAACATTCTTTCATCTGTCTGCTTTAGCAAGACATCCTTTCACCTGTGTGTCCCAACAAAACATCATTTGACATAACTGACTTTCCAAAGAAACCAGAAGTTTTCCACTTCAGGGGCCTGCCCCAAAAATCGTTGCCTGTACATGGCATCTGTTCTACTAGCTGGGCTACCTTGTCTAGCCTCAGAGGGGGAGAGGAAGCACCTAGACCCACAGAGACTTGAAGTGCCAAGATGGGGGGGGATACCCAGGGGGTCCCCACCTGCTCAGAGGAGAAGGGGAAGGGGAATGGGGAGGGATTATGGGAAGGAGTGGATAGGAGGGGGCAGTGAGTAGGATATAAAGTGAATAAGTAAAAAAATTAAATTAAAAAAGAAAAAGAAAACACAAGTGTAAGGCTGGTGACAAACCTAAGAAATGACAAAGACAACCCTGAAATTAAGGATGGAATTCAATTTAAAAAAATAAAAACAGGGCTGGTGAGATGGCTCAGTGGTTAAGAGCACTGACTGCTCTTCCAGAGGTCATGAGTTCAAATCCCAGCAACCACATGGTGGCTCACAACCATCTGCAATGAGATCTGATGCCCTCTTGTGGGGTGTCTGAAGACAGCTACAGTGTACTTACATATAATAAATAAATAAATAAATAAAGTTTAAAAAAAAAATTAAAAAAATTAAAAAAAAATAAATAAAAAATAAAAACATTGAAGAAAACTCAAGCTTAAATTGGAATTGAAAAACCCAGCATAGAAAACTCAAAGGGGGCTACTGGGCAGTGGTGGCACACGCCTTTAATCCTAGCACTTGCGAGGCAGAGTTTGAGGCCAGCCTGGTCTGCAGAGTGAGTTCCAGGACAGCCAGGACTACACAGAGAAACCCTGTCTCAAAAAAAAATAATAAATAAATAAATAAATAAATAAGCAAGCAAACAAACAAACAGAAAAACCCTGTCTCACAAACCAAATAATAATAGCAATAATAAATAGAAAGTGAACACCTCCGCCGAGGGGAGACCCTCACTCAAGTCTCAGAAAGTCGTGACCACCCAGTAATCTGCTCGAGACACCATGTACCAGAGCAATTGCGAGGTTTATTAGGGCATGTGACAGCTAGCGGCCAGTCAATTCGTATGCCCACGCAGGAGCTGAATTGACCCCGACAGCCAGTTTGAGACGGGTTTTTAAGGGGAAAAACCACAAACCAAGGAATGGGGAGGGGGATGAGGGGTTGTTAAGGTGGCATAACATAAAAATAGCTGAACATTCCAAAGGAACCCAACCTACGTGAGTCAGGGTCATGTGAAAACTCTCTGTACGATAATCTTTCTCAAGAATGTGGTCCTGCCCTGTCACTGTGGCCTTGCCCTGTCACTGCGGTTCTCAGCTTGGTTCCAACTTGGTTCTCAGCTTGGTTCTCAGCTTGGTTCCCAGCTGGCTAACTTGCATTCTAGCCAGTTCCCGTAACTAGCCTTTCCACATTCTTAACTTGCTTCGTGGCTCTGTTTCTCAGAAAATTTTCCATGTCCTTATAAAGAAAGCCTAAAGAATATTTTATATGTCTAAAAAGGATTCTATATACCCAGCATCTATAATTTTTCACTCTACAAAAGAAAAAGAAAAAAGATTCACATACTTGCCTACAAGCCAATCTGATGGAGCCATTTTTTTTTTAAGTTAAGATTCCCCCTTCCCAGTTGACTCTAGTTTGTGTCAAGTTGACAAAACCCAACCAGCCCAGAGAATAAACAAACGGAAGTATGGCAGGCTAAAACCAGTGAATGTGATAGGTAAATCACAACACTTGCTAGTCTGGTCTGCAGCATCACAGAGCAATACTCACAGAACCCCTGGGGTTGGAGGGGTAGCAGCTCCTGCATGCAGAGCATCAGGAAAGGCTTAGTCACAGAATGCTGTCTACAATAGGTGCTTTCCTTTGACTCCTGCATCTCAGGCTGGAGAAACAGGCATTTAAGGAGATATTCCAGAGATGCCAAGAAAGTGAAGTGCTAGCAGATTTCTAGGGTAAAGTGGACCACACAGGAAGTGTGGTGGTTTGAATAAGAATACCCATTATTGGGGCTGGAGAGATGGCTCAGTGGTTAAGAGCACTGACTGCTCTTCCAGAGGTCCTGAGTTCAAATCCCAGCAACCACATGGTGGCTCACAACCATCTGTAATGAGATCTGATGCCCTCTTCTGGTGTGTCTGAAGACAGCTACAGTGTATTCATATATAATAAATAAATAAATTTTAAAAAAAAAATTAAAAAAAAAAAAAAAGAATACCCATTATTAGGCCCATAAATTTGAATGCTTAGTCACCAGACCCTATTTGAAAAGAATAGAAGGATTGGGAGTTATGGCCTTGGAGGAGGAGGCATAGCCTTGTTTTGGAGGAAATACATCACTGGGGGTTGGGATTTGAGATTTCAAAAACCCATAGGAGACCTACCTAAGTGCCCCCCCCTCTCTGCCTAAAGAACAGGATGTAGCTCTCAGCTCACTGCTTCAGTACCTGGCTGCATGCCACCTTGCTCCCCACCATAATGATGACCCTCTAAACTTCTGAATCTCCGAGCAAGTCCTCAATTAAGCTTTGCTTTGTAAGAGTTGCTTTGGTCATGAATGTCTTCACAGCAATAGAACAGTGGTTAGACAGGAGGGAACTGGCCTGGAGGGGACTTCCCTGATTTTGCCTTGTGGGGCTTTAGTCACAAAAGAATCAAAGGTTTCCTGTATTTGGGCTACCATATGCACTACTGTGATCTGACCTCAGGCAATCTCTTCCAAGAAAAGAGAAAAGCAAAAAGGGAGGTCAAGGATATATACTGTGTATATACTCTGACCAAATGCCTGGTGATCCCAAAATAAGCTTGAAGCAGGAGCAAAAGAACTGACATTTGAGCTGTCACAAAGCAGGCAGAGTTTACAGTCAAGTCTAATCAAGCTAACTAACTTCTTTTGAAACAAGTGAAGCAGAATCCAAAGCCTTTATATTGCATTTACAACATCCAGGGTCCGTGAAAATGTGACTCATGTCCAAGATAAAATAAAATGATCAGGGGTTGGGGATGTGATCAGTTGGAAAGTGCTTTCCAGCAAAAGCAAAGCCCTGGATTTTATTTCAAGCACCACACAAAACCAAGTATGGTAGATGGGCAGGTGACACGGCCAGGAGGTAAAGACGCCTGCACCATGAGGTACCACCTGAGTTTAATGCCACACGGTGGAAGAGGAGGAACCATTTTTTTTTTTTTTGGTTTTTTGAGACAGGGTTTCTCTGTGTAGCCCTGGCTGTCCTGGAACTCACTCTGTAGACCAGGCTAGCCTGGAACTCTCGAACTCACGAACTCAGAAATCCGCCTGCCTCTGCCTCCCAAGTGCTGGGATTAAAGGTGTGCGCCACCACCGCCCGGCAAAGAACCATTTCTGAAAGCTGGCCTACGACCTCCATGTGAACTATATTACACTTGCACATAAACACACACACACACACACACACACAGAGAGAGAGAGAGAGAGAGAGAGAGAGAGAGAGAGAGAGAGAGAGA
>NW_021604780.1:759034-776739 GCF_004785775.1 Grammomys surdaster | reverse complement strand
AGAGAGAGAGAGAGAGAGAGAGAGAGAGAGAGAGAGAGAGAGAGAGAGAAAGTTGTGTTATGCCCGTTCCCCAGCACTTGAAAGATGAAAGCAAGTAGTTCATGGTTATCTATCTTTGGCTACATAGTGAGTTCAAGGCCAGCCTATGCTACCTGAAACACTGTCTCAAAAAAAAAAAAAAAAAAGGATTCTATGAATTGTAAGGGTCATGGAGAAAACCTGAGGCTTTGTCTATTTGGCAAGATTGGAGCTTTGCAGAGAACTCCAAAAGGCCATTGGTGATGGTAATAGTGAAGTCCCTGAGATTTGAAGTGGTCAAAGTCCCTGAAGAGAGTCCAGAACCGGCCATTGGAGAAGGAGGAGCCTCCGATGAATGGAGATAGATTCCAGGATAACTGAGATTTCAGGACTGAGGGATGGCCATCAAGAACGGCAGCATGTACAGAGTGAGACAGGCTGGAACCTTTAACTCAGGTTGTGTGTGCTGTCAATGGCAAAGAGGATGTTGGACTCTAAGATCTAAAACCAGGGGACGTGCTCCCACAGAAACGCACATGGACAGGACTCGCTGCAATCACATGAGGTTCAGTTTAATGAAACTAGTGCACTAGGACTCTCTCAAATGCAGGCAAGAGAGTGTCGAACAAGTGTTGAGTACAGTACTTATGCGTACAGTATAGTTCACAAGGGTAAACCACAAAGTCTGACCTTTTCCAGGTCCGGTCCCTAGGTGACTCAGATTATGACAAGGAGTGTCCTCTGTTTGCCCAGGTTTATTACGTTAAGGGCTCAGCTTCCTGATTCCTGGAATGTATCTATGCTCTGTGCCCTCCTTACCCGCAGGTGGGCTCCCTCCCCTGTGGTCTGAGGAATGTTCATCAGCCTCTCCCTTCCTCCTCTGTATGTTAATCCAGCAAGTGTCCCCTGACTAAGGAATGTGCCTCTCTCAGGATGTGTCCTGGGACAGTGGGGTTCTTTTAATCTTAAATTTAAACCGAGACCCGAAAGTTCTACATTTAGACCCAAAAGTCTTACAGGGACCTACCAAAGCCCAGAACACCGTGAGTGAGTCAGATAAGACACTGAGTGTTTGATGTTTTACACTGTGTACTTTATAAAAATCTGATTGTAATTGTATTCTGATGTTTCCCTCTTGGAACTGAAAGTATGTATCTTACTTTTTATTTTCTAAGAGCCCACAGATGAGAGGCTTCAGACTTTTAAGGTGTTGAATATTTTAAGTAGACTGAATTTTTTAAATGTTTGAATTTTTAAAGACTGGGACTTTTAAAGTTTCACTATGTTTTATATTATCATGAGGTATTGGAGACAAACAAGAAAAAGAAAGGCTATAGTTTAACCATGATGTATGTATGTATGTATGTATGTATGTATGTATGTGTGTTAAGTTCACTAAATTTTCTGTCAACTTTACACAGACTATGGGAGGAGAAAAGTTCGGTTGAGAAAATGCCTTCACCAGATTGGCCGATAGGCCAGTCTATTTAACAAGCATAATCGGCGGGCAGTGGTGGCGCACGCCTTTAATCCCAGCACTTGGGAGGCAGAGACAGGCGGATTTCTGAGTTCGAGGCCAGCCTGATCTACAGAGTGAGTTCCAGGACAGCCAGGGCTTCACAGAGAAACCCTGTCTCGAAAAAAACAAAAACCAAAAAAAAACAAAAAAAAAACAAAAAAAAAAAACCAACAACAACAAAAAACAAGCATAATCGATTCTAGAGGGTTCATCTCACCATGGGTATTGTCATCTTTGGACAGGTATATAAGAAGTTACATCGATGAACAAGCCATAAGGAACAACCCTGAAAGCAGTGTTCCCTAAGGCCTCTGCTTCAGGTCCTGCCTCCAGGTTCCTGCCTTGAGTTCCTGCCCTGGATTCCCTTTATGCACTTTAATCCCAGCACTTGGGAGGCAGAGGCAGGCGGATTTCTGAGTTTGAGGCCAGCCTAGTTTACAGAGTGAGTTCCAGGGACAGCCAGGGGCTACACAGAGAAACCCTATCTCGAGAACCCCCCCCCCCAAAAAAAAAAGAAAAAGAAAAGAAAAAAGAAACCTTTCCTCTATAACTTGTTTTTGGTTACGGTGTTTATCACACCCATAGAAAATCAAACTAGAGGCTGGTGCATAAGGGCACACGCTTTCAATCCCAGAACTCTGAAGTAGAGGCAGGCAGAGCTCGTGAGCTCAAGGGTAGCTTGGTTTACACAGCCAGTCACAGGCTAGCCTGTCTAAACAAGAAAGAAAGAAAGAAAGAAAGAAAGAAAGAAAGAAAGAAAGAAAGAAAGAAAGAGAGAGAGAGAGAGAGAGAGAGAGAGAGAGAGAGAGAGAGAGAGAGAGAGAGAGGAAGGAAGGAAGGAAGGAAGGAAGGAAGGAAGGAAGGAAGGAAGGAAGGAAGGAAGACCAGTAAAGTAGAACAGCACCATTGCCAGCACACTTTAGAAGCATATTGAGGAAGACCAGTAAAGTAGAACAGCACCATTGCCAGCACACTTTAGAAGCATATTGAGTGACTGAGTGTAGGTCCCCATTCTCCTCAGGATCGTTGGCCACCTGCCCAGGAGGACAAAGGGAGCAGAGTCCACGAACAGGGTTTCAGACTGACCACAAGTACAAACAGTCACAATGACATACTGAGACCAGCACCAGGATGACAGATTAACTTTACTAGGGATGAATCAAAGGTTATATAATTTTGGGGATGGAGGCTAGAAATATCCAGGATGGGAGAAAAGTTGTTGATTCAAGTACTGAGATGCCTAATTAGCATGGTGAGGCATTCCAAGACTTTTAGGTGCTAGCTGAACGAGTTCTTATCAGGAGAAAGGGAGTTGAACCTGTAATCTTAGCAGGTATGGGGTGTGGCGTCTGGGAAAGGAAGCCTCACTGACAAAGGGAGTCCACCGTTTATTTGGGGGGGGGTTGTTTTTTTGTTTTGGGGGATTTTTTTTTTTGCACCAAGGTCAGGGCCTTCTGGAAAGATCAGACCTTAGCAGCAGGACAACATTTGTACCCTAATTACCATGTGTACGTTGTGGCATGGGTGTACATGCGTGTGTATGCATGTGCATGCAGGTGCTTGTGCACACACGCATACACACACAAGATTTAAATAGGTAAGTAAACTTAACAAGATATTACGGGCATAAGATTAAAGTTGATATAAATACTGGCTCTGACCCTAGGGCCAGTTATATAAGTAAGAACTGTAATATTTATTTTCTTCCCTTTTTTTTTTTTTGATAAGTTAGCCAATGTTTTCTTCCATGTGCAACAAAAAGATTTGCTAATAATAGCTAATTTCACATTTTAATATTTAAAAAAGATATCAAGAAGTGTGTAACTTGACTAGAAAAGGAATTGATGTATCTACAGAAAGAGATGTGGCTCACTCTTTGGGGGTAAAGCTACTGTGATTTTGTTTGAATTAATGAAATAGGTATCATGTGGCAGAGTTGAGAGTTTGTTTTTTTCTTTATTCAGAAGTCAATTAAGTAGGATTTTTAAAGGTGTGGATGAGGGCTGGGTAAGCTCTGTCGTGCTGGGTGCGTACTGTAGAAACCCCCTTTTTCCTGTGTACTATGCCTCTTCCTCCCTCATTAGGCAGAGTCCTATGTAGCCCAGGTTGTGATCCAGTGAGTCTTTAACTCTCAACTCTCCTCATCTCAGCCTCCCCAAGGTGCTGCTTTGCATACCCTGTGTAGTTCTAGACTGTGGAAGGGAATAGTTACGGAGGCTACAGAGTTTCTGCCTGAAGCCCAGTGTGTTTCTTGCTGCTGCATTTCATGTGTTTCCTTTGGTTCACAGGTGACCTTGCCAGTGTAAGGCAGCCCTCCTTCAGCACCACCAAATCCTGGGCCAGACTGTGTAGGGCTCTGCCAAGGATCATGTCTTACAACAGCAACAGAGTGCAGGCCATCCATCGTTGAAGTGGGTGGGAGACCAGTAGACAGACATGTTCCAGGAGACAGACATGTGTCCCACTTGCTCCTGTCTTTCAGCTGCATGAGCATCAGGGGGCCCAGGCCAGGGGGTTCAGGGGTACAGAAGCTATATAAATTGACTAACCAATGTCCTGATTCTGTCTGGTCAAACCTGAGACTCCCACAGCTCTAACTGAACCCAGTGTGACTTCCCTTGTTCCTTTCTCATCTCTCTTTCCCCCAGTAATTCAATTGTCCTACACTTACCCACAGTCTGGGTTTTTACTGGTTATAGCCTTGTGGTATTATTTAATATGTCTCTCTATTCCTATGAATTCCTGTGAGCTAAGTCTGTAAATTTCAGCAGATTAAGATTGTTGCTTTGGTTTTTGAGCAAAGGAACAGTTTGTGTCCCCCGCTTTTTCCACTCTTTTATATTTATTTTTATTTTATGTGTATGGCTGCTTTGTCTGCATATGTGTCTCTGTACCATAGCCAGAAGAGGAACTTGACTTACCTGGAACAGAGTTACAAGACAGTTGTGAACTGCCATGTGGGTGCTGAGAATTGAACCTGTGTCCTTTGATAGGGCATCCAGTATTCATAACCACTGAGCTGTGTACCTAGCCCCAAACCCCCCTTTTCCAGCAGAATCTTTTTTTTTCTCTCTCTCTCCTTTTAGATTTTTGAGGCAGGATTTCTTGTGTAGCCCTGGCTGTCCTGGAACTCACTCTGCTCTGTAGACCAGGCTGGCCTCGAACTCAGAAATCCACCTGCCTCTGCCTCCTGAGTGCTGGGACTAAAGGCAGGTGCCCCCACACCCCCGCTTTTTTTTTTTTTTTTTTTTTTTTTTTGTCAGCAGAATCTTACTATGTTGTTCATGTTCAAACTCTCACACTTTGCTGGACAGATGTATCAGCAGTTATGGCTGGGTGGTGGTGGTGCATGCCTTTAATCCCAGCACTTGGGAGGCAGAGGCAGGCGGATTTCTGAGTTCGAGAGTTCGAGGCTAGCCTGATCTACAGAGTGAGTTCCAGGACAACCAGGGCTACGCAGAGAAACCCTGTCTTTATGGGCACTTCCAAAGGTCCTGAGTTCAAATCCTAGCAACCACATGGTGGCTCACAAACATCTGTAATGGGATCTGATGCCCTCTTCTGGTGTGTATGAAATCAGAGCACTCATATACATAAGATAAATAAATCTTATTTTTTAAAAAAGTGTTCCAAACTCACATACTCAAGTGATCCTCCTGCCTCACCCTCAAGAGCAACTGCAACTGTTGGCACACATCACCACATCTAGCTGGGATACATTTTTTTCTCTCCTTTTAGATTTTTGAGGCAGGATTTCTTGTGTAGCCCTGGCTGTCCTGGAACTCAGTCTGTAGACCAGGCTGGCCTCAAATTCAGTGATCTGCCTGCTTCTGTCTCCCAAGTGCTGGGATTAAAGATGTATGTCACCACTGCCTGGCTTACACATTGTTATGATGAGTGTCTGGTGCTTCCTGCAGTCAACATGATCAGCACTATTCCATCATTAGTGCAAAGTGGTAACATCGTTCTTCCTCTATTAGCTTTTCTCTTTTTTAAAAAACATAATGATTAGGGTTTAACTAAGAGAGAACCTCGGCAAACCCAAAACTGAAGGAGATTATATAAAGTAACTGGCCATGATTCTTCAAAGCTGTCATGATCTTGGGACAAAGAAAATACTGAGGCAATCTTCCTAAATAGAGCAACAGAAGGGATAGCACCATTACTGAAAGGTATGCAATTGCTGTTTCTCCACTGGGCCAGATCAGTGGGCCCTCACCCCACAGCCTGCCTATCTATCTCCTAGGAAGTCTGTAGTAACCAGAGATACAGGTGAGACTCCTGCCCCCAGACCCACATCAGTTGGGGCACTCACAGAGCCCAGTTGACATGGGACCTACCCCCTCTGCCAGAGCCCCATACTCTAGTCTGCTCCTCCACCAGGGCAGGATCTGCAGGCCTGCTCCCCTCCCTCACCCCACAGCCTGCCTGTCTCCTAGGAGGTCTGCCCTAACCAGGGACACAGGAGGATTGCTGTACCCAGGGACACAGAGGCCTGCACTAATGAGGAACAAAGGAGCACCCTCACCCCCCAACCAGAGATAGCACTGTCTGCCTCCCAGGAGGCTGGCACTAACCCAGGCCACAGAGCTCTCTACCTGCCTTCAAGGAGGTTGGCTCTAGTCAAGGACACCCAAGCTAGATAATACCAGAGATAACCAGATGGTGAGAGGTAAGAACAAGAACATAAGCAACAGAAACCAATGCCACTTGGCACCATGAGAACCCAGCTCTCCCACCACAGCAAGCCCTGGATACCCTAACATACCTGAAAAGCAAGATTCTGACCTAAAATCCCATTTCTTGAAGATGATAGAGACCTTTTAAGGAGGATATAAATAACTCCCTTAAAGAAATAAAGGAAAACATAGGCAAACAGGTAGATGCCCTTAAAGAGGCAACAAATAAATCTCTTAAAGAAATACAGGAAAACACAATCAAGCAGGTGAAGGAATTAAACAAAAAGGTCCAAGACCTAAAAATGGAAATAGAAACAATAAAGAAATCACAAATCGAGGCAACCCTGGAGATGGACAACTTAGGGAAGAGATCAGGGGCTACAGATGCAAGCATCACCAACAGAATACAAGAGATAGAAGAGAAAATCTGAGGTACAGAAGATACTATAGTTGATATTGACACATCAAAGAAAATACAAAACAGCTGGGCGGTGGTGGTGTACACCTTTAAGCCCAGCACTTGGGAGGCAGAGGCAAGCGGATTTCTGAGTTCAAGGCCAGCCTGGTCTACAGAGTGAGTTCCAGGACAGCCAGGACTACACAGAGAAACCTTGTCTCGAAAATACCGAAAAGAAGAGAAAAGAAAAGAAAAGAAAAGAAAAGAAAAGAAAAGAAAAGAAAAGAAAAGACAAAGTATAAAAAGCTTCTAACCCAAAGCATCCAAGAAATTCAGGATACAATGAAAAGATCAAATCTAAGAATAATAGGAAGAGAAAAGTGACAAGATTCCCAGCTCAAAGGGCCAGAAAACATCTTCAACAAAATCATAGAAGAAAACTTCCCTAATCTAAAGGAAAAGATGGCTATAAATGTACAAGAAGCCTACAGAACAACAAATAGATTGGAACAGAAAAGAAAATTTTCCTGTCACATAATAGTCAAATACTAAATGCACAGACCAAAGAAAGAACATTAAAAGCTGTAAGGGAAAAGGGCTAAGCAACATATAAAGGAGACCTATTAGAATTACTCTGGGCGCCGGGTGGTGGTGGCGCACGCCTTTAATCCCAGCACTCGGGAGGCAGAGGCAGGCGGATTCCTGAGTTCGAGGCCAGCCTGGTCTACAGAGTGAGTTCCAGGACAGCCCGGGCTATACAGAGAAACCCTGTCTCGAAAAACCAAAAAAAAAAAAAAAAAAAAAAAAAAAGAATTACTCTGGGCGTATCAACAGAGACCATAAAAGCCAGAAGATCCTGAAAAGAAGTCATCCAGACCCTACAAGAACACAAATGCTAGCCCAGGCTACTATACCCAGCAAAACTCTCAACCACCATACATGGAAAAACCAAGATATTCCATGACAAAACCAAATTTAAACAATATCTTTCTGCTAATCCATCCCTACAGAGGATACTGGAAGGAAAAGTCTAGCACAAGCATGGTAACTATACCCAAAAAACCACAAACACAAGAAATTAAACATCTCACAACAAACCCAGAAGAAGCAAATCACACACACACACACACACACACACACACAATACCACCTCTAACAACAAAACAATCATCAGTCTTTAATATCTCCCAATAACAATGTATTCAATTTCCCAATAAAAAGGCACAAGCTAACAGACTGGATACCTAAACAGGATCCAGCATTTTGCTTCATACAAGAAACACACTTCACTGACAAAGACAGATACTATCTCAGTGTAAAGAGCTGGAAAAAAGTTTTCCAAGCAAATGGTCCCAAGAACAAGCTGGAATTGCCCAATATCCAATGAAATAGACTTTCAATCAAAAGTTATCAAAAGAGATGGGGAAGGACACTACATATTTACCAAAGGAAAAATCCACCAAGAAGAAGTCTCAATTCTAACATTTACGCCCCAAATATAAGGGCACCCATATTCATAAAAGAAAGTTTACTAAAGCTGAAAAGCCACATTTGAACTTCACACAATAATAGTGGGAGTCTTCAACACCCTACTCTCACCAACGAACAGGCCATTGAAACAGAAACTCAACAGAGACACAATGAAACTAATAGAGGTTATAAACCAAATGGATTTAACAGATATCTATAGAACATTTCACCCCAAAACAAAAGAATATACCTTCTTCTCAGCACCTCAGGGAACCTTCTCCAAAATTGACCATATAATCGGACACAAAACAGGCCTCAACAGATACAAGAAGATTGAAATAACCCCATACATTCTATCAGATCACCATGGACTAAGGCTGGACTTTAATAATAACAAAAACAACAGAAAGCCCACATATTCATGGAAACTGAACAACTCTCTACTCCATGATAACTTGGTCAGGGAAGAAATAAAGACTTTACAGAATTCAATGAAAATGAAGACACGGTCTACCCAAACTCATAAGACACAATGAAAGCAGTGTTAAGAGGAAAATTCATAGCACTGAGTGTCTTCATAAAGAAATTGGAGAGATACCATACTAGCAATTTAACAGCACACCTGAAAGCTCTAGAACAGAAAGAAGCAAACATACCCAAGAGGAGTAGACAGCAGGAAATAGTCAAACACAGGGCTGAAAGCAACCAATTAGAAACAAAGAGAACATCACAAAGAATCAACAAAGCCAAAAGTTGGTTCTTTGAGAAAATCAGCAAGATAGATAACCCCTTAGCCAAACTAAACAAAGGCACAGAGACAGTATCCAAATTAACAAAATCAGAAATGAAAAGGGAGACATAATGACAGAAACTGAGAAAATTAAAAAAAATCATCAGAACCTACTACAAAAGCCTACTCAACAAAACTGAAAAATCTAGATGAAATGGATGATTTTTCTAGACAGATACCATGAACCAAAGTTAAATCAAGATCAAGTAAACTATCTAAACAGTCTCATAACTGCTAAAGAAATAGAAGTAGTCATTAAAATCCTCCCAACCGACAAAACCCAGGGCCAGATAGTTTTATTGCAGAATTCTATGTGGCCTTCAAAGAAGAGCTAATGCCAATACTCTTAAAACTATTCCACAAGCTGGGGGGTGGTGGCACACGCCTTTAATCTCAGCACTCAAGAGACAGAGGCAGGTGGATTTCTGAGTTCGAGGTCAGCCTGGTCTACAGAGTGAGTTCCAGGACAGCCAGGACTATACAGAGAAACCCTGTCTCGAAAACAAACAACAAACAAACAAACAAACAAAAACTATTCCACAAAATAGAAGCAGAAGGAACACTATCTAATACATTCTATGAAGCCATAGACACTCTAATACCTTAACCATACAAAAACTCAACAAAGAAAGAGAACATCAGGCTAATTTCGGTTATGAATATTGATGTAAAAATACTCAAAAAAATTCTCACAAACTGAATCCAAGAACACATCATTCACCATGATCAAGTAGGCTTCATCCCAGGAATGCAAGGATGGTTCAATATATGAAAATCCATCAATGTAATATACAAACTCAAGGAAAATGTCATGTGATCATCTCATTAGATGCTATAAAAACATTTGAAAAAATACAATACCTCTTCATGTTAAAAGTTTTGGAGAGATCAGAAATTCATGGCATATACCTAAACATAATAAAAGTAATATATAACAAATCAACTGCCAACACCAAATTCAGCAGAGAGAAACTAGAAGCAATCCCACTAAAATCAGGAACAAGACAAGACTGTCCACTCTTGCCCTATCTATTCAATATAGTACTTGAAGTTCTAGCTAGAGCAATTAGACAACAAAAGAAGATCAAGTAGATACAAATTGGAAAGGAATAAATTAAAGTATCACTATTTGTGGATGATATAGTAGTATACATGAACAACCCCCAAAATCCCACCAAAGAACTCCTATAGCTGATAAACAACTTCAGCAAAATGGAAGGATATAAAATTAACTTAAGCAAATCAGTAACCCTCATACAAATGATCAACAGGCTGAGAGAGCAATTAGGGGGAAAAGTTCCTTCAAAATAGCCACAAACAATATAAAATATTTTGGTGTAACTCTTACTAAGCAAAAGATCTGTATGACAAGAACTTCAAATTCCTGAAGAAAGAAGTCAAAGAAAACATCAGAAGATGGAAAGATCCCCATGCTCATGGATTGGTAGGATGAACATAATGAAAGTGGCCATCTTGACAAAAGCAATCTACAGATTCAATGCAATCCCCATCAAAATTCCAACATAATTTGTCACATACATGGTAAGAGCAATTCTCAACTTCATTTGGAAAAAACAAACAAACAAACAAAAAACCAGAATAGCCAAAACAATTCTCAACAGTAAAAGAACTTTTGTGGAATCACCATCCCTGACCTCAAGCTGTACTACAAAGTAATAGTGATACAAGACTACATGGTATTGATATAGAGACAGACAGGTTGATCAATGGAATAGAATCAAAGATCCAGAAGTAAACCCACACACCTATGGACACTTGATATTTGACATAGAACCCAACAACATAGTGGAAAAAAAGAAAGTATCTTCAATTAATAGTACTGATCTGTCAATCTGCATGTAGTAGAATTTGATCCATTCTTATAACCTTGTACAAAGCTCAAGTCCAAGTGGATCAAGGACCTCAACATAAAACCAGACACACTGAATATAATAGAAGAGAAAATGAGAAAGAGCCTCAAACACACTGGCATAGGAGGAAATAGCCTGAACAGAATACGAATGGCTCAGGCTCTGTGATCAACAATTGATAAATGGGACCTCATGAAACTGAAAAGCTTCTGAAAGGCAAAGGACACTATCAATAGGACAAAACAGCAATCTACAGGTTGGGAAAAAAATCTTCACTAACCCTACATCTGATAGAGGGCTAATATCCAAAATGTATAAAGAACTCAAGATGTTAGACTCCAAAAAAAAAAAAATACAATTTAAAAATGGGGTACAGTGCCGGGTGGTGGTGGTGCACGCCTTTAATCCCAGCACTTGGGAGGCAGAGGCAGGTGCATTTCTGAGTTCGAGGCCAGCCTGGTCTACAGAGTGAGTTCTAGGACAGCCAGTGCTATACAGAGAAACCCTGTCTCAAAAAACAAAAAACAAAAAAAACAAAAAAGAAAAAGAAAAAAGAAAAAAAGGGGGTGGTACAGAGCTAAACAGAAAAGTCTCAACAGAGTAATCTCAAATGGCCAAGATGCACTTAAAAAAATGTTCAACATTCTTCATCCTTAGTCACCAGGGAAATGAGAACCAAAATGACCATGAAATTCCACCTTCACCAATCAAAAACCCAAGTGATAACACATGTGGAGAAGAGGAACACTCCTGCATTGCTGGTGGGATTGCAAACTGGTACAACACTCAGAAAATCAATCTGGAGGTTCTTCAGAAAATTGGAGATAGTTCTACCTGAAGACCCAGCTGTATCACTCCTGAGCTGACCAAGCCAGCTCAGTCAGTCAACCACGTGTCAAGGGAGGGAGCAAGGATTGAAAAGAAAAAAAAAATTAGACAACATTATAACATGACTCCAGCCAGTGCTGAGGCTGAAGTGGGTTTATTTTTTCCATTCTGCTTTTATACCATTCTAACTACATGCAAAGAATATGGTCAGTCCTAAGCCAAAACCAGATTAGTTAAGGAACAAACAAAGCAGAAACAAAGGTCCCATGATTACTGTATTCAGGGTCTTGACAAGATCCATCAAGATACAAAGAACACATTCCTCAGCTGTATTTATCTTGAGCCTACTTCCTGAATCCTAACCCAAAGTAAAATTCCTGCTTGAGCCTACATCTGTATCCTAGCCCAATGTCAAAATCCTGCCAAATTCCTAGAAGGCAGCCTCCAAAGCTCTCCATATCTCTCCCCCTTTTATTTCATAAACAAGACTGTGTCTGTCTTAGGTTGTTCTGACAAGAATGCCTTCCTTACCCATCATGGAATATGCTTTATCAAAAGCAATGCATTTCTGTCTTAGGTTGGTACGGTTCTGTGGAGAATCTTACCTGCCATTGACTGTCAGCTTGTTAAATTAATAACAAAATAAAAATATCCCTCTGTCTGGGGATATTTTTTTATTTTCAAGCCATGTATTTTGGCCACCAACATGTGGATGTTGTTAAAGTCAAGGTTTATCACAATGGGCAGGAATAAAAGTATTCCCAGGATGAGAAGGACTAACATGATCAAGCTATATATGACGTTATTGAAGCTTGATCAAGATGGAAATACTGACCTTAAGCCACAAATAATTTTATCAGCACTATCCGTAGCATTAAAATTCAATGGAGCAGCATTCCTTAAATTTATAATCTTGGTTTGCAAACTTAAAACTAGAATTATACCAAATATCCTTCAAGTGTCTTTGAACTTTCTTCCAATTATAGTGAATATCATTTTAGAAGTAACACAAATTTTAGAAGTAACACAAATCCATTGGTATTCAGCATGACACTCGTGATGGCTTCTTACTCTTAAACTCTGAACTTCCTCTCCAATAATTTGAATAGTATCATAAAAGAGTGTCAATTTGTCATTCCAAATGCCTATCTAAATCCTCTTGAATACACAAAGCATTAGTAACATTTTTTTCTAGATGATTAACAAAAGTAGCTGTCTTAACTTCTTGTATCAAAGCAATTGCAGAAACAGTGGTGCTAGCTATTAATGTAATTAAAGCTGCTATACCAGCAATAATCAAGCCCACTACCCTCTTGATTCTGTTTAAAGCCTGACTTACTTCTAGACTTTGTAAGCTTTTTTCAGAATACTGAGGTCCCGTAATACTCACAGGCAATAAAAACAAAAGCTTGTCGATAAACCACCATCAGAGACATGACAGATTTCAATACACTAACACAATTAAAAAGTGTGCAACTTACTTTAAATACCATAGAAAAGACAAACAAAAGTAATTTTAACATGACCAATTAATAAAAGAATAGGAGCTTTAACACATGTACTAACACTTGTTCAAAATCCAGATCCTATTCCAATTTTATTCACTGCAAATATATCATACAAGACAGTTGTCAATTTTCAAATATGTCTCTGAAAATGTCCAGAGCCAGCCTTCCAAATGAAGACTTGGCCTTTTCTTTTTTTCAATATTGGATTGATTTCTAGACCAGTCCATGATTGAGTCAGAATAACTGGTCACATTAAAGGAAAGAGAAAGCCGGGCTGTGGTGGCACATGCCTTTAATCCCAGCACTTGAGAGCCAGAGGCAGGTGGATTTCTGAGTTTGAGGCCAGCCTGGTCTACAGAGTGAGTTCCAGGATAGCCAGGGCTACACAGAGAAACCCTGTCTTGAAAAACAAAAACAAAAACAAAAACAAAAACAAAAACAAACAAACAAACAAAAAACAAAGGAAAGAGAAGACTCATTATAACTTCTCTTTTTGATTCTCTGTCCTATAAGGTCTAAAAGATTGAGTCAAGACAGATTGTCCAATCTGGAATATAGGTAAGCAGGAACATATGTCCAATACAGTTTCCCTGACACCACTGTCAGGGCACTCAGTAATCTCATGATCAGCATCATTCTTTGTCCCAGTATCAGCATGTCTCACCAATCACTCTGGCAGCTACCATGATACTTCAGCATCCTGCAGAAAAAAAAAAAGTACACACATGCCCTCTTCCCCATATTAACACCTGTTTGGGACCATGGCATATGCCACTAAGTGGATCCTTCCATTTCACCTAGGCATAAGTATTCCTAGTTATAGGGTGACATAGACACTCAGCCGAGAGTTCCTTAGCATCCAAATTTTAAAATTTTTTAAATTTTAAAATAAAAAGAACATGATTTGAATAAATTTGTAGTGTATGGGGACATAATTCCCCCTTTTGTATTTTATGAAGATATTGTTTTTAAGTTCTATGATACCTTGTCCTTGAGGAATATAAGAAATTCTAGAGGCTGGAGAGATAGCTCAGTGGTTAAGAGCACAGACTGCTCTTCCAAAGGTCCTGAGTTCAATTCCTAGCCAGGTGGCCAGCGGCCACAGCTGAGTCTCCGTGGTGGTCTGTGAAGGTGGAACCGTTGTTGTAAGGGGAGACTGTCCCTTGGGCTGCTAGAGTGCAGAGAGTGCAGAGACAGGCAGAGAAGGCGCGCGAGTTTTCCACTTGCACAGAGTCCAGAATCGTAGGAGACATGTGGGATTGAAGACATGTAGATTTATTGACATGGCAATGAGTCTGAATGGTGGACGCTCTCCCACAAAATGCCAGGAGAGGCCCCCTTATATTGGGGAGAGGAGGAGCTTGGGAGGTGACTACGCTCCAGCCTTTAGGTAATGTAAATCTTGAGGCAGAGACCTGTTAGCCATGCCCTCTACCTGTGCCTTGCGTGCATGTTACGTCTCTGGGCTCTGGGGCGTGGCCAAACACCCCAGGATTTCCACAGCCCCATAGGAAGGGGCTGGAGAGATGGCTCAGTGGTTAAGAGCACTGACTGTTCTTCCAAAGGTCCCGAGTTCAATTCACAGCAACCACATGGCAGCTCACAACCATCTGTGATGGGGTCCAATGCCCTCTTCTGGTTTGTCTGAAGACAGTGACAGTGTACCCAGATACATAAAATAAATAAATAAATCTTAAAAAAAAAGAAAAGAAAAACCAAAGGGGGAGGGAAGGTGTTCAGGCAATCCAGTATGAGCTCTTAAATCTTCTATAATGTAAGGAACAGTTAGTTCTCTTAAATTAAGTTATATTTGTATAAATAATTGCAAAATTTCAGAATTAGCAGTATCTTAAAAAGGAACAATTTCAAGCAATTGTAGATCATAAGCTACATACTGGCTATCAGTATACAAGTTAAAAGCTTGATTTTCCACATTTCAAAAACAGTGGCTACAGTTGTAATTAAATTATTTGTGCTGAGGCAGGGGGAAAAGTCAAGAGAATGAACATGTCATCCGTGTACATATGCTGTTTTTCCATTAGACGAACTGTCTGTAAATACAGTAAACACATTCTCTATGGGCTGCATGCATAGATTTCAGGAAATACAAAAGCATGCATAGAGGGAAATTGTAATAACTTGTCTCTTGGATAATGATTATCAATTTTGCCTAAAAAGTTTGCACATGCAATAGGCCAAATATCAGCATTCTGCAACAATCAATTTAACTGCTACTTGTAATAAGGAATAAGTATTTCATCAGGATCTTTTCCAAAATAGTTTCAGATTCTATCCTACAAGTCCTTTAGTCCCAGCACTTGGGAGGCAGAGGCAGGCGGATTTCTGAGTTCGAGGCCAGCCTGGTCTACGGAGTGAGTTCCCGGACAGCCAGGACTACACAGAGAAACCTTGTTTTGAAAAACTTAAAAAAAAAAAAAACTTTCCTTGGAGATGAAGAAAGATGAATCCACCACATTAATGGTGTCTTTTGACAAAGAACTGCTGTGGGTACATGAGGGAAGGGGGAGGAGGGGCTGGGAAGAGAGAAGGGAGGGGAAACTGCAGTTGAGATGTAGTACATGAGAGAAAAATAAATAAATAAAAGAAAGAAAAATAAATATTTTTTAAAAAACTAAAACAAAACAAGATACTTCATTGAGGTCCTGTGGATGACATTTGTTTGCTCTGTGCCTTCCTAGCGTGTTAAAAGTCCCTCAGCTCAACCCCCAACTCCATATAAAATGGTCACGGTGACAAACATGCACAATCTGGCAGAAGACTGTAGCAGGAGAACCAGAAGGTTAAGGTCATTTTAGGATACATGGTGAATTAGGGGGCAGCCTGGGCTATACAGGAGCCTGTTTCAAAGAGAAAATAAATTTTGTTTAGATGCCAAAAATCTAGACTCAAAGTGCCTCCTGGACAAGGCTATATCAATCTACATGAACCTGGAAGCACGATCCACATTCTGGGTCCAAATTTGTTCCTTATTTTTGTTTAGATTAATTCCTTTGAAATTTCTCTGTACTCTATTTAAATATTGATATTTTATTCAAGCCTTGTTATGCCTTTTGTTTATCATATTTATAAATAGCATGTTTTCTTTTTTAAAAAATTTGTGTATACAACATGAATACTTATTTTCTTTTGTTTGTTTGGGAGAAAATAATGTCTTCTCGTGGTTTGAATAGGTATTGTAAGACTCTGGCCAGCCATAGCTTACCGGGGACCCCCTGAGTGAACATGCAGAGCAAAGAACTGATGTAAAAAGCAAGAGGAATTTAATGTTCCATCATGTTGGGGTTGTCCTACACCAAAGGTGGAGTGGAGATCCTGGGCAGCCCGTTTGGTCAGTTTTTATACAGTTTTTAGGGGTAGACTAGAGAAACAGCAACTAGGCACAATATGTTTGGCAGAACAGTGTGACTTTTAAACTGACTGGTCCTTAGGTAATGAGGTGGCAAGAACTTCCCTTGTCTGTGGGTGGCCAATGGTCCATCCTGTGGAATGTGTCTAGATCTGCAGGTTGGTTCTACCCTGTTGTCTGAGGACTGTTAATTAGCCTCTCCCTTCCAGAGGGACAAATGTTCCAAAGTTCCTGAGCTGACGTCTTCAGTATGACACCTATAGACTAGTATGTTTGAATGCTTGGACCATAGGGAGTACCACTATTAGGAGGTATGGCCTTTTTGGAGGAAGTGTGTCACTGTAGGGCTGGGCTTTGAGGTCTCCTATGCTGGAACTCTGCCCAGTGTGGAATCAGAGTCTCCTTCTGGTTGCCTGTGGAAGAGAGTCTCCTTCTGCTGCCTTTGGACCAAGTCTCAGCTCCTCTAGCACCATTATCTGCCTGGATGCTGCCATGCTTCCTGCCATGACAATAATAGATTAAACCTCTGAAATTGTAAGCCAGCCCCGATTAAATGCTTTCCTTTACATGAGCTGTCTTGGTCATGGTGTCTCTTCATAACAATGAAACCCTAACTAAGAAACTCCTGTACTCAGACTAGCCTTGAACTCACTATGTAGCCTCAAATCATACCAATCCTCCTGCCTCAGCCTCTTTTTTTTTTTTTTTTTTTTCGAGACAGGGTTTCTCTGTATAGCCCTGGCTGCCCTGGAACTCACTCTGTAGACCAGGCTGGCCTCGAACTCAGAAATCTGCCTGCCTCTGCCTCCCAAGCGCTGGGATTAAAGGCGTGCGCCACCACCACCTGGCCCTGTCTCAAATCTTAACTAATTAATTAATTAACTGTTTTTGTGTTTGTTTTTTCTTGAGACAGGTCTTCTCCATGGTCCTGGCTATCCTAGACTCATTCTGTAGATCAGGCTGGCCTCATAGAGTTCCACCTCCCTCTGCCCCCTAGTGCTGAGATTAAAGGCAGCACCACGATGCTCAGCAACTGATTTGTTTAAAGTTTAAAATAAAATAATCAGCTGGGTGGTGGTGGCGCACACCTTTAATCCCAGCACTTGGGAGGCAGAGGCAGGCGGATTTCTGAGTTTGAGGCCAGCCTGGTCTACAGAGTGAGTTCCAGGACAGCCAGGGCTACAGAGAGAAACCCTGTCTTGAAAAACCAAAAAATAAAATAAAATAAAATAAAATAAAATAAAATAAAATAAAATAA
>NW_021604780.1:751124-759024 GCF_004785775.1 Grammomys surdaster | reverse complement strand
AAAATAAAATAAAATAAAATAAAATAAAATAAAATAAAATAAAATAAATCAAAGAGAAGTTGTTACAGGATATTTAATCATACCGTGAACCCTGAGATTGTGTTGTTTACTGAAAAAAAAACTGTTACTAGTTGTGTTGTGGCTTATGTTAACACACAACTTTAATCCCTATAGCCAGAATACAGACACACCCTTAGTATACACCTTTAATCCCAAGCAAAGAAGGTGAAGTCAGTTTGAAGAAAAAAGTATCCATGGTTGGAAATGATGTCTTATGTCGTCTTTATGACGTCTCTATTCAGCAGCGAGACTCAGAGACTGGAAACATTCTAGGCCTAGATGAAATTGTAAGGAGGCTAGAAGCTTCCAGGCCTAGGCCTAGGTTAGAAGAGCAAGGCAGTAAGCCTTGGAGACAGCAATTATTACGGAGAATAGAAGTTACATTTACAGCAGTCAAACCTGTCTTGGCCCTTAGTTCTTTGTATATCCTGGTTGTTGTGACTCAGTTTACTCAACAATTTGCTTTAGCTGCCCTTAAACACAGTTTGTATTGAAAGCATTCTCGATGTGTTTCCACCATTCTTACTTGCCTTTCACAGGCATTTCACATCTCCTTCTTCACTCACACTCATTAGACAACCCATTGCTGCCTGTCTATCCCCTGCCACAGTGACTGGGCCTCATCCACCACAGACAAGAGGAGCCAGGAGCAAGGCAAGATTAGTGTGTCTATGTGTCACAGAGTGCTCAGGGCTGAGAAGCGGGGACATGTTAACCTTGCATGTATAACCCATTTTTAACATCCCTAAAATCCTCTCAGACCAGAGAACATATTGTCTACCCTCTACCCTAAGTTCCATGAAGAAGCAAATAGCCACTGGCTCCCTGTGCATGGAGGGAAGAAGATTATGTCTTATGTCCTCTTCTGTTGAGCTTGATCTTTGTGAAAATGCTCTCTCACTGAACCCAGATCGTTTCATTTCAGATAGACTGGCTAACTCACAAGTGCCAGGGATCCTTCTCCCTCTCCCACTGAACTTTGAGATAGTCATGCTTACTGTGCAAGTGTTGGGGCTGGAGTTCAGATGCCCAACACTCACATAAAAAGCAAACAAATATGCAATTGTAACAAGGGTAGTGCCAGAAGTCTAGGGGGCCAAGAATGGAACCACTTGGAAAGACAGACGGCCAAGCCTTCAGAATGAAAAAAGCCAAAGGCCGAGATTCTGCTATAAAGACAGTCCTCCCTTTCCCCTCTTGGTTCCTGTATAGATGGCCACCCTATGCCTTACCCTATTTCTTCCCACAGTGATTTCTGGCAACAAGAAGCTACCATCTCAGGAAGCCTACTTTCACTTTCCCTGCCTACCCACATCCCTCTAACTCTCCTTCAGTACACAGTCATGTTTGCTGTGCAAGTGTGAAAACTTCAGATACCCAGAACCCAAGTGAAAAACCATGAGTGTGGTGTTAGGAACATGGAATCCCAGAATGAGCTTGGGTAAATGGACACATAGGACAGATAGGGCAGTCCTCTGCAGCTCAAGGGCCAGCCTGGTACACACAGTGGTGAATCAGGGACTACCCTAAACAAGGTAGAAGGTGAGACCAGCACCTTACTGTCCCCTGCCTTCCTCATGTATGTGTATCTTAGGTTCATTCATTCTCTCTCCTACACACACACACACACACACATGCAAAAATATTAATTCTCTTTGTTCTTTATCATAATTATTTTGGATATTTTCTGTTGTATATCATTTACATTTTCATACAAATATTAGCACCAAATATTCAATTTCATTTTTCTTTGATTTAAAGATTTATTCTCAATCATATACATGCATGGTATCTGTGTGTGGGTATATGCACATGTGTGCAGAGGACAAAGGTGCCGGACCCTTTGGAGCTAAAGTTACAGGCAGCTGTGTGCTGGGAACCAAACTCGGGTCCTCTGCAAGAGCAACATGCACCCTGAACTGTTGAGTCATTTCTCCAGACCTTCTCATTTTATTTAAGATTTATGTTTATTATGGTGAGGTGGCTCAGGACCCAGGTAAACATGTGGTACAGACGCACATGCAAGTAGAACACCCACATACATAAGTGTTTTTAAGTTATTTAATTTATTTTTGAGATCATAATATTATTACATCATTTCCATCTTCTCTTTCCTCATGCCACCTGTCCCATATACCTCTTGTTTTAGTTACTTTTCTGTTTTGTTTTTTTGTTTTTGTTTTGTTTTGGTTTGGTTTTTCGAGACAGGGTTTCTCTGTGTAGCCCTGGCTGTCCTGGAACTCACTCTGTAGACCAGGCTGGCCTCGAACTCAGAAATCTGCCTGCCTCTGCCTCCCAAGTGCTGGGATTAAAGGTGTGCGCCACCACCGCCCGCCCTTTAGTTACTTTTCTAATTTTGTTGAGAGGCATCAGAGTTAGAGTCCATAATGGTGGGCTCTAATTCTGGCAGCAGGAACAGCTGAAAGCTCAGATCTTAACCCTCTGAGGAGGCCATACCTCCTAGTACTTCTCAAATAATTCACCAACTGGGAATCAAGTACTGAAAAGTACTCAAACATATGAGCTATGGAAACCATAGATTTTCATATCACCATGCCCTCTTGCTTTCTTTCAAATGTATGAACTTTTTAAAATTAATTGTTGCTACACACACACACATACACACACACACACACAGAGGCATCCAGATAGTCTGTGTAATGTTACTTGCATGTCTTCTTCGCACTCTCCGCATTCCTTTGTTGCCTGTAGTTGTGTGTAGGGTTGAGGACTTGTGGGCTTTCCCCTCATCCAGTTAGCAAGTCTATTGCTGTTCTTGTTCAGCTCATGTTTAGGCACTCATGGTAGTAAGACTTCATGGGTGTGGCTTCTCACACTCCTAGAAGACAGACTCACAACAAAGTCTGCGTTGCTCTGGCTTTTAGAATCTTTCCAGCCCTCTTCCACAGTGATTCCTGAGCCTTAGGTGCTGAGTTGTTTTCTAGATGTTCCATAAGAACTGGGCTCCACGATTCTGCATTTTGATTGGTTGTAGTTTTCTGTAATGGTCTTCATCTATTGAAAACAAATGTTTCCTTGATAACGGATGAGGACTACACTTACCTGTGGGGATAAGGACAATTATTTCGAATGTGGTTAGGATTATGCTGGTTTGGTCAAGTGGTGGTTGTAGATCTCCTCCAAGATCCAGGACTTCATTAGTCTTTTGCATTTGGCAAGTTTTTCAGTGATACACAAGATTTCCTTCTTGTTAAAGAAATTTTAAGTACAACTAACGAGCTGTTGGTTACTCCAGGGTACGTGTGCCACTACTGCACCCTTTTGGTTATTGTGACATGTTGTTGTGGTTCACAGGTCATATATGGTAGGACTGTTGGTTGTTTCCCGCCATTAGGAGCTTGAATGGTGAATTATAGTACTGAAAGGCAGTCCTCAGATATGGGGAGTCCCTGCTCTCATGGATTGTCACCCAATATGTGGGCAAAGGGAACAGAGACAGCAATCAGGGTGGTTGGAAGCCCTGTGACTACATGTGGTGAATAACCATACCAGCACCCGCTATCAGGAGGCAGATCAACTTTTCTTAGGTGATTCAAAGCCTATAAAGTTTTGGGTGACTCAAGGTAGGAACATCCAGGATGGGCAAATGTCATTGGCTGAGGGCTGAGGGCTGAGTGCACCAAAATGCCTCATTAGCATGGGGAAACATTTCAGGGATCTCAGGTGCTAGCTAAACAGGTTTTATCAGGAGAAAGGAAATTGATCCTGTAATCTAATTGAGGCTACAGGACACTCCTCAGGTAAGAGCATTTGTGTGGGGGTTTTGAATTCCCTAGACAAGGTCAGAGAAAGAGAATCCCACTAATGAAGAGAGTCCCCCATTACACACCGAGCCACAGAAAGCTATCCAATCAATGGTAGACATGAATATTAATTAGCAGTTTTCCCACACTCAGAAAGGAAGTGTTGATGTCAGTTCCAGCTCAGGGTCCTGAAATACATGGCGTCTTCAGCAATAGGAACTTACCGTCTACCTCTCTGGGGCAACCAAAGACAGTAGCAATAGCCATAATGTTTTGGACATCTCTTGAACAACCTTGTTTTGATTGGGGGTGGTGGGGAGGGTAGTTTTTGGTTCTTAAGGAAGGCATTGTCTACTCAGATGGGAAATTTTCGTGTTTTTTTTTGGGGGGGGGGGGTTCGAGACAGGGTTTCTCTGTGTAGTCCTGGCTGTCCTGGAACTCACTCTGTAGACCAGGCTGGCCTCGAACTCAGAAATCTGCTTGCCTCTGCCTCCCAAGTGCTGGGATTAAAGGCGTGTGCCACCACTGCCCGGCAGAAATTTTCATTTAAACTAAAAATATGTATTTATACATTGACTTAAGTATGTTACAGGAATTTTTGGTAGGTAATTATTACGATGCCTTATGAGTTTTTACTGTTACTTTACTCTCTTCTATATTTACGGCCCTCTTTCCTCCTAATTAGAGGCTCCTCATTTCCCTATCAGGTCGCTGTGCCATGCTACTTTCCTCTTCATTACTCTCCCATCCTTTCAACCTTGGCACTTGCTGCTTGCTACTTCTCTGGTTTCTGCAGTTACTCTGAAGATTCAGAGTTTCTCTGGTTTCTGCAGTTACAGCTGAAGATTCAGAGAGTAGGCGTCCCCAAGGAGAGTAAGCATGCAATCTTACTATGGGGTGATTAAGCATGTTGTTTAATTTCCAAATATTTAAGGATTTCTTCAACGTCTTTCAGTTAAAATGTACTTCAAGAGTGTGATTGATATTCTACCTAAATATGAGGTGTATTCTTTGTTTTTCCCCACGTTGATAGTCTGTATATGTGAGAAGATTGAATTAGCTGATAGTTTCGGTCAAGCCTTGTAGTATAACTGATTTGTTAAAAATTATTTGCTTGCATGTGTGTATGATATGTGGGAGCTGGCATGCATATGCCAGGGTGTGTGGAGGTCAGAGGACAATGTCTGACAATGTCTGGAATGTTTTCACCCATCACCTTGTTGTGAGGTGGGGTGTCTCATTGTTTGGGTTCTATGGTGGATGTTGTACCCTGGACTTCATGATAATGGTCTGCATGCTTCTGGACAATTCCATCTCTGCCTCCCATCTCCCTGGAAGAAGGGTGGGATCACACATGCATGTGGTCATACCCAGCTTTTTTCTTTTTTAAACGTGGGTGCCAAAGATTAAACCAGGCCATCAGGTTTCCATGGCAAGCACTTGTACCCACTACAGAGCCATCTCAGCAGCTCCTGGTTTTGTTGTCTTGACAACTATAATTGTAAAGTTTTGTTTCTTCTTTCATTCGTCGGTTTTGTTTTGTGTGAGTAAATCTCTGTCATTATACTTCATACACATACAGTAACTGCACTCTCATTACAAACTGACCATTTATCCTAATAAAATGTCTGTGTCTACAATAATCTCTTTGTCTTGAAGTCTGCTGTTCATATCAGATTTATTCATTGTTTTTAATATGTCGTTTGATGTTAAGATTATTATGCTGTTTGATGTCTAGAAAATGAAATATTCTAGCCTTGAAAAGAACTGTTGCTTATAGAAGTTTTTGTAAGATTAGTGTTTCTATGGTAGAGTTTTTCACTCCTATGCCTACAAATTGTTGTTTATTTAGTAAGTATATCTTGAATTTTCCAGTGAGCATACAAAATAATATTTCATTGTTCTATTTTCATACACTTTGATCATCATACTTCACATACTTCACATTAATTTATCATACTTTAATTTGATAAATTATTGTCTTTTGATTAGCATGTCTAACAAAATTAAGGTTTCCCTTCTCCTGCCTGCACTGGGGAACACACTAGGGACTTGTACATCCAAAGCAGTCTACCACTAACTACATTACTGTCACAGCCCTTAACTTACATTTAAAATAATTTAATGTCAGAGGGTGGCGCACACCTTTAATTCCAGTACTTGCAAGTCAGAGGCAGGTGGATCTCTGAGTGTGAGGTCAGCCTGGTCTACAATTCCAGGACTGCCAGAGCTACACAGAGAAACTCTGTCTCAAAAATAAACAAACAGCATAATTTTTGGTGGGTACATCTAGCCTTCTACATTGCTGTCTGTTGGATTTGTGTACACATATGTGTGCATGCTTGTATATAAATGTAGGAGCCACTGGAGGCCAGATGAAGATACTAGGTCTCTTGGAGCTGGAGTGAGATACACAAGGCCTCTGATGCAGGTGCTGGAACCTGAACACAGGTCTTCTGAATGCATTACGTCCTCTTAACTGCCAAACTATCTATGTAGGCTCCACTATTTGGCCTCTCTCTCTCTCTCTCTCTCTCTCTCTCTCTCTCTCTCTCTCTCTCCCTCTCTCTCTCCCTCCCTTTCTCTCTCTCTCTCCCTCCCTCTCTTTCTTTCTCTCTCTCTTTCCTTCCTCGTCTCTCCCCACCTCTCTCTCTTTCTTTTTTAAGACTTATTTATTTCATGTCTTTTTCCAAACACACCAGATGACAGCTTTGGATGACCATTACAGATGGTTGTGAGCCACCATGTGGTTGCTGGGAATTGAACTCAGGACCTCTGGAAGAGCAGTCAGTGCTCTTAACCACTGAGCTATCTCTCTAGCCCTTGGCTTTTGTTTCTTTCACATGTTTTGTTCTTGTCTTCCCCCTCCCCTATATTTTAATTATTTGGGCATATTAATTATTCAAGTTCCTTATAATCTATATAGAGTCTTTATTATAAAATAAAGACATAAAATAAAATCTTATAAAAGATTAATGATCTTTCTAGGATTTACAAACTTCATCATCATGTTGTGTGGGGTTGGGATGCAGAGGGTTAAACAGCGTTTCTGTGTCCTGGAACTCACTCTATAGACCAGGCTTTGAACTCAGAGCTCCACGTGCCTCTGCCACCTGAGTGCTGGGATTAAAGGCATGTGTCACCACTGTCCAGCCAACGTTCTTCTTTAACTTAGGCTACTCTATGTTTAAACAATAAGACCTCATGTTTAAGTATTTTTTAAAAATCTTGTAAAAGTGTATTTGAGATTTATTTATTTAAGGTATGAGTATGCTGTCTTCATGCACACCAGAAGAGGGCATTGGATCCCATTACAGATGTTGTGAGCCACCGTGAGGTTACTGGGAACTAAACTCAGGACCTCTGGAAAAGCAGCCAGTGCTCTTAACCACCAAGCCATCACTCCAACTCTCATGTTTAGTTTATGAAACTTACACAACAGTCTATATTCATGCTTGTGTTCTATGCTTCGTTTACATAGGTTTCATCTCCACATTTGGCATAACCCTGAAGCATGTTGTCATTTTTTAAAATTTGTTCTGTCTTCAATGATTGTGTATGTGCGTCTGTGTATCTGTGTGTCTGTCTGTATGTGTGTGTCTGTGTGTGTATATATGTGTCTGTGCATGTCTGTGTGTGGGCACACACACATGTGCGCAGATACTCGCAGTGCGAACAGAATGTCAGACTCCTGAAGGTAGTTTCAGTCAACTGAGGTGTGTTCTGGTCACCAAACTCAGGTCCTCTGGAAGGGCAGTGTATACTTCTAAGCACTGAGCCAGTTCTCCTGCCCTGTGGGTAGTTTTTTTTTTTTAATTTAATTGAGTATCTTCTGAGAAGTTTAAGACTGAGGAAAGTACTATTTTGCATCCGTTATCGTATTTACCTCTTCTGCTATTTTAATCCTTGTTTCTTCATTTTCCTACCAAGTATACTTTTTTCAGCCTAAAGATTTTTTTAAAAATTATCCGTGTAGATCATATGTATTGGTAATGAAATTCTCTGGGTTTCATTTGTTTGAAAATGGCTTCATTCCCCTATATTTGAAGGTTCTTTTTTTTTTTTTTTTTTTTTTT
>NW_021604780.1:683663-751024 GCF_004785775.1 Grammomys surdaster | reverse complement strand
TTTTTTGGTTTTTTGAGACGGGGTTTCTCTGTGTAGTCCTGGCTGTCCTGGAACTCACTCTGTAGACCAGGCTGGCCTCGAACTCAGAAATCCGCCTGCCTCTGCCTCCCAAGTGCTGGGATTAAAGGCGTGCGCCACCACTGCCCAGCTTTTTTTTTTTTTTTTTGCCTATATGTATGTTTGTTCAAAGGTGTCTATCCCCTGGAACTGGAGTTACAGACAGCTGTGAGCTGCAATGTGGGTGTTGGGAATTGAACTCAGGACCTCTGGAAGAGCAACCAGGGCTCTTAATCACTGGAGCCATCTCTCCAGCCCCCAAATTACACTTTTTTGTTTTTCTTTTTTTTTCTTTTTTTCTTTTCTTTTCTTTTTTTTTTTTTTTTAAGACAGGGTTTCTCTGTGTAGCCCTGGCTGTCCTGGAACTCACTCTGTAGACCAGGCTGGCCTCAAACTCAGAAATCCGCCTGCCTCTGCCTCCCAAGTGCTGGGATTAAAGGTGTGCGCCACCACTGCCTGGCTGAAGATTCTTAATATAGTTTCTTACATAGTTTAATCGGTTTTCCTTCTTTAAATTTCCTTTTTATGTATGTGTATGTATTCCCCTCTGTGTGTAAGGGGCCATTCACGTGCATGTGTGTGTGCACGTGTGTGTTTGTGTATGTGTACATTTGTGTACCCAGAGAAGCCAGAATCCCCTGGATCTGTAGTTACAGGTGGATTTGAACTATCAGATGTAGTTCCTCTGAAAACAGAGGGCAAGCACTAACCAACGAAGCCCTGTCCAGCTCCAGGATTTATTTTTCTTCTGTCACGTTCCATGCATGTTCCTGGGTGTTCTAACTCATTGTTTCTCATGAGACGTTCCAGGATATTTTCCCACCATTTCCCCATGGGATGCATACCTCCTTCTCTGGCTGCTTCTCAACTGTCTTCCTGTGGCTTAAGTAGCTCACTCCCATGTCTCTGGCATGTTTCATTTTACTATTTTCTTTTTTAGGGCTCCTGGAGCTGCTCAGATTTGTGGGTTTATGTTTTGGCAAATTTGGGGTGTGTGGGGTGGTGGCAATGTTTATTCATGCTGTGACATCATTCAAGTGCTTTTCTTTTTTTTTTTTTTTGTTTGGTTTTGGTTTTTCCAGACAGGGTTTCTCTGTGTAGCCCTGGCTGTCCAGGAACTCACTCTGTAGACCAGGCTGGCCTCAAACTCAGAAATCCGCCTGCCTCTGCCTCCCAAGCGCTGGGATTAAAGGCATGCACCATCACCGCCCGGCTTCAAGTGCTTTTCTACCAAGAGCTTCTCACCTATTTTCCTCAGATCTGAACTAAAAGTGCAGTAGCTGAGTCGACTCTCAGCACAGAGAGGCCATGTGTGATATTTGGATAGGATGACCCCCCACAGACTCCTATATTTGAATGTCTGACCCCTAGTTGGTGGACTGTTTAGGAAGGATAAAGAGTGTGGCCTTGTTGGGAGAAGTGTGTAACTGGGGTTACGTTCTGAGGTTTCAAAAGCCCATGCCAGGCCTAGTGTCTGTCTCCTCTCCCCTTCCCTCACCTTCCACCCCTCCTTCTTTGGATCAAGATGTAAAACACTCAGCAACTGCTCCAGCTCCATGCCTGTCTGCTTCCCACCATGATAATGAACTAACCCTCTGAAACTGAAGTCATCCAATTAAATGCTGTCTTTTATAACAGTTACTGTGGCTGGGGGTGGGGTGGGGGGTGCATGCCTTTAATCTTTGCCCTTGGGAGACAGAGGCAGGAAGATTTCTGAGTCTGAGAGCAGCTTAGTCTACAAAGTGAGTTCCAGGACAGCCAGAGCTAGAGAGAAACCCTGTCTCCAAAAAAAAAAAAAAAAAAAAAAAAAAGAGTTGTCTTGGTCATAGTGTCGCCTTATAGCAACAGAACAGTGACTATGTTAGCAATTCAGGCTTTTTGTCATTTTGGATCTAAAGCCACATGTTCAGTTTGATGATTTTTCTTGTGGTTTAGTGTTTTATCAAATCTATCTGGTGAAATTTTTTTTTTTTTTTCGAGGCAGGGTTTCTCTGTGTAGCCCTGGCTGTCCTGGAACTCACTCTGTAGACTAGGCTGGCCTCGAACTCAGAAATCCACCTGCCTCTGCCTCCCAAGTGCTGGGATTAAAGGCATGTGCCACCACTGCCCAGCCAGTGAAATCTTTAATTCATACATTTTTGGTTTTGGTTGCTAGAATTTCCATTTAAAATTTTTTATATTTTGGATCTTTCAATTCTTTCCCACATTTCCTTTCACAATATTGGTCTTTTCCTTACAACAGCTAAATGTAACTAGAACAGTAGGTTTTTATGGTGTTGAGACAGGGTCTCAAAGGCTGGCCTTTGACCTCTGTGTGGGAATGACCGTTACCTTGAACTTCTGATCTTTCCTCCTCCACCTCCAGTGCATCAGGATGCAGATTTGTGCATCCCAGCTGGCTTGTGTGATGCTGGGAATAGAATGGAGGACTTTGTACACACGGAGCACTCTACTAAACCACACCCTCAGCCTCTCGATCATTTTGATGTGTTTCTATTGATTTTCTTCTTGGCTATATAGACCACACTTCCTTGTCATATCTATTATTTTAAAATTACATGCCAGACATTATAGGCACTACAGTGTTTGTGGTATGTGTAGGATTTTCTTTTATTGCTGTTTGCTTTTTGGTTTTCTGAGATGTGGTTTCTCTGTGTAGTCCTGGCTGTCCTGGAACTAACTCTATAGACCAGGCTGGCTGTCTTCGAACTCAGATATTTGTCTGCCTCTGCCTCCAAAGTGCTAGGGTTAAAGGCAATGAGTGGCCACTGCCTGGCTGCTGTTGTTTATTTTTAATAATTTTTAAAAAGTTTGAGTGTTTTGCCTGCATGCAGGTAAATGCACCGCATGCATGCTGGTATCTGAGGAGGTCAGAATTGGGCATCTTATCTCATAAAACTGGGGTTATAGATGACTGAGACAGGATGTGGGGACCAAACCAGAGTTTTCTACAGGTATAACAAGTGCTCTTAAGTGCCACCTAGCCAACTCTCCTCCCGCCCCTTGCTTGTTTTATTATATATATATATATATGCATGCATGCATGTTGGTGTGTGTGCAAGTGAGTGAAGGTAAGGTAAAATTAGTTAATGTTACAGGAACTTCTAAGGTACCCAATATAGGTGCTGGGAACCAAATTTGGGGCTTCTGTAAAAGCAGCAAGCACTCTTCTACTGAGCCCTTCAGCCTGTTTGTTTTTGTTTTTTAAAAATCTAGTTATAATAAATCAGCCTATTTAAGACTTTTTGGGCCAGGCAGTGGTGGCACACGCCTTTAATCCCAGCACTTGGGAGGCAGAGGCAGGCGGATTTCTGAGTTCGAGGCCAGCCTGGTCTACAGAGTGAGATCCAGGACAGCCAGGGCTACAGAGAAACCCTGTCTCGAAAAACCAAAATCAGAAAAAAAAAAAAAAAAAAAAAAGTTTTTGGTATATAGCCATATAAGCCCAGGCTAGTGCTTAACTCCTGGGCTCAGTTGATCTTCATGCCCTGGTCTCAGATGTAGACAATTTTGGGTACTTGTCACTCTGATTGCCTTTAACTCTCTTGGTGGGCTAGATTTTGTTTTAAGAAATAAGTTTATGGCTGGAGAGATATCTTGGCGGTTAAGAGTAGTGACTGCTCTTCCACAAGTCCTGAGTTCAATTCCCAGCAACCACATGACAATTATCTGATGCCCTCTTCTGGTGTGTCTGAAGACAGCTACGGTGTGCTTACATACATTAAATATTAGGAAGTAGAATTCTTCATTTTGAGACTTTTAAACTATTTAAGAGTGAATACAGAAAGAAAACCTTTCATTCATTAGTTGCCCCACAGGTTCTAGAAAGCATAGGGTTCAGCAGAGCTCTGTACCAAGGAGGGCCGCCACCTGAGAAGGGAGGGCTATGTGGGGGAAGGGACTGTGTGTGTGGTGACCATTAGTGGGGGCAGCAACTGGGATGTAAAGTGAATGAACGAATGAATGCATAAATGGATAAGCTGGAGGATGGCTCACTAGTGAGAGTGGTTGTTGCCCTTAGAGGCACCACATTCCCAGCACATACACTGGGCAGCTTCGTACTGCTAGATTAGGGCTAGACTAGTCCTTCCCATAAAGTGAGGTTGTGGAGACATCAGCCACAAGGTACTTCCAGTCTAGGGGATTAAAGTGTGAACATCTACCAGCCCTGAATGAGACTGGGTAGTTCTTCAGCTCACTTCGTTCTTGACCCAGCCTGCTGGGAGTCTTAATCTGTGTACACAGTTTAGCCAATGACTTGAGAGGTTCTCAAGCTCATTTTCTTGTTAACTTCCTTCTCCTTGGTTTACCTTTCCATGGTTTCTAGAGAGCCCAAGGACCCTGAACAGTCTGTCTTAAGCCTAGGAGTCGGCTGTGCTCAGAGGATGGCACCAACACCAGTCCAGAAGCTGGAATAGTCCAAGGCTTATGGGCCACCTTGCCTACTTCCTTTTCTTGAGGGCCACGGTTCTGCACTATCAGCACAATTAATTATGTAATTTCCAGTTGGATAGTTGTTTATGATGAGTTTATATCAGATGTGTAACTTTTAGATGATAGAAATATACTAAATTATAACACAGAGATTATAGGGGATCAAACCCAGGGCTTCACTCATGCTGGGCCATTCCACTCCACCTCCAGGCCTAACTTCTTATTAGTGTTTACATTGTACCTCATTAAACTTACTAAGAGCAAAATAAGGTATTTTGTGACATAGCAGCGTTATTAAATATTTCAGACACATATAAGAAACTCCTTTCTGATGATCATCTAGACCACAATACAACCAGAAGCCCCGTGTCTTGCTTACCCTCAGGCTTACGTCCATCAGCTTACTTGCTATATGAATTTAACATACATGGTGTTGGCTTTCCTGTTTTCAAGCTCTACACAGATGTCCCAACCATTTACAGTGGTAATAAGCAAACCCACAGACTGAGTTACATTTATATGACTTCTAGCCTTGGGGCTGCACAATGAAAATTTACTGCTGTCTACCCCTTTACTGTACTCGCCCCAGGAGAAAATACAAAAGAAACCACTGCTTTCTCTGTCTGGCATTGGGTTGAGGGTCACAGGAGAAGGGATGGAGACAGGGGATTACTGAACACTTCAATTGGCAAGTGACATGAAAGGCAGTTTGTAAGCCTGGTCCTGCCCCAACAGCCGCAGTAGACTCATGCATGCACAGGGTGACAGGGTTTGGATGCTCATACTGGCCTGAGTCAGCAGGACTGCTGGTGCCTGGTGTCATTGGTTCCTGGACAGTCTTTTTACCTTCTGCTGAATGGAGGTGACCTTGCCAGGAATAGTGGTTCCAGCTCCCAGACCTACTCTGGACCATTAACTCTACACCTTATTATTGCCACAGGAGTCAGAAACATGTCCAATTCCACTCCTCTGAAGCAACTTTTGATTAAATTTGACCCAAGTGCTGTTTCAAGAGGTGAAGACTCATGACATCCTTCCTGACACTGGTTCCGATCCCACAATTCAAAATTCACTTGGTTTGTAATCTGTGCCTCTTATCACTGTTAACTTCACCCTTTCTGTAGTTCCCCTTTCTCATTAGATGATGTTTTCCACTTAAAGCTACCAATCTCTGTATTGTCATACTAACCTCCCATGGCAAGTTACAGTGAAACATCCGACATCCTAACTGCATATTGAATACATGAGTAAAAGATACTAGGTTTTGTTGCATCAGATTTAAAATAAAATACCCAATCTATAAAACATACAACTATAGCCAGACACGGTAGTGCATGCCTCTAACCTTACACTCTGGAGACAAGAGTAGGCAGAGCTAAAATTCCACGGTCAGTCTGCTGTACACAATATACTTTCCTCCTCATACCCTTTCCTTGCTCTTTTCATTTTCTTGTTTTCAATAACCTCCTCTTCCCATCATTCCTTCGCTCCCTCCCCCAGTCTGCTTTGATCATTGCTGGAGTCAATCTTCAACATGCTGCAGGACAGAGGCAGACCACTTGGAACTCAGAAGCACCAGCTGGCTCCATTCTATCCCCTTTTGAGGTGCTTGGGCTCAGGGACCCAAGCTAGTAAGCATGCTACCAGAGCTGTACCCCAATCCCTTTAAAGACTTCAGAAAAATTGTACTATGGAGTGATAGGTATGATAGCTCACACCTGTGAATCCTAGCATTTGTGTTTCGCCTTTTGCTTCAAGCAAAACAGGATACTTTAACTTTCAAGAAAATCATTTCCTTTCATGGCATGGTGCTGTATGCCTAAACCCCCAGTGCTGAGAGATCCTTCCCTGACTACCCCATCTAGCCAAAACAGCAAGCTTCTAGTTCAATGAAAGTATAAAGGCAGCTGTCCCCTTCTCTGGCCTCTGAATGCTCATGTGCATTACATATTCATTGGTCTGCAACCCCCCAAACCCAAGGAGCCAAACTCTTCAGAAAAGGAGAGACACAAAACTGTTTACATTAAAAAAAAATATTTACTGGATGGTGGCAGCACATACCTTTAATCCCAGCACTCGGGAGGCAGAGGCAAATCTACAATGCGAATTATAGGACACCTAAGTCTGTTACAGAAACCCTGTCTCAAAAAATTCACCTAAACAGTAGCATCCAGTATTAAAAGTTCATGCTCATGTTCACAAAACTCTCTCACCTTCTGGTTAAGCTGTCAAGACCCTAGTTTCTTTTCCTATAACTCTTGTACCTAACATCAAGCATCAAATTATTGTACCGCTTTTACATGTGAATTAACTTCTCTTGCCCACAACAGCATGTATATGTTTTATAGCCACTCTTGCCTGACCTCAGACTTTTTGTAATTTTACCAAGGCAATAAAGCTGCTCTTAAGAAAAAACATGTGTTGTATGCATGTGTATCTGTGTGCTGCTATGTGTTGTATGCATTGTGTATCTGTGTGCTGCTATGTGTAACCTCAAGAGTCCTTAGTGTCAGGTCCTCTGTAAGAGCAAGTCTCTCCAGCCATGAAAATCTAGTATTCTTGATTCTGAGTGGTTACACACGGGGAGGTTTACATTGGTTAAACATGTCATACATGTTTATGGACACAGAACCAATTCAGAACCCATGCCCCCAAAGCATTCTAGTCATTAAATTCAGGCTTAAAATAAACCAATCAGCTCAAACAAAATTGTTACAGGTACTAACAAATGATGGTCTCTAGTCCAACTAGCTGTTAGAAGCCAGCCATAGCTAAGTGGCCATCACAATATACGCCGCCACCTCTGCAAACTAACATTTTAGTAAACTAGAACCTTTCTCTCTAGTATGGAACATCTCTGCACTACTCCAGTCTGCAATATTCCTGGCTGGGTTAAACAGCTTTCACAAGATCCTACTGATAACTATTTTAATTCAGCATTCCTTTACCAAACTACATTTTAGTCTCAGCCTGCAGTTTTCTTTTTGTTTTGTTTTTCGAGACAGGGTTTCTCTGTGTAGTTCTGGCTGTCCTGGAACTCACTCTCTAGACCAGGCTGGCCTCGAACTCAGAAATCCGCCTGCCTCTGCCTCCCAAATGCTGGGATTAAAGGCGTGCGCCATCACCGCCCGGCTGAGCCTGCAGTTTTAAGAGACAAAATCTTCCATTAATACTTGAGAATTGCTCAGGCACTTACAAGCGCACACTCAGGTTCATCAAGAAGAGGGAGGGCATGTACATCCTCGCCAAGAGAAAGTGGGAGGAGCTGAACAATGTGCTGACAGCCAAGTAAGACTGATGCACCCTCCCCCCAATAAAAGATCATTGTTCCTATTTTTAAAAAGTTTGTCAAAGCTGAGCAGTGGTGCACACTTTTAATCCCAGCACTCAGGAGGCAAAGGCAGGTGGACCTGAGGTAGAAGCCAGCCCAGTCTACAAAGTGAGTTCTAGGATAGCCAGGGCTATACAGAGAAACTGAGAGGTAGTTGGGTAGGTGTGCTGGGCATGATGGTACACGCCTTTAATCATAACAGTTAGAAGCCAAACAGGATGAATGCTGAATTTGACCCTGGTCTAGACAGCAAGACCCAGATTAGATCTTTGAGATCAGATCTCAAAGACAAAAAAAAAAAAAAAAAAAAAAAAAAAACCCCACAAAACCCCTAAAATTTCTTGAGGGGGCAAAGATGACATTTTGTAAACTGGGTAAGAGTATTGATTAGCAGATGAAATTTGAGGCTTTAAGGCTTACTAAATACCCACCCCAATTCAGTATGTACTTATACTAAAACTGCAGTAATTTTGTTCACTGAATACCCTGCATCTATTATTATCGGACACAAGAATGTTTAAACAGTTCTCAAAGCATGAGTGAACTGGGGCTCCTTTGGTAAGCAAAGGACCTGAAAATGTTTAGAAAATGAGCAGTCTTCATTCATGACACATGACATCTCACTCCATATTCTGAAGAGTTTGTTGCTCTTGAAAGACCTGGGTTTGACTTTCAGAATTAACATATTATTTCCAGGAGATCCAGGGCTTCTGAGCTCTGCTGACTCCTAGTCTGCATACATGCACAAGTTCATGCCACTCACTACCTTTTATTGTGTAGCTAAGAAAACCTAAGTTAAAACTGTGATCTAGAATTTGAATAGCATTATCTCATCTCGATGCCCAATTAGAAATTTAGTTCAATTTGTTATTTTACATTTAAAACTAATCTGAAGTTCAAGTACATTCATTACAGGCAACAACCTTGTGTCTTCCTTTCAAAGTATTAACTAGTTTTCCCTGGTAACAAGAAACAATACAGTAAGTAGAAGTGAAAAGCTACCTCATAAAATGGTCTAAATGAAACCTAGTTATCAAACATCAGCCTGTGCTTTCTGAGATGCGTTCACTGTTAAGTTTGGCTGTCCAAAAAGAAACTTGTGATCCTGAGCTCCGACAGAAGTCTGGAAAGGCCACTTTTAAGCCCTACTATTTCCTGTAGCTCCCCTACCGCCAAACTGGAGTTCCTCATTAGTTCAGTGAGATTTATACGGGGGACTTCCAGACATTCCCACAGTACAGTGCAAGTTTTCTTTAAACAAGACTGCAGTAGGTAGCACTGTGTTCCCTGTGCTTATACCAACCATGAAACCAAGATCAGTGCTGGGGCTGTAGTTCAGAGTGCTTACATGCTTGAAGCTCTCTAGGTTGACCCCATAATTAACAGGGTATCAGGGGAACTATAAGATAACAAAGTCCCCACATAGGTTTGAATTCTGGCACTGTATCAAATTAATCTAAGCCAAACTTCCTCTGCACATGGATACTACAGTAATATGTAGCACTTATGAAACACCTGTATATACTAAAAGCCCATGAGTAAGCCCTACATGTAACAGGCTTAAACAGAAGGAAACTGGTACCAAAACAAGCTTGTAAAATACCCAGAGATGTGGAGAGGTTAGTTATTTAATAAAACCTCAGCACCAAACAGAAATGTTCATTCCAGTATCTACTTGGCCAATATATTTGAGAAACACATTTAATGTTATCTTGAAGCAAGAACAATATTGCACCAGGCACTAAATAAACTACAGGACTTTAATTATAACAGTTAAAAAGAAAATCAACACTTCTTTGTAAAACAAGTTGCATCAGCAATTTTTCTTGCCTTTATTTAAACAGTTCTCAAAACATTTGAGTGAATTGGGCCTCCTTTGGTAAGCAAAGGACCTGAAAATCATATTTAAAAAATGAACAGGCAGTCTTTATCCATGACACAGGTGTGCTGATCCCTTCTCTCATTCCATACTTTGAAGCACCCAGTATTTTCATATAGTCTAAAAGCTAGAAGAACAAGAGTACATTTGTGGTGGAATGTATTGTCATTTGCTGATAATTAGTTGAAATACCATTATCTCCTTGTAACAGCTGTAAGAAACAGCCTTTTAAAGGCATGTATCTGTCTGCAGCTCTTATTCCCTGCTATATATAATACAGATTACACAAAGGCCGACAAATCCACATCAATGTAAGCATTAAGCATTTGCTGTATGGAAAGATTTTTGTTCTAATACTAGCAGTACAGAGTTACAGCGTATTTTTAACACTTATTTGCAGGTATATTGAATATGGCAAGTTTCATGGACTCCTGAAAGAAAATTATTTTTATTTAATTTTTAAATTTCTTACTGATAACTTAAGAATGTTTCTGGTTAAGCATTGATATTTAGGAAGAAAAGTAAAAATCAAACTTGTTTATTGTTGCTTTTTGCCATCTGGTAGCATTTTACACACAGGCTTCGATCTTCAGAATACCCTGAATTCAGTAGAAAAACCTTTTTTAAATGAAGTTTTGTACAATAGAAACTTCTCAGCAGTCAAAATTTGGACTGTAAAAAAATACATGCAAAACATACTTTTCTGAAAACACTTAACTTTGAACAAAGCACCGAACTACACAAATGCAGAATGAAAACAGCATTTCAACTCCACCAAAAGTAGTCATCATAAAAGGTGTAAAAGTCACCTAACTTCACTAGGCACTGTTCACTTTTTAAACAGGAGACAATAGAAAATATTGTCCACAAACAATATCCCAGCTCTATGGCAGGTTTCAGAAAGTCTTCAACTTCATGCTTTAATAGCGACCTGGAATGAAAACAAACCATCTATTAAAATGGGAGGTTTTTTTGCCCCATAACCTGAAAAATCTCTCACTCAAGCATTAATAGATTAGTTTATAAATGGTTAATAATTAAAATTCAATTTAGTAAGTTTATATTTAAACCATTTATGTATATCACATATGAAACTATACACAGACATAACCAGTGGGGATGGAACAGCATGGACTTGCAAATTGTAAGATTCAGCAAATCAGGTTACAACAGATAAAACCCATCCAGGTAACTTACGAGGTGAGTAGGATCGTGATCGAGAACGTGACCTGTATCCTCCACGACTGTAGTAAGGAGAAGGTGACCGCCTTCTGTAAATAAATTAAGATTGCATCTACATCTAGATGATACTGGGCTAATAATAATAATATAAAGACCAATTTTTGCCAGTTCCCAAGCTAGAAGATTCTGATCCTTTAAAATGCAGCATATTAGGTTCAAATACCAAATAAACATTTTAAGTAAAATATCTGTTTACTTTTAAAAATGATGTTTCACAACAAAAAACCATTCATTCAAGCCATTTTCATGAACACCCAAAAGAAAATCCACTAGTGGATAAGCTTTAGTTTCCTGTTTTCATTTTCTTGTTGTGTAAATTAGAAACAAAAGAAACCTTAAGAGAACAGGGACCTAAAAAGCACAAAGTTTTAAACATGATTCCTCATGTGATTCAAACTTACAAAATGTACTATCTAAAAAATGGTATTATCAACTAATTATTAAATCCTGTGGCCAGAAAGACAGGTAGGAGGAATGGCTACTCTAGCAGTGTGATTTCCAAAACCTACAAGCCAACTCACAAAACGTGGAGACCCAATGTTCTCTCCTCCAAGGACACATCCAAGCATGAATGTAGTAGAAATAAATACAGGCAAAATACAGAAATAAATTAATCTTTAAAAATGTAAGAAGCTAGTTATGATAGGGGAACACATGGGAAACAGAACAGAGACAGGTAGATTTCTATGAGTTCCAGGACCCTCCCCTCCCTGTCTCACACTAATAGGAAAGCTGTCTAAGTATCAAGCAAACATTTTTTACAAGTTTTCTACTGTATCCAGATTTAAAAACCCTTTTAGCACACCTGTAAATCTGATCCCTGTCTTGAGCTGCTCTCCATCCACCTCCTCCTCCACCACCTCCTCTGTAAAGAGAATTGTTTAGTTAAAACAATTGCCACAAACAATGAACAACAACAACAACAAGAAAAACCAGTTTCTTATAGTTAACATGCTAAAAAGCCCTTTCTGAAATAGCACAATTGTTCTCAACAGAGACCTTTAACTTTGCAGTCCCAAGTACCACTAAACAGAGTAATGATTATGGGGGTGGGGAGATGTCATTTTGGTAGAAGGAAGTCTGGACTTTAAATACTAGTGTCTTCCATAGAAAACAGTATAGTATGCATACCACACCAATAAGAAAGCCAAGAGTTGTGACCCATACACCTAATTACACAAGTTTACACTAAAGGTTTAGCATCACTGTTTGGTGACTGATTGATGCCATACTCATATAAAACAGAGAAACAAAATTAAGTTTCACTTTTGTACTGGCTAAATTTTTCTTCATCTTTAAAAATTAACGAGACATCCAACTATATACCAAATTAGACAGAACTATTAAATTTTGCCCCAAATTCTGGCTATTTCTTATATTCTAAAAGCTTAGGTTTTTTTTGTAATGCTTTCAGTGTCAAGTGACTTCTATACAGCTTACCTGTATGATCTGCTATAATAGTCCCGGTCATCATAACCTCGATCATATCCTCTGTCATAATAGTCTCGGCGACGTGAACTGCCACTATAAACGACAACATGTATCTTTTAGTAATTTCCCTCTTGCTAAAATTGGTCCTCATAGGCAGCAGCAGAGAACTCAACCTAATACCTTGTATATGATTAAATGTGCCTTTGGCTTTCCTGCACAAAAACTAAAGATGTCTACTAATAGACCCCCTCTTTAAGTATGTTAACTGAAAAATATCTCTATATTAACTTATCAGTGTCAATACCACGTTCTCTTTTCCCTTGTTACACTTTATCTGTGTGTGTATAATCATGTGCAATGTTCTGATTTTAGGAGCACACATCCAACAGACTTATTTAAAAAAGTCAATCAACTGCTGGGCACAGTGGCACACATTTCTCTCCACCACCAAGAAGGCAGAGGAAGGCAGATGCCTGTGTGTTTGAGACCAGCCAGGGTTGTATGGTATGGTGAGGATCCTGCCTTTGTTGTTTTGAGACAGTTTTCTCTGTGTAGCCCTGGCTGTCTTGAATTCAGAGATCTGCCTGCCTTTGCTGCCAAGTGCTGGAATTAATTAAAGGTTTGCATCACCAGGGCTCCATTATTATCCTACCTTAAAAACATCTTTAAAAAAAAAAATTGAAGCTGAGACTAAGTGAACTAAGATATTCTCTAACATCTGCAATTGAACCCCCCTCATGATTTTTAAAAATTAAATTTTATTTAAAGATTTTGAAGATGGATCACTGGGTAAACTGCTGCTCAAGTATGAGGTCTGAAATGGTTATCAGCACCCACATAATGTATGGTGACATATAGGAAGGTCACAGAAGCTCACTGCAGCCAGTCAGTAAACCCACTGAAACACTGTTTCAAAACTTAAGCCGAGACCTATGATTTGGAGCAACCCAACCCTAAGAGAAGCTTCTTTTGGCATTGGACAGCAGATTAAATGTATAGGAGTGATCAACCATAAACAATAAACAGGACATCAATATTGATTCCCTACTCCAGACTCAAACATCAGAGAAACAGGAGAAAGATTCTAAAGCTACAGATAGAGAACTGCACTCTTGAGTTAACAGTAACTGCAGTCTAGTTACCTGTATCAATTAACATTCCAGCATGTGGAGGTGAGGAGATGTTCCTACCAAGGCCCTACCCCTACCTAAGGAACCAGCTAGATGTAGCTGCTGGCTGCTGGTGAAGAGCCAGTTTTCTAGGAATATGTGAAGCATGGTAGGTTGAGCTTGATCCAGTAACATGAAGCATATGGATGTATTATTAATGACGCTCGGTGTATTTTTAAAAAAGGGAAAAGAGGACATGAGAATGGGAAGGGGAAATATCTGTGGGCTTGAGAGTTTTACATCTAGGGGAAGATGACATGAACAGCAAGGTTGAAAATGAGATCATCTCCAGAGCTCATGTATGTGTAAGGAAGGAATCATCTCCACAAAGTTGCCCCCCTGAACCTTACATGCATGTGTGGTTGTGCATACAAACATTATTTTCAAGAGATTGGTGATGGTGGTGGAGAAGAAGCATGGTAGAGGAAGATACCCAACATGAACCTCTAGACCATTCAAGTACCCACCCATCCTCACACCAAGTTAAACTTACTAAGTGGGTCTCCCCATATAAATTCCTGGTGTTGGGGTATGGGGTCTTTTGGTTATAGAGAAATCGACCCTAATTCGTCGTCCATCAAGCTCCATTCCATTGGCACGTTCTTTAGCCTTCAAAAGATAAAAATTGTCACATCCTGGGCAATAAATCTAATTATCCTAAAGCTATTTTTGGCCAGGAAATAAATAAAAACAGAGCTCAAATGTTCCCCTTCACACACCACTGTTTGGAATTAGAAGAGGTTGTTTATATGTTGTAGTACAATACAGGTTCACAACTACAAACACTGATACTGTCAAAGACTGCCAATTCTATTACCTATATCTTATATCTTTTGGCATATTAGAAGACTCTTTTTGAATTTTATTAAAACTTCAATGCCACTTTTTGTAATTATTTAGATTTAATTTAAAAAATAAATATTTGAGAACTCCCAATTTCATGAAGAACATTGTATTAAAACTCTAGCAAAAGCTTAATTCCTGGTCTCAACAGCAATCAATGGACCTGCTATTAGCTCTCTCTTTACACTAAAATGAGCATGGACTGGAGTTCAGGGCTGGCTGCATTTCCAGAGGACCTGGACTCAATCCCCATGAAGAGGTACAAAATGGTCTCTAGCTCCAGTTCCAGGAGCCCTGATATCCTGATGGCCTCCACAGATACTGCACACACTATACGAAGACACTCATGTAGGCAAAACACCTAGACATATAAAGCCTTTCTAAACAGACAGTACATTCTCATGTTCTACTGTGTCAGGCAAGAAATTCAAATAATGAAGTCACTTGTTTTCCACCATGTACCTTCTTAAAAAAAGAAAATAGCTTAGTGTATTCTTTACCAAACTTATCAAAAAATTTTGTACAAGGTTAAGAATGACTTCAGAATATCACTGAATCTAACATGTTCCAAGTAGAAGTTGTTTTTGACCCAAATCTATAATTGCGTGTCTTAAAACTTAAATTTATACTATAAAACAGAAATCACTTTGTTATCAGAACAGTTAACAGGATTGTTTTTTAACGAAAGTGCAAGTAAGAATTTACTTACTTCCTTGGCATCATCTACATTTTCAAAATATACAAAGGCAAATCCTCTTGAACGTCTAGACTGCTGGTCATACACAATAGACACATCCGCAATGGGGCCATATTTAGAGAACACTTCTCTTAGATCTCTTTCTGTGGTGTACAAGCTCAACCCAAATACCCCAAGACAACAGTTGGGGTCAGGATTTGCCTAGAAAACAGAAATAAGAGATTTTTAACCTTTGAAAATCTAACATAAGTCTGACTAGTATAGAAAAATGATAAACAATTAAATCAAGAACCATTGTATCGCCAGGCGGTGGTGGTGGCGCACGCCTTTAATCCCAGCACTTGGGAGGCAGAGGCAGACGGATTTCTCAGTTCGAGGCCAGCCTGGTCTACAGAGTGAGTTCCAGGACAGCCAGGGCTACACAGAGAAACCCTGTCTCGAAAAACCAAAAAACAAAACCAAACAAACAAAGAACTGAAAAAAAGAACCAAAAAAGAACCATTATATCTTATAAAAAGCCAACCAAACAAAAACCATTGTGGCATAGTGCAATAACCACAAAGGGTAGGAAACCCCACAAGAAAACGAATAAAAGCAGTTTATTCCCTATCAAGGGAAAAAAAAAGTGGACCATTTAGTTTATAGTCAGGGTCTCACACAACTCAGGCTGGCCCCAAACTCATGGCAACTCAATTCCCACCAACAAAATGAGTAAAACCCCTTGCTTCGTTTTTAAACCCCGCTAGCCCAACAAACCAACTCATTCACATTGGTTCTATGTGTGTAGCATACACCCACCTCAAAAAGGTGATAAAAAATAAACTTGAGCTGGGTGTAGTCATACACACCTTTATTCCATCATTCAGCAAGAAGCAGCAAGATCTTTTTAGAGGCCAACCTGGTTTCAGGACAGCAAGAGTGAAATACTACAGTGAAACCTTGTCTTACAATGGGAACCAGCTGTGTGGTGGCAGCATACACCTATATCTCAGCACTCAGAAGACACAGGCATGCTGATCTACAGAGGACAAGAGCTGTACAGCATATGCAACAACTGCTTAAAGATCATTTTAAATGATCAGATATTGTAAAAGTTGATTTGCAAACTAAGGACATTAAGAGTAAAACCAGAGCCAGGCAGTGGTGGCACACGTCTTTAATCCCAGCTCTTGGGAGGCAGACAGGCGATTTCTGAGTTCGAGGCCAGCCTGGTCTACAGAGTTGAGTTCCAGGACAGCCAGGGCTACACAGAGAGACCCTGTCTCGGAAAAAAAAAAAAGATTAAAAGCAGCAATGCTGCTGCTACTACTAATAAATGAGGGTGACAGTGTGGAACAAGAAGTAAGGATGAACCAAACATTAAGCTTCATAAATTATTTGTATGCTTTTCCATTATTCCTTCAGAATGTCTAGCAGCTGAAGTCAGAGAGGGAAATTATGTTGTATATTAATTATCATTGTATATTAAGCAATCATAGATGAAATCCACTAGAAAATGTAACATATTAAACAGCTATTATCAGTAAAATTAAACCCCCATATTACAAGCATTCCAGCCAAAATGAATGTCCAAAGGTTCCAGTCATTTTACATGGGAGATGGGATCAGAGTTATTAGGGAAAGTACATCCCAATATAAACACTCAGTTGTTAAACTCCACTGGCAAAACAAAGATCAGCTAGTACAAAGTTCCAAAATAGTCTTCAGACTGGGGTCTGCATCTCAGTGGTAGAATACTGATTTGCTCAGTGTGCACACAGTTCCCAGCACTTCAGAAATCTTACCCGGTTCCCAACATGACGCCTTCGAGTAGACATGGGAGAATGGCTGTGGCTGTGTCGCCTGCGATAATCTCGGCTGTAAGACCTGCTCCGGGATCGTCTATGGGAGCGAGATCGTGATCGTGACCTTGTATAATGCCTTCTAGAACTTCTTCTGGATCTAGATCTGCAAGACAGAAGTCTTTGGAATTATGACTGAATAACAAACAGATATGATGTTAAAAAAATTCTTTTGAAAATCAGACCACCATGGCACATTCCTAGTTTGGTGTCAACACCTCAATGCTTATCCTTTATTCTGTATTTCTTATTATGCCCACTAAGAATTTAGGCCATCACAAGTAGTTCATGGCTTTTGACTAGAGTGTTTGCTTCTGTATAAAGTGGTCACTAAACCACAACACAGTGAGAGAAGAGTGCTGGTGCTGCAAGCATCAAGTTCAAAAGGTTAAGTGAGCAAAAATAGGGGAAAGATCTGAACCCCAACTCTAAAAGCACAAGTTGTTTCAGTCTTTTGGCTCCCACTGCTAATACCAACATGTAACAGACCTTCGCTAGTTTTTAAACTCTACCACATCAGCAGAGTTAACAGATCTCAAAATGCCCTTTCTTACCTAGATTCAGATCTGGACCTTGACTTTGATCTAGAACGCCTCGAATCTTCCTTGGAGCGAGATCTTGCAGGTGTATGCCGTGCAGATTTCCCCGATCCGTGAGCACTTCCACTTCGGGAAGCAGAACGGGATTCCTACACGCAGATGTCAAAAGTTTTAATTTGTATACTGTTTTGAAAACTTTAAAAAACAAATAAGCTTCTGTGAGATAAATGGCCAAGGAGAGCAATCCTTTTCCAAAGAAAACATTTGTGAGGGCAGGAATTGAGTATACCTGGTATAATGGTTTCATTGCTTCAACTGACATGAATCAATTGGTTGTCTTCCACCTTTCTGGAGCAGGGATAAGTAGTAACTAACTCTACTCCCTTAAAAGGTGTCCAAGTCAGATTGCTAAAGAACTGCCCAAGGATTATATTTGGAGAACGATACTACATAGACTGGGAACAAACTTTAATCATGAAATTTATTCTACTCCAACAGCAATGAAAACACCCTAAAAAACTTATGAAATTCCAAGTTTCAGTTTGTTGAATGAGAGCTTGAGTTTCACGCTCTGAAAGTAGAAGAAATCTAGCTAGGTTTTAGTTTTAATGTTCATGGGGACCTCCTACAAATTCAAGAGCAACCAAAAGGAGCTAAGAACAGAGAAAGGCAGCAAACAGTATTTAAGAGTAGAGAAAAGTAGCAAAGATCTAGCGTTATTGACTAAACTGACAAGAACCAAGACAAAATACAACAGGTAACTGAAAAAAAGTAGAAATATGTCAAAGGCACATTCAAACAAGAATAAAATAAGAAGCTCACTGTCTAGGAGCCCAGAAGAAAAATTCTGAAGATGCCTATGCAAGTATCATACTCCAATCAATTGCCAGTTAGCCAACACAAATGAAATCTCAAAAAAACAAAACAAAAAAGAAATGGCTAAACAGAATAACCATTTCATAAGCCAAAGGCTTGTGTCAATTAGTAGAAAAAAAAACCATGCATATATATAGCAATAGAATGCAAAGAAAAACTCACAAAAGAATTAAAATAATAACCCTAAATGGGTAGACAGTACTAACTCTACTAGACAGCTAAGCTTTAACCACGCAGAACTTTTTAGAGCAAAACTAAAACAAAGGACATGAATCTAAACAGACACTTATAAATAAAAGTAACCACAAGAGCTCTCCCTTGACAGAATAGTGTGGCCATTTTCAAAAGGATAAAGATACAGAATTAATTTATATACAGAATAAGGGAGACAATTTAGAACATTCCTCTCTCTGTGCTTAGGACATAAAAATATGTATCAGTATACAACACAGAAGAGAGGGGACCTCAAATAAAAGATATAAACAACTAGAGGAATGAGTTCAGCTTTCAAGGCCCCAAATCATCTAGAAAATACCTGAATGAAACTGAAACACAGTGTGATGTCACATGTCATAGATAGCATCACCTATCAGACCTTCCTTAATCCCCAAGGAGTGACTAAAAATTAAAATAAGCTGTGTGAGAGAACAGCTGCCTTTAATACCAAGATATAGTTTAACACTCATTGCTGCTGGTGGGAGACTACTCCAATTACCCAGCCCCTGGATTTCTGTATCAAATGCTCAAGCAAACATTCAGCAAGGCAATAGAGTAGTGGTTTTTTCACCTTTACTATAGGGAAAAATACCTGATAGGCTAATAAAAATACCTTTATTTTAATCCTTTAAGAATGCTTCACAGAACAATTAGAAGCTTTAAGAGAAAGCAAATGAAGCATCTTCCCAGAAAGAACATAGTATACTGCCACATAGAATAAAACAAAAGGTGAATTTGGCTAACAGAAATTTGTCTAGAAATAAAGAGGTAGAAAATAAAAATTTCCTCCTTCAGACTTGCTGCTGTTAGCTAAAAGGAAAAAAAAATTTCTAGTATGAAAAATTAGCCGCAGTAAGGATTCTCCTTAAAACTCGAGTAAGCTAAAGGGGTCTAAACAGATGGCTTAGAATGCTCCCAAGCCTCCACTCAACCTCCCTATAGGCTATGTCACAGATGTACTTCTTGAGCAACTATTTCTTCTATTAGAAATGAGGGGATTCCCCAGAATACAAAAGATTTCACTTGTCTGTATACTGTCACCTTGCTGGACTAACAGGGGTGGGGACAACAAAAAAACACTTCTAAACATTCTTAGAGTTTAAAGATGTTAAATCCTTCCAGTTACATTGACCACCTTTAATCGGTTAAAAAAAAGGGGGGGGGCGGTTTGTGTGTGTGAAGAAATGAGACTTGGATTAGCTAAATCCAAAGCTCTATGCTAATCTTAAACCTTAATGCACAAACAACTCTGAAACCAACTAGGAAAACCCTTTATACATAATACTTCTAATTCAACTGTGTGAGAAAGCTATAAAAAAAAAACTATAAAGAATTACTCTCTGGAGAGTCAATGTTGAAAGGAAAGAGATCATGAACATAAAAGCATAAATAAAACAAAGCCAGAAATTCCCAGAAAAAATATAAAAAGGTTCTCAAATAAATCTTAGGTATTGGGCTGGCGAGATGGCTCAGTGGTTAAGAGCACTGACTGCACTTCCAGAGGTCACGAGTTCAAATCCCAGCAACCACATGGTGGCTAACAACCATCTGCAATGATATCTGATGCCCTCTTGTGGGGTGTCTGAAGACAGCTACAGTGTACTTACATATAATAAATAAATAAAAAAAAAATTAAAAAAAAAGAATCTTAGGTATTTTAACTAGTGCACAAGCTATAAGGAACAGGTCAAGTTTAAAAACAAAATCTCAAGCATTCTTTATCTCCTATAGAGAATAGCAGCTCAAAATATAAAGTCCTATATAGAGCTTTTAGTTAGGTATCCTAATCCTATGCTATTTAAGGCCTCATAAACTCTATTAAGAAGTTAAATCTTCTATGATTCTTTTGAATAGTAATCATCCCTGATTCCAAACCCCATTTCAGCCGATTTTAATTCCATTTCCCCTGTGAACAGACCTAAAAGCATCACCCTCAAAGGAGACACAAGGTTCAAAGAGGAAATAATAAAACAAATGGGAAATGCATACTAACATCAACATTATTTTTACTTTAAGTGTATCCAACTTGGGCTATAGAGTAAAATTCCAAATTCACATAAGCTTGAGTAATAACAAAAAATTAAAACCACTCAATTATCTTATTAGTTTTACAAAGCAACTGTCTTCTATAAGAGAGTATTGTGTTCTCTTTGCAAGATACAGAAATAATGTAAAAGGCACTGACAATAGGTTGAAGTGTACCAACACAACATGCAGACTTGACAGTCATTCAAGTCATTTTTGCCAGTAGCTCTAAAGACACTGACAACACTCAGAAAAAAATTTAAAGTTGCCATAGCTTTAAGATGATAATCTAATATTCTGCATTGAAGACAACTATTAGTTGTTTGTGGATTATGTGTGCTTTGTATTAACATATGCTAATCATCTAACTATATATACTCAGTCAAAACAGACAGGAATTTTGTGTTTATTTTTCTCAGTTGGAGTAGCACACTATAAGAAAACAATGTTTACTTTAGGATCATTATAATAAATAAGGATAAGAGAAAAGGCACAAAGTACCAGCTACTATCACTTTGAATTAGCTCTCATTTCACTTGTAACCCATTTCTTTTAGGGGAAACTACTATATACTTCAGCAAAAACCCTAATTCAGTTGGAACAGGCGTTAAACTGAAACAATATAAAGAACCATCCTTATTTGGCACATGTAGATCTCAACATTTGGACTTAAATAGTTGTAGCTTTACACAAATATGTGAAAACCTAATGCTTTCATCACAATATAAACAATGATGTCGGATGCTTTGCTTAGATTGTGGGGGTTTAGTCCCATTATCACCCTGGTAACAATCTTCAATTTTTCCAGTAGAAAATTGTACTATACACTTAAGCAGAAAATAAATATCAGTGCATGAGAGTCCAAAGGGCATTAAGTAAGAGACCACCAGTTCCAACTCATACTCACTTGTGCCCCAGAACCAGCAGAATATAATAGATGAAAGGCCTAAGGCAAAGTGGGAGGCCATTTACCCAGGATGGATAGCACAATGCTGCAGCCTATTTGACTACACAAATAGTTATTTTCAAAGAATTGCATTTCCATCATTTGACTAAGCAGTTAAAATTAGAATTATTACCTAATTTAAACGATTCCCTTGGAAGTCACTTCTTTACCCTGTATATACTTTCTTCTATTAAACAAATAATGCATGCATGTTTAGCAAAATATACAGGGACACATAAACAGACTAGTAATTACTTAGCGTAGTGCTTTCTGATTCCAGATTACTTCTTATCTTAACTTCATTTTTATTTCTTTTCTTCATTCTTCCGTTTCAAATTCTGACTTCTTTCATCTTCCCCACTTCACACAAATTGCTCAATATTCTACAAGTGGGACTTCTGGTCTGATAATTAGCATGCATTCTTTCTTTTATATTTTCAAATTTCAGCTTCACTTATTCCTGAGCTTCAAATACTCATTTATAAAACTTGTCAAATGACGACTTCCGCATTTTCCTTCTTCAACATTAACCTTAATAGAAAAAGAACAGGATGAAGAATATTTTAAAACTCCAGGATAAAATCCAGTGCCAAAACTGAAACTAGAAAAAAAATCCCTTTTTGTAGTTTTGGATTAAAAAAAAAAATACTAAATATGCAGCTCAAAAAACTGAAACTACATAGTTTCCTTTTGGTATATGGTAATCATTTGTCTATTCCAAATAAATTTATCATGCTTAATGTGAAGTGCGCCACTGAACATTTACTGTTCATTTAACATTTTTACAAACTGTAATCACATTTCACACTTCTTATTGTATTAAAGAGAAAATGCTAAGTGTCAAAAGCACATCTCTAGTCAAAAAAAAAAATGACACATTTCAGTACAAAAGTGCAAGAAAGAAAATCATGGACAACTCAACTGTGTAATAATGACAAAGGCTGGGGTTGAAGAGGTTTACATATTGTGACTTGTCTAGATAAGGAAATGGCTATTTAATGCCACATTACTGTGTATTTAAAAACAGCATTGTTAAACAATGTCAGCAAACCTGACTATTTGGATCTGTTCAACCCACCCTTGGGACATCTGCATTTGCAAAACTAAGAGCAGTTTAATTACTAAATTTAGAACTGAAATCCTGATACTAAGTAAAGTTAACCAACTATTACATGCCAAAGCTATAAAGAAAAACAGAGCAAACTTGATTCCAACAGTGGTTATGTCCAAAGAATTCTGTAAGTTTTCCCCTCTATTAACAAAATATTAGTCTTCTCGATGTCCAAAGGAGATATCCTACTTGAAAGGTTGGTTATGAGAAAATTATAGTTAATCTTCTCAAATTATTAAAAAGGCCCATTTTAGCAGATTAGTGAATTTTAATACAAACTGGAACACTGTTGGAACACTAAGCAAAATACTGTCCATGTAAAACAGTCTAATTTCCCCTGTTACCCTGCTAAATATTTATGCATGCTTACTATTTCCTTCTACATTTTCTTCTGATAAAAATGAAAAACAAATTTTTTCTTTAAAAAACAAAACAAGTCTTTATTTTTGGTATAGGCAATGGCTATAGTAGCATCTTTTTTAACTAAGGAAAAGCCTAATTTTATAGTCAATTAGCGCTTAACCTAGAAACATTTTAATGGCTTTTATTTTAAGGGAGTCACAATAATTCATTTCCTTGTAATATCCATCACTAAAATGCAATGGGAAATATTTACTAGAAACACAAATGTAATCATGGAATCAGAATGCCCAAGCACGTTTTCTTAGTGCCTGGCCTCCCTAAAGGTTATTTATGTATATATACACAGGGCTTAGATTCAGAAAACCCTAAAGCTTAGGTACTATGACTTTTCAACATTGAGGCCACTTTGGTATTGCTTCACTATCACTTTCTAAGTCTTTCTTCTCTTATACTCAAAAGAACAAAATCACTGCTAAACAATATTTGCATTTAGGATTATTTGAACTCAGCTAAACTGAAGCAGCCACTTCATAAAACTACCAGATCAACTACTACTGGGTTAACATACATTTGGTTGAAAAAGGATCCTACTTAGAAAAACATTTTACTGGGGGAGTAGATTATTAACAAAATGAGATGAACAAAGGAAAAACTCCACCTTGCTAAAGAAAGAAAAGCTCAACACAGAAATGAATAAAGGGCTTTTTTGGAGCCAGTCTCATGTAGCCCAGAATGGCCTCAAAGTCACCATATAGTTTTAGATGACCCAATTCTCCTGTCTCCACCTCCCAAATGCAGTAATTACAGGCTTCTACTTTTTTTCTGCAAGTATTAGAAGGATGGGAGAGAAAAAAACTCTCAAATGCTTAAGTAGTTTCTTTAAAGGGGGGGAGGGGCCTGACACACCTATACTAGCTGTAAAGTCTGTGCATTTTATAAACTTGCAAAAATACCAAAACTTTGTTGATAACAATTCTTTCCCTCAAAAGCACATATATGTTTTGGTTAGAAAGTTCTTATCCACTATCTAAGCACAAAAAATTTAATTTAATGCAGAAGAGGGCCCCATCCCATCCAAACTGCCACGTGGAAATCCATGCCAATAAGTAACCTGAAAATAGCATCCAAAACCCAAATCAAAGCAGTGATTTGGGGACTATAATTTGCTAGTCAATTGTGACCTGAAACTTAAAAAACAATAATAATTCTATATAGCCCACATCCTACAGTAATCTGTGTAAAAGCACCACTTTCTAAAATAAACACGACCTTCTTAGAAAACAATAGCTATGTATAAATACTAATCAACAATAAAATGCTGGACACATAAACCATAGCTCCAATCAGTGATGTGGCCAAATTACAAAGTCAAGGTTAAAAGTATTCATTTTTAGCATTTAGGTTTGTGGTCTTACTGAAAAGGAAAAAAAGGCTGTACAAACAAGACAAATTCCTCTTCGAGCTTTCAACAAAACCAGTAGTACTTACCTTGTAAAATCATTAACTTTGCCCTGAAAATACCACTTTCTATTTTGACCAATAGCCACATTAAAGCATTCTTATTTAAGCCAAAGGAAACAATTCAACAGTTTCAAGAGACTTATACCTGTCTAGTCAGCAATGAAAAAAGTATGCAAAAAATTTTCTTAAACTTGCCATTAATTCAACCCCTTCTCTCTTAATGAAAACTATGTGTGAAGGCTACAATTATTTTAGAAATGTTTTAGTTTTAAAATCGAGAATTTAGAGTTAAGGGATTAAAAAAGGAATATGCAAAGGTGTCACAGGATAAAAAAGATTGCAGAATCTGAAAGGCAATTTGATGGGGGTGGAATTCAAGCTACTACTTGATTCAGATGGCTTATTATGTTCCAAACACTACTTCTAAATAAACAGCTACTATCCTACCAGAATATTTGCTAATTCCAAACTTTTCTTTAGCCTCTTGGCTACTATTAACACAAAATAGCTTAATATAATTTTAAATTATCTAGCTTGTGCAATCCTTAGCTTCTGGGTTGTCAGGACAAAGACTTACATGCACAATCTCAAAGAAGTTAGAATTTTATGCTAAGTGGACGATCAAAATGAATAAATAAAAGCCTTACACCCTATACTGGAACTATTACTGGGTTTTCAAATATTAACACCAATTTACACTTCTAAGAGTGGCAGTGGTTTTCCTTCAAAGAAAAGTGCTTTACAAAATAATTTTTGAAAAGTACTAGAAGAGATTTTATCACATCAACTTTAAGTTAAAAAAATACCAAAACAACCCAACCCCAACTCAGTAAGTCCTACAGATAGTAAAGAATGAGAACATACAGCAATAGAGCTAAATGCTAACATCCATCCAATAAATTTTGTGACCAAACTAAACACTATTTCACACACTCAATTATAATCTGCTTAGGAAACAACTTTGAAAGAAGTGTGGGAGTGTCCACAGGAAGAGAAGTAGTCACTACTGAGCCTCCAGGGAGCTTAACAATTTATACCATTACAACATTAACTCCAAGAGTTTAAGGGTCTAGAAGTCAATGAAACTCATTTTCAGGTTCCAGAGATGGGTGGTTATACCAGGCATATCCAAGACTATTACTTTGAACATGATTTTTACACTTATAAAAGGGAAGGTGAATCAATCAGATCTGGCCATATTACTTTGCATTTACAGCTGTGACTGGTAAAATACAAGGGAGGATTTGAGCTACCTTGTACTATATTGTGTGAGCCTACATGGCAGGCAAGCATTCCGAGTTACATAACCAGTCTTTAAAGTATCCCTAATTCCTTTAGAGGAAAATGTCTAGTCTTGCTAAATAATTTCGGATATCTTGAACTCTGGATCCTATCCAGGATAAGTAGCTAGGATTTACAAACCTGCAACACTCTGCCCAACTTACCCTTAAGTATTTTTAAACCTCTGAACTTTGTTTTGGCAAGCCTTCTTGAAAAGTTTAGCTAAATGTTTCAGTTTTCCACTCATCCCAAGATTCCAATTAAAAAGTAAAAAAATGTAATTACAGGGCTGGAGAATTGGCTCAGCAGTTAAGAGCACCTACTGCTCTTTAGGGAGAGACCAGGTTTGTGCCCCAGCACCCACATCAGGTAGCTCAAAATTGTACACATAGGCTAAAAGGTATTTTAGGCCTTTAACTCCAGCATTCAGAAGTCAGAAGCAGGAGGATCTCAGGAGTTTGAGGCCAGCCTGCCTGGTATACATAATTTGAGTTCCAGACAGACAAAAAAAAATTTTGAGCTATAAGTATTCCACAACTTTCAAGTGTAGAAATAAACCAGAAAGTCGTTTTTTAATACTTTTCTTTCCAATTAAGTAGTTAGGTCAGCAGGATGTGGTGATTCACACCTTAAACCAGCATTAGGGAGGGAGGTAGAGGCAGGCAGAAGCCTGGTCTACCGAGCCAAGTTCCAAAACAGTCAGGGTCATAGAGTAACCCTACCTCAAATAAGATCACCAGAAGGTGCCCTCAAATTAACAAAAGCAATGATTTCTCAGCTCTTTCAAAATGGTACCCACTTTCATTCAATTGCTTTTTTCCTTGAGTAATGTGACCCACTGCTAATACTATGAAAAATTTCCTCGGGCATAATGATGCATACCTATCTAGTTCCAAAACAACAAAAACATTTGCTTTTAATTCTAAACAGACTAATTTCAACTTCAGGAGGCAAGGTTATGTGTGAGCTACAATTTAGTAGTAGAGGCTTGCCCATCACTGAGACTAGGTTCCATCTCCTTTATCCCGAAAACAACATTCTGTCCCATTCCCCCATCGGTTTCTTTCCTTAGGAAAGGCTAAAATGACAAGTCACTCATTGGTTGAGTATATTAAGGGACTCATCTGGGCAAGTAAAGATCAGATCCGTTCAAACTACTCTTTTTGGGTCCAAGTTCACCATGGAAAAGTCCCAGAATATTCTCTACCAAACCGTCAAAGGCCTTTTAGAGTTTACTAACCAAAAAAAAAATGTTTGACCAAAAAGTAAACTATGATCTTGTGGTTAGGAGTTCCTGTGAACTTTTTGTGAAAATAAAAACGTTAGTACCGAGGAGCATCATTCTTATGATGCTTCTAAGCAGTTTTTAAACTGTAATTACTTGTTCACTGTGCCCTTACTTCCGCATCTTCACGTGATAAATTTAATGCTCGCCACATGCGAGTGAGTTTTAAAGCCACGCCACATGCGCTTTATTTGTTAAGCTTCGGGACTGGGTCTAAACCAGGCCCGTTATATACAATCTAATCAACTTCCACCGATTTTCACTCTATGGAAGGTGGAAGTTTAAAAAATAAAACACGTCGATTTCAGAGTTTAATGGCGCCATAAATTGTCGCCACTGGTTTCTCCTTCACAAGTCCCCCCGGGGGTGGGGAGGGAGAATCCATACAACAACGTCTAATGACCTTGCCTTCTATTCCAGTAAGATCTCAACAATGAGAAAAACGCTACAGCACAAAGCCCTACAGCTAACCAGCACCAATTTCCCTCAGCGGTTTCCGTCTCCCAGATGCTCCAAGAGCATCCTAGAGCTGTCCCTTCCCGGGACCAGGTGCCCCCCCCCAATCAACCGAATGCTCCAGGCTCTTTGGGCTCCCGGTCACTTGTGGTCTTTCTCCGCTTCACCCTGGAGCCCCGGGGAGAGGCGGCAAAGCCGGCCTGTAGGGAGCGGCAACGGCTCCGCCATTTTGTGCCTCTGGCAGCGCGCCCGGCCCGCGAGCCCAAGATGGCTGCGGAGCGGCTTCGCAGGAGAGCAACGGCGAAATAAGATACCGTTCCCATCCCCCAACGCCGAGGGACGCCGCGGCCATTTTTAATCCCCCTCCCTCCCGTAACGGGAAGAAAAAAAAACGGTCGTGGCGGGTGCGAGGCACACATCCCACTGGCGGCCTCCCTCCGACCAGAGGCGCCGTCCACCAGGCCCTTAGGCGCCCCGGCTCCCTCTTGACGTCAGGCTCCCGACAGCCGGCCGGGGTGGACCGAGAGGCCTAGAAAGAGAAGCAGGGTGGGACCGCGGCCGCCCGCGCACCCCCGCGCTTACCCGCTCGCCGTAGTTCTGCTCGCCGCTGTCGCTCATGACTCCGGGTTTCTGTCACCACTGCTGGCCTTTACTGAAGCTGTCAAGCTCCCGCCTTCCTTACAGAGGCTCCGCCGCAGCCACGCGCGACGCCACACTTTGAGAGTAGCTGAAAGCCGACACGCTCCGCACCACCTCCGCACCGGTCTAACGCTACCGGATGTGACGCCACACTCTTTAACTTGGTCCCACCCACTCCCCCGAAGGCGCGCTTTCCTGGCTCCGCCTACTTCACCGGCCTTCGAGCCGCTTTCTCCTGCGGAGGCGCTTCCCAAACCGGACGTGACGTCTACCTTACCGCCCTGCGCTGACCCGCCCCTGGTTCCCTGCCACAGCGTGGCGGGAAAGTGTGTGCCTGCCTTTTGGCGTCTGTAATGGTCTCCATGGGACACCGTGATGTCGGTAGCCTTTCCACAGTTGTTTCTGGAACCTTTTAGGGAACCGTCCTGGGTGGGAGAAGAGAAGAGATGGTTGCACTTTCCTCCATGCCTTTGTTCTGCCTTACTAGTTTCCTCTTCTTTTGTTCTTTCTCTTGATCTAGGAGAGAACACAGCCACACACTGGATTCTCACCTCCCATTTATTTAGACTTAATTCTAGATCTTTCCTTAACAAATAAAACTTCCATTTAAAACTTTTGCAATTTAAACTGGGCATGGTGGTGCATACTTTTAATCTCAGCACTAAAGAGGCAGAGACAAGCAGATCTCTGAGTTTGAGCACAGCTTGGTCTACATAGAGAAACCCTGGCTCAAAGGAAACAAACAAGCTGGGCAGTGGTGGCTGAAAGATTTAGTGGTGCACGCCTTTAATCCCAGCACTTGGGAGGCAGAGGCAAGTGGATTTCTGAGTTCGAGGCCAGCCTGGTCTACAGAGTGAGTTCCAGGACGGCCAGGGATATACAGAGAAACCCTGTCTTGGAAAAAAAAAAAAAAAAGAAGAAGAAGAAGCAAACAAAAATTGAGGTTTGAGACAAAGCCTCACTGTGTGGGTTGACCTTGAACCCATCATGTATGTAGCCTAGGCTGATGTTAGGAATGTATTAACCCTTCTGGGTCAGCCTCCTAACCTGGGGTTACAGTTATGAACCATCAATCCTGTGGCCTGGCAAGGTAGTGCACGCCTTTAAGGCGGATCTCTGTGAGTTCCATATCAGCCTTATCTACAAAGTGAGTTCCTGGGTAATCAGGATTACACAGAGAAACCCTGTCTCATACCCCACCCCCACCCCTACCCAGGAAAGGAAGGAAAGAAAGAAATGGAGAGATGGGGAGCCAGGCAGGGTGATGCACATTTGTAATCCTTGTAATCCCAGCATGAGAGGGGAGCCCAAGGACAGTTAGCTATTTAAGGCAAAACAGCGCACAAAACAGCAAATAAACCAAGAGAAAAGAGCCTGTAGTAATGGATTTCTGTTTGAGAGAAGCCGCCTGCCCTCTAGCTTCTAAGGATGGCCTGAAAGAACACTGAAGAAAACCATGACAAATAAGTTCTCGAGATGAATACCATTTTTGGATGAGCAACAGTGACAGTCTTGATTAATACATAGCTTTTGTGACTATTCTGAGCTACAGGATGACCCAACACTCTTAGTTTTAATGAATAAAACAAAAGCTAATTAATGAAAGAATTGTTGATCTGGTCAGCCCAACTTTACACAGAATTCAGTCACCAAACACATCATCATTTCAACCTGAGACCATTTCCACCAGACGGTGCCAAACTTCAACAAGACCAGATAGTCCTGGGCAGCAGCTCCACATCTGGGTCTGCAGCACTGGCCAACATCAGCTCCCTAATATTTATTGTCTATGTTTTCTTCTTCCTGTACTATGGATCAAACCCACAGATTTACCATTCCAGGCAAGCACACCACAACTATCCTGTGGCATCAGTTACATGCCCTTGCATGTTTTGGCTGCAGATATTTTGGATTCCACTTATTGCTATGGTTTTCCCATTTGAGTTGGGTGTGGTGGAACACCTGTAATCCACCACTTGGGGAGTAGAGGCAGAAGAATCAAGAGTCCAAAATTAGAGCCAGAGGTGGTGGTGCATGCCTTTAATCCTACCATCCAGGAAGCAGAGGCAGGCCAATCTCTGAGTTGAAAGCCAGCCTGGTCTACAGAGTGAGTTCAAGAACAGACAGCCCAGGGCTACACAGAGAAACCCTGTCTCAGGGTGGGTAGGGTTTCTCATTTTCCACAGTTGCCAAACTTTTTTAGATTTTCTTCATGGAAATTCAATGGCAGTGTTAGTATTGTTTTACATTTGTTCATTCAGGGTGTGTGTGTGTGTGTGTTCGAATGAGTGCATACATGTATGCCAGGAGTGTGTGATATGGTGGTCTGAAAACATCTTGTGAGAGTCAGCTCTCTCTTTTACCAGATGGGTGGGATCCAGGAATCAAACTCAGATCAGGGTTGGGAGCAAATGCTTTCATTCACTGAGCAACCAAGACTTTCATAAACATTTCCCTAATTTTATCCCTTTATCCAGTGTCTCTGCAAATAATAAATTCAACCAATAATCAAACTAAGTTTATTATCAGATGAATTATCAAAGAGTTCCCACCTTATTTATTTATTGGGATTTTGTTTTGTTTTCTTTCTTTTAGACAGGGTTTCTCTATATAGCCCTGACTGTCCTAGAACTCCCTTGGTAGACCAGGCTGGCCTTGACCTCAGAGAGATTCACCTACCTCTGCCTCCCAAGTGCTGGGATTAAAGGCGTGCCCGGCCATACTTTTGTTTTGTTTTGTTTTGAATAAAGTTAAGCACATTTGGAAGAAAAGTTTTTTCTTAGGTGTACCTTTGAAAGTACATTTGAAACCCTTAGGTTTTTTGGTGGCTGGGGTGAGGGAAGTCCCAATCCCAGGGCACAGGAGAGGAATCCCACTCTTTGAAATAGGTAGCAAGTGGGAACTTAGGCTATTGAATGGCAGGTGTACTTAGCTGGACAGAGTATATTTGGTCCATGAGAGGTAGAGCTGAATGGGTCTCCTGTAGCTTATAAATTTACAAAAGAGGTAAATTTGTTAACAACTTGAACAGTCTCTTTCAGATGAGGTTAGGGAAGACAAAAATCTTTTGTGGAGCAGAAGGAGAAATTAGGGCTTTTCTTGTCTGTCTAGGGGGCTAAATATATTGAATTTGAAAGGCTATTAAAGGAAATTTGCCAGAAGCCAGGACCCTCTCCCTTACCCTCACCCCCTACCTTTCCCCACCTGCACAATGTCCCCTGCAACTTGGCAACCGCAAGATCCTGCTTGGCAGCTGCAGATAGATTCAAGGCAGTGTACTGTATCTTCTGAGGAAAGCAGGGAGACCATAACTCAAAGCAGTGTACCATATCTTCTGAAGAATAGCAGGTAGATCATAATTCAAGGCAGTGTACCGTGTAGACCATGAAATGTTTCAGAGCACAGGCCATGAAGATTCTGTACTTTTCCACCACCTGGCCCCTCTTAGCCCCTCCCCTTGTAAAGCATACTATAAAAGGGGGCTTCACGTTCAAATACACAGCTCTTGACAAGCAATTGCTTCCTTGAGTCCTTTTTCTCTCTCACCCGTTCTTTTTTCAGGTTGTGGTCCTCCTCAGCCCCACAAATAACTAGGACCCGCAGGTCGGGTCAGAAATTCAGAAATGTGACAACTTTGTGAATATAATAGTTGATCATGTAGTTTAGCATAAGAAACACTTTAAGTCCATAGTTAAAAGACAACCAAGGGAACCTTATATTTGAACATGATAGCTTATAGTGTAGATTTATCGTGAGAAGCACTTTAAGTCTATAGTTAGAAGACAATCAAAGAAAACTTAAAATATGAACTTGTGATCATATAGTTGGATGGTATAGTGGAATGTCTTATTAGAGCTAGGCTAATTTTGTTTGTTTGTTTGTTTGTTTGTTTTTTGTTTTTCCAAGACAGGGTTTCTCTGTATAGCCCTGGCTGTCCTGGAACTCACTCTGTAGACCAGGCTGGCCTCAAACTCAGAAATCCACCTTCCTCTGCCTCCCAGAGTTAGGCTAAATTATATTATTCTAAGGGGGAAAGGAAGGTCATCCAAGGGTCGAAGTACTAAACTGGGGCGTCGGCTGGGAGGCTAGTCATAGGGACTGTGGAAAGTCTGTCCCTTATATTTATAATTGGTATAATTTATAAGAATTATACCAATTAATGTTAGGACAGTGGCATAGCAAGAAATATGAAGCATTTAGTCGCTGGGAACTGAGTTTAGATAAGGAAGTAATAGAGGATTACATCTGTGAAAGCTTACATCTGCACTTGTGTATCCTTTATCATGAAGTCTGTGAGCAAGGAAAACCTGTCTGTCTTTGGTAAGAAATCTGGCAGTCTTAGCTAGTTAACAAATTGACTAATGAGCTAATAAGGTGGTGGATTACCTTGGGGGAAGGAGCTAGGTCTATTTTCTAGCTGTCAAGCTACAGTTAGCTTAGCTGTCAATGTAGTCAGAAATCTGGGAAGAGTAAATTATAATCTAGGAGTCGTGTATTAATTAAAATGACAGAGGCTGGTCTCTACTCCACTACCTAAACAGTTTCCAGGTCCCTGTGGTCTCCATGACAACTTGGGCAGAATCAGAGGACCAGTCTGACCATCAGGCCCTGAAGACAAACAACGTTTATCCTGTGGAGTAGATACGTGTGAAATGAGAAATGAGCCATTACCTTGACTTAGGCAATATGAGTCATTTAACTCTGGGTATCCTCTGTTTGTCAGCAGTGTAGGCCAAGCCCTGGCAGAGGGCAAGTCAATGGCAGTGTTTCTCAGTGGTCATCATACCACGATCCAGGCAGTCTATCACTGATCCTATTAACTTCTCAGAGACCTTGTTGGGGGCAGGGAGGTTCACTGTTAGGTGTTGGGAGTCTTTGTCTGTTGTGATAAGTTTAAACATTTAATGTTACATTTAGTAGATTTCTGACAAGATTGAGAGCCAGTATCTATTAAGTATATCTGAGTTAGACAACCTGTGTTTAATTATTTGTCCTAGATGTATCTAGGACATAGAGTACACTGTGACTCAATGACAACAGCAAAGACAAGGCTAAATATATATTTAAGGCAGTGATCGCTAACTTTTTACCATTTGGAAATCATTATTTACCAAGGCAGGGTAGAATGAAAACCTTGTCTTAATTGTTAAGTGACTTTGACAGGCTGTATTCCTATTGGTTGGTGGGTATAGGGGCCAAGTGAATTAGAATGGGAGGTGTCCCAGTAGGGACACAGCTGCAAAAACCTTCCCTTAGGTGAGGGGTGTTATTAAAATATTCCTACTGACGTCCAGAGCAGCCAAGTGTATGCTTACCTGGTCATCACGCAGAAGCTAGTGGTTGAGTGGACCCTGGGCCCACAGGAGAAGGTTTACCTAAGCTTAGGATTTTTCTTCAGCAGTGAGAGAAAACCACTTCTAAGGGGGAAAGGAAGGTCATCCAAGGGTCGAAGTCCTAAACTGGGGCGTCGGCTGGGAGGCTAGTCATAGGGACCGTGGAAAGTTTGTCCCTTAGGCCTGTAGAGGGTGGCCAAATCTCTTTGGGAGAACAGGCCCTGCCTGCCAAGAATGGGACTCTTACAATCTGCAATCTAATGGCTGTATGGCTGTAATTCCATGTGTCAGTAGAAATGTGAACCTGCGAGTTTCTAAATCCCAGTTACGGCACAATGTTGTGTTTTATAAAAAAGAAAAGGAAACCTGGGATATGTTTAGTAGAGGCACTCGGTATGGTGAGGTGGAAGGGGTGCCTCTGCAGAGTCAGAACGAGTCAAGTAAATGGCAGTAACCGGGTGAACCTTACGAGGGGGAGGGGCCACACAAATGTGTAGTCATCCTTTAAGAAGGCCTTAATGTAGCCGGGCACTGGTGGTGTACACCTTTAATCCCAGCACTTGGGAGGCAGAGGCAGGCAGATTTCTGAGTTCGAGGCCAGCCTGGTCTACAGAGTGAGTTCCAGGACAGCCAGGACTACACAGAGAAACCCTGTCTCAAAAAAAAAGCCTTAATGTGCAGCTTGGTAGTCATGTGGGTCCCTTCACAAGTAGCAGGAGAGGGGATTCTGTCTCTGTCTGGTTCTCTGATCCTTCCCCTCAGTGGGAGTGGATGTGCCTAGTTCTGCTGGGACTAGATGTCCCAGAGTGGGGTGGTACCCAAACAGGGCTCCCCTTCTCTGAGAAAGGGGAGGAGGCAGTGGGAGGAGGAGTTTGTAAGGTGGTACTGGGAGTCGGGGTGCTGTGATCAGGATGTAAAGTGAATAAAAAAAATAGTAAATTCTTTAAAAAAAAATGAAAAAACAGAAAATTGCCATTTGGTTGCTCAGAGGACAGCTGCACTGCCTCATCATCACCCTCTTCAGGTTGGCTTTGGCAATGACTGCCCCGACCCTTCCCAAAGATTCCAATCTGGGCTCTGAGCCTCTCCCCTAGGACCCACTTTTCCTTAGTACTGCAGGGTTGGTTGGTTGGTTGGTTGGTTTGACACAGAGTCTATGTAGTCCTTCTATGTAGTCCAGCCTGGCCTGAAACTCATAGATCCTCCTGCCTCTGCCTTCGAATTGCTGGGTTAGAAGTGTGTGCCAAAACATTTATCCTTTGCTTTTGATGTGTGTGTGCGTGTGCGTGTGTGTGCATGGACATAGGCACGGACACATGCGCACACACACTTTCAATATCTTCCTCTATCATTATTTATGTTTTTAAAGGGACTTATTTTTATTTTATGTTTATGGGTATTTTACCTCCGTGGATGTCTACACCACGTGGGTACTTGGTGGTTGTGAAGGCCAAAAGAGTTACAGTTGGTTGTAAGCTGTCTTGTGGGTGCTGAGAATTGAACCTGGGTCCCCTGCAAGTGCTCTTAACCAGCCCTTTCTCCACCTTACTTTTTGAGACAGGATCTCTCCTTGAATTTGAAGTTCATCATTACTGGCCATAAATCCCAGAGATAAACTGTCTCCACTCCCAACACTGTGGTTACAGGGGTGCCACCCATGTCTGGCTTTTATGTAAGTTTGGGGATAAGAACTTAGTCTCATGATTGTTATAGCAGGCCCTCTACCCACTGAGCATCTTCCCAGTCCTGTTTCTGGAATTCTTTTTTTGAGGGGTGGCCTTCACCATGTAACCTAGACTGGCTTCAAATTCAGATTCTCTTGCCTTAGTTTTCTGAGTATGGGATTGCAAGTATGTACCAGTATGCCTTGTTGTAAACAAACAAACAAACAAACAAACAAATGTTTATTTAGTTATTTAATGTATTTGGGTATGATGCTGGCATGTATGTTTGAGCACTATTTGTGTGCCTTGTGCCACAGAGAACACAGGAGGGCATCAGATGCCCCTCAAACTTGAGTTACCGATGGTTGAGGGCCTTCATGTGGATGTTGGGACTTGAACCTTTGTCCTCTGGAAGAGCAGACAGTGCTCTTTCTGGCTGAGACAACTCTCTAGTTCTTGTAAAGTTTATTTATTTACAGAGTAGCCTCTTCACTGATCCAGACCAGTGTCTTAGTTAGGATTTTACTGCTGTGAACAGACACCATGACCAAGGCAACTCTTATAAAGGACAACATTTAATTGGGGCTGGCTTACAGGTTCAGAGGTTTAGTCCATCATCATCAAGGTGGGAACATGGCAGCATCCAGGCAGGCATGGTGCAGGAGGAGCTGAGAGTTCTATATTTTCATCTGAAGGCTGCTAGCAGAAGACTGGCTCCCAGGTAGCTAGGATGAGGGTCTTAAAGCCCGCACTCACAAGGCCACACCCACTCCAACAAGGCCACACCTCCCAGTAGTGCCACTCCCTGGGCCAAGCATATACAAACCATCACAACCAGCAACAGAAAGTGATAGAGCAGAAGAACAGTGACAACATTTGCTAAGGGACAGGATGGAGTCCAGGTTGAGCTGTAGTCAAAGGATGGTATGAGAAGGCAGCAGGCTGGTGTCTTAAGGAAACTGCCCTCACACCTTCTCCTAGTTGAGAGCAACCGCTCCCACCCTCAGCAGGTGGTGCTCACACTCCTGAAATTCCCCATGTCTGTGCCTCAATTATTAGAGCCTTTTGTGGTTTCGGCGCTGGTTTTAGTGTTCGTTCCCAGGTGTATACTCAGGCATTTCCTGACTACTGTGAAGTGGAAACTTCTAGTTTCTTTGGAAAATCAGTTATGTCAAATGATGTTTTGGTGGGCCACACAGGTGAAAGGAAGTATGATGTTTAGAAGGACTATAAATATGACCCCTTAGACAGTGGGAGCTCGAGCATTGGTTTGCCTTGTTCCACCTTGCTAGTCTTTGCTGATGACATGTACGCATTGGTTCACCTTACATTGCACTGCTAAGCTTCTCTTATGGTGACATCATAGAAAAAACTCACCAAAGAACTTCCCCTGAGGTTCCTGTGGCTTTTTGCTGCTTCCCAGACTCCAGCTGGTTGGCAAGCCTTGTGTTTTTTTCTGGACTGAACTGTCCTTGCTGGTTCATGTTTGGTGTTTGCTAGTGGACTGGCCCAAGAACAATGAAGATTGGAATTCCAGCCAAGAAGTATTTCTAAACAGATTTACTTCCCTCATATCCTAATAACCTTTCTTTCCACTACCTCTGGTGGGTGGTGGGTTAGAGGGGAGGTTGAACCCTTATTAAAATAGACTGTGAAAGATCTATGCCTACACAACTGGGCCTGGGTCTTTGCACTCCTCAGGCACCAGCTGGACTGGAGCGTTAACTCAGAGCAAGCAGGCCATTCGAATATGTGTGCACGGTTCTCTTTCTTGGGCATGGAATACACAAGTACCCTGCCCACTGACACCACTGCTTCCATGAATCATTACAGGAAAACTGTAGAGTCAGAAGTTAGTGTGAGGGGTGGAGAGATGGCTCAGTGGTTAAGAGCACTGACTGCACTTCCAGAGGTCCTGAGTTCAAATCCCAGCAACCATGTGGTGGCTCACAACCATCTGTAATGAGATCTGATGTCCTCTTCTGGTGTGTCTGAAGACAGCTACAGTGTATTCATATATAATAAATAAATAAATCTTTAAAAAAGAAGAATTTAGTGTGAACAAGAAAGCTTTACAAGAGAGAGGCCCGATAAAGGGGTCTGATGCTCCTACCAGGCTTATAAATCTCAGGCTAGAAAGAAACTGCACTTCCATGTCTGTCTCTGCTGGTCAGCTCTCCATCACATCTTTCTTTGCCTTAGAACATGGCTAGCAGGAAAATAATCACAGTGTTTGGAGCAACAGGTTAAAAAAAAGTCTTTTTCTTGTTTTGTTTATCAAGATAGGGTTCCCCTGTGTAGCCCTGGCTCTTTTAAATGTATGCTAACTTTACTCACTTTTCTGACTTCTGGATTGTAACTCCAGCAGCCCACAGTGTGAACAGAACACCCCCTAGGAGTAAACTGAAGGGCATCTTGTGCTTAGTGTTTTTGCTGTGAGCAGGTTGTCTTGACTTACTTTGTAAAAACTACCTTTGAAGAATAAGTATAGTTGGTGGTCTGTCTTCTTCCATTTCTGCCTAACTTTTTGGTGCAAGTTTCTTTTGAAACTGAGTTCTGTGTGGGTTATCTTTGCTAGTAATTACCGGATAAACGTCAGAAGCAAGCAAGAAGGTGAGACACAGGTGCAGGTGAGAAGCCTCTCTCACCTGGATGAGTGCCTGAGCCTTTTAACTAACCTCTCCTTGCCACTTGTCCCCAGATGCTTGGGCCATCTTTAATCAAGTCCGGCTAATCTTTCCAGTCTCTTAAGGATCCCTTTGAAAATATCAGCATGTAGTACCTCTCTCCACTGTAAATGAAGTCTTGGTTAATGTCCTCCCAAAACCCCTCCTCAGGAGAACTCCTAGTACACTGGCTTTCCTTGTCGCTCTTTTTCTTTTAAAATGTTTATTACATTTTGTGTGCGTGTGTGAATGAGAGGATTGCGTAGGTTGTGATCCCGGGAATAGAACTCAGGTCCCCAGGCTTAGCCGCAAGCACTTCATCTCTATCATTCTCCCTTGGCGTTGTCTTCCCTTGTCACCCACTCCGTTTTCTCCCTCTCAGCATCCAGGCCTCCGCTCAGATATAACTGTTTCCACTAGACATTTCCAGACCTCCATTTAAAGCATGTGATTTGGCCGGGTGGTGGTGGCGTACGCCTTTAATCCCAGCACTTGGGAGGCAGAGGCAGGCGGATTTCTGAGTTCGAGGCCAGCCTGGTCTACAGAGTGAGTTCCAGGACAGCCAGGGCTCCACAGAGAAACCCTGTCTCGGGGGAAAAAAAAAACCCATGTGATTTGTTTCACCCCAGTCACCAATTGGCTCCCTTCCTTACTTGACCTCTGATCTGTCTTTCTATACTAGAAAACAAGCTCTGCATGGCTGGCCAGAGAGACAAGTTACTAATGTGCTAAAAGGAAAGAAAACAAAGAAACAAGAAAAGCAGAATGGGGACTTTTTTTTTTCTAAGATAATTTCTACACTTTCATTTTGAAATTCTTACCTCTCCCACGCCCTTCAATTTGGGGCAATGTCCCAATTTCATGTCTCTTTAGTATTTTTGTTTGTTTGTTTGGTTGTTGTTGTTGTTGTTGAGCTTTTTGTCTTGTTTTGTGTGTGTGTGTGTGGGGGGTATGTCTGTGCGTGTATGTATTGCGATAGGTCTCACAGTCTATGCTAGCCTCAGACTGGCAATGTAGCTGAGGCTAGCATTGAACCTCTTGCTGCTGCTTTCTGAGCACTGAGTTATAGATGTGCAATATCATGCCCTATTTCCAACTTTTTTCTTTTGAAACTTTATTTCTGTTATAATACTCGAAATTTCTCAGATCCTTCTTGCAGATACACCCTGCTCTTTCCCCTTGTATGTTTTTGAGACAGGATCTCTTGTAGCCCAGGTTAACTTTAAACTTACTGCGTAAGGGTGACTTTAAACTGATTCTTCTGCTTCAATCTTGTTAATGCCTGGATTACAGACATGACCTTTCCACGCCCAGTTTTATGTGGTGCTGGGGACTAAACCCAAGGCTTTGTGCAAGCTAGGTGTCTTAGTCAGAGTTAGCATTGGTGTGATGAAACACCATGACCAACTTGGGAGGAAAGAGTTTGTTTGGCTCATTGTTGATCATCAAAGGCAGGCAGGGCAGGAAACCCAACAGAACTAAGGGTGTGTCTGTATTCCAACCAGAGGGATTAAAGGGGTCTGCTAAATTAGGCTGAGCCATACCACAACTAGAATGGTTTTTTTCAGTAAATAACACAATCTCAGGGTTCAATGTGATCAAATATCCTGCAACAAGTCTCCCTCCTCTTCAAAGACAAAATAGACATGGAGTACCATCTGAGCTACATCCCCAGTTCTCCAGAGACTTAAAAATGGAACTTCAGAAGTTTGCCTTGGGTTTCATAGCATTGTTTTCATATATATGTCAGTATACATTTTTCTTATTTACCAATTACTTACCCATCATCTTTACTGTGTGTCCGCGTGTGTGGTGTGTACATGTACTCACATGTACATGTGTGTGTGTCTGTGAGTGCCTGTGAGTGCTTGTGTTTGTGTGCATGTGCCACATGTATGTATGTGGGGCTGTGTGAGGCAGCAGGGTACCTGGTCAAGCAGGCTTTGAACCCTGGAGACCCTCAGGGACAGTAGGAGTTTGGCCTTGCTCATGGGTCCCTGGCTCCTTTCATATAGTTACAGCCCCTCCCACAGAGAGGTCTCTGGCCATTGGTCAGGTAGGACAATGTCCCTACTAGCCCCTCCACAGGTACAGGGCACGACTACAGGCCACAGAGCCTCAAGACAGATCTCCATATTAATGAGATACCTAAAGGCTAGAGGGCGGAGCCAATTAAGCATTCCTTCCCAGACCCTCTTCCCTGCAAAAGGTATTTAACCTCAGGCCTGCCCTGAGAATACCAGGGTATAGCTTCATACACTTTCCACCATGACAATAAATATCTTAAGACCATAGCCTATGACCATGGACTATCTCTCTTCTTTGGGGCCCACAGTGGAGAGCCATGGAAAAGGTCTTCAACTAAAGAGTTGCTATCTAATCTCCTGTAGACAACCTCTCTACACTTTTAGCCACAGAGGCTACCAACTCAAGCAAGCGAGCTGAGCCAGCCATGACCCAGCCAAGTGAGTCACCGCAACCAAGAGTCTCATCCCTGTGAGAAGCAGCCAGAGCTTCTCCCCCTCCCCCTTTGGCTGTGGGTCAATCCAGCCTGGACACCCCCCCAATCTCCTTCTGGGGCCTTTCAGTGGTCCCTGAGAGTCCAAGAGCCTGAGAACCAGTCAGTTCCTGGCCACCTCCAGGCCCGAGGACCCCCAACTCAAGAGCTCTGGACCCTGTGGGACACCATACTGTGTTTCCTCCCACCCCCGGAGTGGAGTCCTGCAGCTTCTCATAGCCCAATGACTGCCCATGGAGTGAACACAGTCAACTTCCCACACCTCTGCCTCTCTGAGTCTCAGCCTCAGCCCCTTGGAAGTGGCAGACTCGGGACCCACGCCCACACATGCTACAGCCCACCATGTGTGTGCATGTCTCTATGTGAATGTATGTGCGCCTGTATATGCAAGCAGGTGTGTGTGTGTATGAGTAGTACAGCAATAAACATGGATGGTAAAGGTCTCAAAGCATGTTGACTGTGTCCCTGAGACGTATATTGAGTAGTAGTACAGCCGGGTAACATGATAGTTTTATATTTAGTTTCCTTTCAACTAGTTCTACTTATTTATTCATTTATCTTATGTATTTCTGTGTGTGCACGTCAGTATGTCCATACCACATGGCATGTTTGTGGAAGTCAGAGGACAACTTGTAGGAGTCAGTTCTCAACTTCCACCATGTGGATCTCTGGGTTTGAACTCGGGTCATCTGGCTTGTTGGTAAGTACATCTAGCTGCTGAGCCATCTCACCAGCCCCATTTTCACTTTTTTGATAAACCTCTATACTGTTTTCCATAGTAGCTATGCCAGTTTACATCCTTCCCAATGGAGTATAATTGTTCCCATTCCCACATCCTGTCTTAAGCATCTGTTGTCATTTGTTTTCTTGATAATAGCCATTCTCACTGGGGTGACACGGAGTCTCAAAGCAATATTAATTTTCACTTCCCTGATGGCTAAGAATGCTGAACACTTTTTCAAATACTTACTGGCCCTCTGCATTTCTTCTCCCATCCAAGTACTAGTCAGGCCCCATGATGCTTAGCTTCCAAGATCAGACAAGATAGGGTGAGTTCAGAGTGGTGTGATTGTAGACTATTTCTTCTTCTAAGAACTGTCTTTTCAATTCATTAGCCAATTTATTGATTAGATAGATTTTGTGGGTTTAGTTTTTTGGTTCTTTATACATTCTAGATTTTAATTTCATCTGATACATAGTTGAGAAATATTTCTCTTTCCTACTCTGTAGGCTAATAAATGTTTCTTTGACTACACAAAAGCCTCTTTAAACCTTGTGGTTATCCTGGCAGTGGTGGCACACGCCTTTAATCCCAGCACTTACTTGGGAGGCAGGCAGATTTCTGAGTTCGAGAGTTCGAGGCTAGCCTGGTCTACAGAGTGAGTTCCAGGACAGCCAGGGCTACACAGAGAAACCCTGTCTCGAAAAACCAAACCAAAAACAAAAAAACAAAACAACAACAACAAAAAACAAAACAAACAAACAAGTTTAAAAAAAACCTTGTGGCTATTTATTTATTTTTATTGGATATTTTCTTTAAAACCTTGTGGTCTTCTTCATTGATTATTGAGATGAGGTACTATGCTCCTGGTAATCTTTGCAGAAAGTGTCTGGCCTTGAACTTAAGAAATTCTAAAGTATAGGCAAGCACTACTATGCTTGACTTTGGTAAAATTGTTCTTAGCTCTCTTCTCAAGGTACCTATCTAATCCATCATGACCAAACCCTAGAGGAAGAACCACCACATCACAAACGGGCTTTACCCGTGAGCCTCAGCTAGTGGCAAGGAGTAAGCTAAGTAGCCACAAGTTTACCAAATGTTTGAGAAAATCCTCCCCATGAAAATCAAAACTAAAATAAACCAATAAAAAAGGAAATATAAATAGTACAGGGAAGAGAATAGTTGAAAAGAAAGGGGAATTTGCATCCCAAATACTATATCTGCATTGTGGGGTAGTTTTTGGTAGAATATTGAAGTCTCACAGTCAGCAAGGTATAGTTACACATACCTGTAATACCAATTTTTGGAAGGAAAGAGGGTCAGGAGTTCAAGATTAGCTTTGATATATTATGAGTTCAAGGCTCTTCTGGGCTACATGAGACCCTGTCTCAACAATTACAAAATAAAAACAAAATCCCTAAAGCAACAAACAAGCTGAGAATGTGGCACTGGCCTAATTCTAGCACTTAGGAGGCTGACACAGAAGATGATTAGAAGTCCAAGGCTAGTCTAGGCTACATGGTGTAGGGCCATTTAACAAGATCTTCCAGAGGAGGGGAGAGGGAAGCTGGGTGTGGTGTTGTGTGTCCTTAATAACAGCTATTGGTGTGGGGATGGGAGAGCAAGGCAGGTAGATCTCTGTAGGGGATAGTTCTGATGTTAAAGTCCTGTTCCCCAATTGGTTCTTGATCTGTCAGTAAAGAAAGCCATGGTTTCAATTGCTGGGCAGAAGGTACAGGCAGAACTTCTGGATCCCAGGAGAAAAAGGCAGATGCAAGTAAGGAGAGGAGAGGTTTTTACCATGCTTTGGAGAGAGAAGAATCCAGTAATTGTGCCCTAAGGCAAGTTGAAAAGGAACAAACTGTGCATGTGTCTTTTGTCTGAGGATCCAAGGGAAGCCAGGTGGGGGGCTGGTAGCATAGTCATTTCCTGGAACTAAAGGCAGGTAGAGCATAAAACTAAATCAACAGATGATGTGTAACATGGAAGGCAAGAATCCACTGTTAATTTAGGAATTCTTGGATTGATCACAACACACTGTGATACAGGTCTAGGAAGAGGGGAGAATTGGTTTCGCAGAGTGAGTCATGTGGTGTCTCCAGCACACAGGAAACTTAAACAAAGGAACACAGGGAGAGCCTCAGCTCACAGATGCTGAGATCCCCTGCTGTGAAAAGAGACAGGATGGTTGCTCTGAGGCAGAAAGCCAGACAAAAGCTGCCTGCTTCCTACAAGCAGGTAATCAAAAGATAAAATTCTAAAGTTTGGTTTAATTGTTCTTAAAGATAGAAGTGAGATGAATGAAAAAATACTTTAGGAAAGACTTGAAAGGGTCTTGCCAGAATATACTCAAATTCTGTGAATGTGGGCTGCATGGGAATTCTGGGATCAGTATTCCTGGCATGACAGATTAAAAGCCTAAGAACAGGCTTATACAGTAGGCAGGAAATAGGATGCCTAGCCTATCTCAAACAGTAGGAATTTAGGCCTTGAAAATTAATAAAGAGAGAGCCTGGAAATAGGCTCATGCAGTAAGTAGACAGAGATACTAAATAAGTAATTGAGGCCTTGATCTCATGGAAGGTCGGGGCAGGGGACAGTAGGAGCACTGTCTCAACAGATAATGCTTGTTTAGATTGCTTTATTTGCTTTTAATTGTTTTAATTATCAAGATTAGTGTAATTTTGAGTTTGGTTATACTAAAATTCCTCTGGGAGAGAGGTCAAGCTAAAGGTTTAATGACTTCCTGTTACTGGACCAAGGACAATTTGGGAGAAAGGCTCTGCACTTGTGTTGACAGGAAAGGAGAAGGCTCTGGACCCCTTCCAGAGTGATATGGATCTGATATGACGGGGAGACCCTCTGATGAACTAGAAATATTCAAGAGAATCAAATAGGACAGGTAAAGATTCTTTGTGCTATCCCTCACATGGCATGAATGAAGACTTATTATAATTGATTATTAATAGCAGTAACTCATAGAAAAAGCAGCTGTCTTCACATACTCAAGGAGCAGAATTTCATCTTTAACTAATCTGTGTACCCTGGACAATTCATATGGATATCTTAATGGTACTAAAATTTTGGCTGAGATTTATGTATTGCAGAATGTACAGCTTTGATGAGATTCATCCTAGAGATGCCGAGCTGACCGACTTGGACCCCCTGTGTCAAGGATTCCAGGTCATCCTGCCTCATTCAACCTTTCAGATGGATCCAGTCAGAACTTCAGTCAAGCCCTGAGCCTTCTAAGCATACAGCGACTGGATAACAGATGCTAAAGTTAGCTTTCTTAAAGTCTAACCAAATTTTCTAATTTTCCTACCCCTATCCCCTTTAAAGAATTTTTTGTTGCCCAATGTTTAGCCAGAAGAAGTTATGAAGAGTCATCAGCCAAATTCCCTGGGTTTGGGGTTCTGGTAATGGTTATTTTACAAATTTTAGAAAAGTTGTCATTTAAAGGATAATTTGGGAGTGGTCATAATTTTGAACAAGGAGGAAATAAGTGGGATTGAGTGTGTAGCCATAATTTTAATTGGTAAAAATCTTTATAATTGATGTAAAGTTGAAGTTATAATTCTTTTACATAGGTACAGAATTTATTTTGATACAGATTTAAGGTTTTCGTTGGTATGAATTTTTTATATTGTTACAAAATTTCTGATTGATATTGTTACTCTTAGACAGGCAGAGTGCCTGTGTAACTCATTTAAGAATACAAATCTTAGACCCAGTCCTCCTATAATTGTTATGATGAACTGTATTTAGATGATTAAGCAGTATGAGTTAAGGGCCAGATAGCAAACTCATGGCTATGTAGATTCTGATTTAATTATAAAAGAGTGTTTTCAATATATTTCAATTAGAAATAGGTAAGAGTAGTCAAGGTTTAACAGTTCACATTACCTTATATATAGATAGATAGTCTTCAAAAATATCAGAAATCCACAGAATGTGACATTTAATGTTATTTAATCATTTGACAAGGAGACATATCTGCTCCTGACAGCACCCGCTTCTTGGTTCAAAGAAGATTTTGAGCATCTTCACCTCCAGGTGAGGTTGCTTATCTTGGCAAGGTAGCCACTGAACAGAAATTGCCTATTTCATCTGCAGACAAAATACTTTCCAGGAAAATGACGCATTATGCAGAATGTCTGTTGGCTCTGCCAAGACAGAGTAAGCAGTCTTTAATGATTCTGCTTTGCAGGGGTCTGTCAGATGATCCTGGGCCAGAAGGCTAAAGACTGATGCTCCAAGGTTTTGAGAAATTAGGGGACTGTCTAGGTAGTCATGTATAGCAGTAATTGTTTAAGTTTGAGAAGCTATGGTTGGTGCTTCCAATACACTCAGGTAATGTTTAAGTCATTCTCAGATATATGATAGGGTTGAAGACTAGTTTTAGTCTCATAATCAAACTCAAGTTGCTTAATATTGAGAGAGATTATAGATTGGAAGACATGTTTTTCAGATGACGTTACAAGCTAAAATCTAAACATAATCTAGGGATAGAATCATAATTCTTTCAGATTGGAATGATGATAGAGTGCTTTATCTATTGACAAATATGATGGATTGGATGTCATCATTGTGTAATATACATGATTGTTATGGTTTTGTTCAATTTATGACTAGGCAAAGAGTTTGTCTTTTTTTTTTTTAATTTTATTGGACAGAAAAGGTGAGTTGTAGGGAGAGGTTATGATGCTAATGTCCTGTTCCCCAATCGATTCTTGATCTGTCAGTAAAGAAAGCCATGGATCAATTGCTGAGTGGAAGGTACAGGCGGGACTTCCAGGTCCCAGGGAGAAAAGGCAGATTTAAGGAGTTTTTTGCCTGTCGGGCGGTGGTGGCGCACGCCTTTAATCCCAGCACTTGGGAGGCAGAGGCAGGTGGATTTCTGAGTTCGAGGCCAGCCTGGTCTACAGAGTGAGTTCCAGGACAGCCAGGGCTACACAGAGAAACCCTGTCTCCAAAAACAAAAAAAGGTGTGTGGTTTTGTTTTTTTTTGTTTTTTTTTGTGTTTTTTTTTGTTTTTTTTTGCCATGCTTGGGAGGGAAAAAAAGCAGCAGCAGTCTTGGGAAGAGCTGGGGCCTGGGCCCACTACTGCAGGCAGGTGTCCATGGATGTTTGGCAGGGGCAAGATGGGACTAGCCACTGAAGTTTAGGGCAGATGGGAAGAGCAGAAATAAAAATATCAAGGGCACACTTTTCCAGGTCGGAGATAGTAACACCCAGCAATTGTCCCAAGAAGGCAAATTGTGTGTGTGTGTGTGTGTGTGTGTGTGTGTGTGTGTGTGTGTGTTATCCTCAGATTCAAGGGAAGCTGGGAGGGGGCTGGTAGTGCGGTCACCTCCTGGAGCTACATGCAACAGATCTCTGTGAGTTTCTGGTCTGCCTAGTCTACATAGCTAGTTTCAGGTTAGCCAGAGAGCTACATAATGAGAACCTGTCTCAAATACCTGAATAAAAAGAAAGCAAGTCGAGCAAGCCATGAGGAGCAAGCCAGTAAGCAGCATTTCTTCATGGTTCTGCTTTGTTTCCTGCCTCTGGGTTCCTGGCCTTGAGTTTCTGCTCTGACTTCCCATAATGGTGGAATTAAGATTTGTAAACTGAGCCAGCCTAGTGGCAGCTGATAACTATGTTTAACTCCAATCCCAGGAGATCTAACACCCCTTTCTGGCCCCCAAACACTCATACACATAAAAATAATACTTTTAAAATATAAATCTAACTGAGCACAGTGTTTTACAACTTTAATCCCAGCACTCAGGAGGCAGTTGGGTTTCTGGTGACTTCAAGGCCAGTCTGGTCTATGGAGTGAGTTCCAGGACAGCCAGAGCTACACAGTGAGACCCTGTCTTGAAAAAAAGTTGTAAGATGAAATAAACCTTTTCTTCCCAAGCTGCTTTTGGTCATGGTGTTTTATCACAGAACTATAAATTCTTATCGAGTCAGGTGGTGGTGGCATACAGCATTAATCTCAGCACTGAGGAGGCAAGCTGATCTCTGGGAGCCCAAGGCCAGCGTAGTCTACAAAGCAAGTTCCAGGACAGCCAAGGCTACACAGAGAAACAAAACAAAAAACAAAACAAAAACAAAAAACAAAAAACAAAACCCAAAAAACAAAAACAAAACAACAAAACAAAACAGAAAGGAGAAGGGGAGAGGAATGGGAAAGGAGAAGTCAACGATGTCAGAAATTGGTACCGGGTTTTTGGAATATTACCATGACAGATTTGGTCATAGTTTGGGGATGATTGTGGAAGGAGTTGGAAACTTTTGGCTAGAAAAATTATTGAGTTCTCTGAGCTTAGGGAGTGTTCATTATGGAAATCTAGAAGATAAGGCTGAGAACAGCGACGATAATGGAAGCCCATCTTGTAAAATTTCAGAGGGAAGTTTGAGAGTTCCTTAGAGACTATCAAGGGCCATCTGATATTTTTAATTAAGAATCTGTGGTTTATAAAAGGCAAGTCGTATCACATACCTTTAATCTAAGCACTCTGGAGGCAGAGGCCAGCCTGGTCTACAACCAGAGCTAAACAAAGAAACCCAGTCTTGGGGAAAAAATTCTGTGTTTTTGTGATTGAGAAGAGACCAGTATCACTGAGGAGAAATCTTCAAAATGTTTCCTCATAGTAAGCATAAAGAAGCTGTGGTCCAGAGGGGTCAAGGCTGTACCTTATGCTGATAGCCAAACTTGGTATTGTGTATGATTCTCCAAGGAGGTATTAGTCTTCTTTGTTTGTTTGTTTGTTTGTTTGTTTGTTTTCTGTTTTTTTTTTTCGAGACAGGGTTTCTCTGTGTAGTTCTGGCTGTCCTGGAACTCACTCTGTAGATCAGGCTGGCCTCGAACTTAGAAATCTGCCTGACTCTGCCTCCCAAGTGCTGGGATTAAAGGCGTGTGCCACCACCGCCCGGCTAGGAGGTATTAGTCTTGTGAGAGGACAGCAGAGGCCATTTGTGAAGGTGCGCCTCAGTTGTAGTTTGAAGCCCCAGGATTGAAGAGGTCATGAAGAAAAGTTGAGGCTTGACACTATGTGGCTGGGTCAGAGTTCCCGAAGAGAGCCCCCAAGAGGCTGTGGGTGAAGTGCATTTTAGGAGGAGCACTGAGCATAGGAGCAGCTGTGGAACAGTACATTTATACTTCAAGAAGAGATATAGGATGAGTTAGTAAAGGGTAAAAAGAAAAAAAAATAAGCAAGCAGGTAAATCCAGTAAGAGTTCCAGGGAAAGAGGAGCTTGTGGGGAAGTGAGGACACCAGTAAAGTGTGCTGTGACTCACACATCTCTGCTGTGTGTCACACCAAGCCAAGGTCACACCATGGGAGTGCATTGGGGACAAAGTAGATGGTGCCTTTGTATGTTAGTAGAAGAGAGTTTTATGTGCAAGCTTGTGTGTGTTGAAGAGGGATATGGAGAGGAGAGATGATGACGCTAAGTCTTTATTGTTAGGAACCTACTAGGTAGCTGAACAAGGAAACTGAGGCATGCAATAAATGTTTTCTCAGAATTAAGGAAAGAGGGGCTGCTTTCTCTGCAGGGTATTGATCAGCAGGTAGGGAAAGGGAGCTGGATTCTGCTTGGTTGGTTGGTTGGTTGGCTGGTTGGTTGGTTTTGGTTGTGTGGAATCTGGCTTTGTACTCACTTGGTAGCCCAGGCTGGCCTCAAATTTACAGCAGTCCTCCTGTCTCAGTCTCCCAAATGCTGCAATTATATAGGTGTGAGCCACTATGGCCAGCCAAGAACTGTTCTTTTAAATCATAGGATCTATTCTTTGCCAGAAGCCAGGACCCTCTCCCTTACCCTCACCCCCTACCTTTCCCCACCTGCACAATGTCCCCTGCAGCTTGGCAACGGCAAGATCCTGTTTGGCAGCCACAGATAGATTCATGGCAGTGTACCGTGTCTTCTGAGGAAAGCAGGTAGACCATAATTCAAGGCAGTGTACCGTGTAGATCATGAAATGTTTCAAGGCACAGGCCAAGAAGATTCTGTATTTTTCCATCACCTGGCCCCTCTTACCCCCTCCCCTTGTAAAGCATGCTATAAAAAGGCGCTTTGCGCTCAAATAGATGGCTCTTGACAAGAAATTGCTTCCTTGGGTCCTTTCTTCTCTCTCACCCGTTCTTTTTCAGGTTGTGGTTCTCCTTGCCCCCATGAATTACTAGGACCAGCAGGTCGGGTCAATTCTTCTGTGAAAATTCCCTCTCCCTATCCTCCTACCCTGTGTGTGTGTGTACATGTGCATGTGCGTGTGCGTGCGTGCTTGCACGCATGTGTGTGTGTGTGTGTAAATTTAAAAAACTTATTAAGCTTTTACAAAGTTATGGATGGCATCAGCTATTTGCCAAAATAGCACAATTCAGAAAAGTAAATATAGGACAGACCTGTTTTGGGATATTTGCTGAACTGGGCATGCTACTTACTGTTTTCTGGATTAATTTTTGGGTGTCCTATCTGGAAGGGGTGGTTAGAATCCTGCTGTTTTTTTGTAGTGAGGACAAACCCAGGTGTAATAGGTTTTTTTTTTTTTTTTTTTTTTTTGCCGAACTCTTTCCTCAGCCTTTTTCTTTTTTTTTAACTGTTTTTTGTTTTTTGCTTTTTTGTTTTTTTTTGGACAGGGTCTTAGCAAGTTGCTCAAGATAGCATGGAGCCAGTATGCAGTCCAGGAAGACTTTGAATTTGTAATCCTTCTACTGCAGGCTCTCAAGAAGTTGTGATTTCAGGTCTGTGCACTGGGCCCAGTTTCCCAGCCCTGCCTCCATCCCATTTAAAAGTATTTCTTGAATTCTAATTCTGACATTCACCAATTCAGATAAAACCTGAACCCAGGATTATCCATCATTTCTTAGCCTCACCTCTCCTGACTGTGGTTACATGAGGTTTTCTAGGTAAAATCAAGACAGCAACAGGAAGAAAGGAAGGCAAAAGGGAGAGAGGAGGAGAAGGGAGGACATTTGGAACTAAACCCAAAAATGAGAATCCACAAGCCAGGTGTAGAGAGAGAAAAGGGAAGGAGAAGATTACATATATTTACTTGTGTACATATTCCTCCATTTTGCCCACAAAATCCAAATGGTATGCAGACATCAGGAAAAAATGTAAATGTATATTTGTGTGCAAAGGCTTTAATTTTGTCCATCAGGGAAAGCTAGTGGCAGATGTTGCCAAGCACCTGGGCCTGAAGCATGTGGTACAGGGCAGGTTGGAGAACATGGATTGGTCAAGTGGGGGCAGGCTGAAGGCGTTGCACCTGGATGGGAAGGGAGGAGTGGGGGAGGATTTCCGGTCCGTTGGTGTTCCCATGACCAGCATCTGCTTGCCAGCTTACTTTGACAACTTTCTTACCTATTGGAAGCCCGTGAAAGCGTCTGACGGTCACTAGACTAGGCAAATGCCAGGTTGCAGTGAAGGTCTGTGAACAAGCTGATGGCAGCCTCCTGCTTCACTCCTGTGTCCTCCTTCCCCCTTTCCTGTTCCCCTTCAGAGGACACACTGGTGTTCTAGGCTCTACATGACCAGTTGAAGGCCACAGAACCAGTCTAGATTTCCTTGTCCCAGTCACACCCCAAAGGCCAAGATTGGCCATGGGAAGCACACAGGTTATTTTTCCAGCACCCCCACCCCACGCTGACATTTCCCCACACATGTAGTTAACTCTGGGTCCTGTAGCCTCAGTTTCCCCATATCTCTTGGGAAAGGTGAACAAGGTGACCACAATGAGTCTTAGCAGGTTTATCTGACTCACCGTAGCAGGTGAGGACTGTTGTGAAATATAACGTTGCAAGGGGGCACCTGGTGGGCCCATGCTAAGCTGTCCCCTGAGAAACTATGCCATGCAACAGATCTAGTAATGAGGCGGTTTACATGGGGGAAGGGAGAAGAGTGAGGGCTTGGAGAAGGGGTAGAGGCAGACAGACAGGAGCAGAGCTATGGGGACAGAGGAGGACAGAAATGAGAAGAAACAGCTTGGAACAGGTGTGTGTGTGTAAGAGAGAGCGAGAGCGAGAACGAGAGCGAGAGCGAGAGCGAGAGCGAGAGCGAGAGCGAGAGCGAGAGAGAGAGAGAGAGAGAGAGAGAGAAGAGAGAGAGAGAGAGAGAGAGGGGAGAGAGAGAGAGAGAGAGAGAGAGAGAGTTGGGAGGGAGGGAGAAGAGAGAGAGAGAGAGAGAGAGAGAGAGAGAGAGAGAGAGAGAGTTGGGAGGGAGGGAGAGAGAAGACCAGGGCTGGTGAGAAGACTTTTGTACACTGCCCACACTTGGTAGCAGAGGTAATGGTGTAAGCTGTTGCTAGATCCCTGGGAGGAGCCCAGTGGAATCCCCTGTAAGCTAACAAGGACAGGATCCCATCATCAGAATTAGTCTCCAGGAACCAAAATCTCCCAGGAGACAGGTCCTCAGCCTGCTCCAGCAGACAGCAATCTGTCTACAATCTGGGTGAAGAGTTAATGATCACTCCCACACAGGGCTCCCAAATACTCAGGCTGCAGCGCTGGGTGCGTCTGAACCTCTCTCCAGGAACAGCTGGCCTTTACTAGGCAACCATAGCTTTCCGTATCAACCCTGTGAGAACCAATACCTGCAGTTCCTTCTGTGTCTCCCCGTGCCTTAGGAGGGATCCGCCCTCAGTGACTCTCAAGCACTTTTCACACCTCTCCTTTAAGTGGTTAGATTTGATGACGTCACTAGCTTGGGGTGGAGGACCCGATGATACTTTGCTGATGCTACTTTTGTTTGTTTTGTAAGAGTAGCGCTGCCTATGGGGGATGTACCAATGAATGGGATCTTGGTAGCTGACTGGAGAGTTCTCTAACATCAGTTTTCCCTAGTGTTTTCACTTCTCCAGGGGAGAATGTAGGCAGAGCTGTGGGCCTTGGGGCAGAGGCTCTAACAATACAGCAGTATGCAGATGTTTTGTCCAGGATTTTGGGGAAGGACATCCATGATACTAAGGTGAGTCTACACACACACACACACACACACACACGCACGCGCGCGCGCGCACGAACGCACGTGCCACATCATACATGTATATGTCAGTTCTCACCTTCTACCACACACATCTTATAGGAAACACTCATATTTCAGCTTCCTGGCAAGTGCCTTTACTTGTTGAGCCATCTTATGAACCCAAGTCAGGGTTCTTTAAGTAGCCCAGGCTGTCCTCAAGCTTGAAATAAATACCCTGCCTCAGACTCCAGTGTCCTGGCAGGCACCCTCGTGCCTGGCTCCAAAGATGAGTTCTCTGGCAACTCAGTGCGATCACAGGAGACTACCTTGGTTAACATCCCACTGATCTATTACGTCATTAGCTTTCTCAATGGTTTCTGGGGAGGAGGAATTCACATGGTAAAATAAATGAAGGTGCCACTCTGACACAACTCTACCTCCCTTATGGCTTTATTTCTCTGACTTAAGGTTAATTGGCTTGTTAAGTAAAACAAATCACTTTTTTTTTTTTTCGGTTTTTCGAGACACGGTTTCTCTGTATGGCCCCGGTTGTCCTGGAACTCACTCTGTAGACCAGGTTGGCCTCGAACTCAGAAATCCGCCTGCCTCTGCCTCCCAAGTGCTGGGATTAAAGGGATTAAATCATTTTTGTATGGAAGAAATTTAGAGTTCAAAGATCAAAGTACAACTTTTTCACATACACTGTGTTAGTAGAAGTCCGAACTCAGTGACGTTACATTCAGGCGACAGGCGACTTCTACATCGTTGCCAAGGCAACCGATATACACTCCCACAATTCACCTGGCTACCTCACCTGTATCTGGGAAAAGAGCTACGTCATCGTCCGTACAAATAGGTGGAACTCCCCCAACCTCTCTCTTCTCGTCTTTCCCCGCAATCTTCTCCCGCCTCTCCCCCCACCCTTCGCCCTGAATAAACTCCCTCCTCCCGTGGAACCAGCTGGTCTGCTGTGGTCTGTTCTAAGCTGTGTGCTGAAATCTTTCACGCCTCCCCAGCTCCCTTCATTGGCTTTTAACAGCTGATGTGGAGAAGCAGACGCAGGTGGGGCGGGGAATACAAGGTGTTTTAGTCTTTCAGCTTCAGCTTCCTGGATTGTAGGTTGGCGGGTGATATAGTGCCCGCTTCAGAGTGCCCTTGTGAAAATGAGACAATATATTTAAAGTCTACCTTAGTGCTTAGTAGGTATCTAGTGTTGGTATCTAGAGCCAGTTTGGCAAACTGGCTCCAAACTCAGAAATGTCACACATAGGTGACATCTGTTGCCACGACAACCCTGCATACCTTCTTAGAGCCCGCTCCTCACACTCACCTGCCTATATCACAGCCTAGATAAAAGGCAAACCTTCCCCCCACCTTCAACCCCCTTTCCCCTTGTTTTCCCCTCTCTCCTCTTTGTCCCCGGTCTTTCCTAATAAAACCTTTGCCATGTGGAACTGCTTTGGCCTGGTGTAGTCTATCCTGACGCGAGCCGCCATCCAACATAACACTGGTGCCGAAACCAGGGAACTCAGCGGGAGCCACCAGCAGCTGCAGCGGCCACCAGCAGCAGCCGGGAGCAGGCTGGGGGTTGGGGGGACTATGGCCGATTGCAGCCACGTGGACCTTTGCCAGCTGGCTGCTACGACTGAACCATGAGCAAGAGCCAGCCACCGCTGTTAAGCTACAGCCGCTGCTGGCGGAGCTCCAAGACCCTCACCCACACCGCAGCTTCAACCATCGCCCGGCGGAACTTGTGCCCTGGGCCTGCTGCTCGCTGTGCTGGGGTCTGAGGAGCTGTTGGACGGGCCGGGAACAGCAGGCATCCCAGCCCCTCAGCTGCACAAGCACTGCCTAGGCCATAAGGAACTGACCGAGGCCGTCCGACGGCTCCCAGCCCTACCGCAGCCCCGCTGCTGCAGGACAACTGCCACCTGCTGGTCGCTGCAGGATTCACAGCCTTCCACCACGTGAGCTGCTGCTGCCACCACCATGGGACATACGAACTTCTACCACGTGAGCTGTGCCTCCCTGGTCTACCCTGTGGGGCTAGCTTCTGCCACGTGGGTTACTCAGTTGTTCAGGCCCACATCAGCCATTCAGTTCCACATTTTCCTGCTACCAGATCACTAAAACCCTCACACAGACACCGACTTATTGGACGGTCAATAGGTGGGGAGGACCCTAATTTCCCAGATATGGCCTGGCCAGTCTTTCTTTTGGGATAAGGGGTTGGCATTTCACAGCCACGGTCCTTATGACTAGCCACCCAGCTGACATACAGGATAGGACATCGACCCTTGGGTGATCACACACCTCGAAAGCAGCTCTCGCATCCCTCCCCCTCTGGGCTCTTGCAGCTGTTTAAGAAATCCCTAGGCCTAGGGTAGAGAAGCTTTCTAGTAAGTCTGGGACTTACTGTGTATAGCCTCTAGCCTTAGTGATGACTTAGGCCTCTAGCCTGGCTGGAATTTTTGGTTATTGAGTTATTCTTGGGATGCCAGTACAAATAATCCAATAACTCCCCAATGGGTGATTCAATGTCTTCGACTGTATCTCCAGACACTCCACTGGGATGTGTCCTGGAAAATCTCAAATCTCTGAAGTTAACGCCTGCTTTGAAGTCATTAAAGCTAGTTCACCTCTGCAATAAGGTCTGGCTTCAGTACCCATTAGATAATGGCTCCCAGTGGCCACACAATGGCACACTAGACCCAATTATTGTAAGAGATCTTAGATTCTGTCTGTGTTCTGGTAAATGGAAAGAGGTCCCATATATTTAAACATTCGTCTACCTTCACTCTAATCCCTCTATGTGCTCCTCTTATTCCCCAACCCAACTTCTCTTCGCCATGAAACCTATACAACCTCCACTAGATGACACTACAACCCTGGATCCAGCTAAGGAACCACCTCCCTTCCGTCGCAGATTCCACACCGCCGAAAACCCAAACTGCTGCCTCAGTTTCTCCTTCTCACTGGAATTCCCCAGAGCCTACTAGTTCAATCTCTCCAGACCCCTCCCTTCCTCCTGTGGCAGCTGCAGGTCGATCTAATCGCCCTGCATTGTCCCTGACCTTTCCCCCTCCTATCAGATGCTCTAAGGCCACAGCCAAACCCCCAAGTCCTTCTCCAGAGACACCTGACCCAGCACCATCCTTCCTCTAAGGGAAGCTGCTGGGGTAGATGGCCTTGTCAGAGTACATGCTCTTTTCTCACTGAATGAACTTTCTCAAATAGAAAGCAGACTGGGTTCCTACACCTCTAACTCCTCTGCCTTTATTAAAGAGTTCCAGTACATTACTCAGTCTTATAGCTTGACTTTCCATGATGTTCATATGATTCTCACTAACAATTTACTTCCTGATGAACGCAGGTGAGTTTGGGAGCAGGCAAGAACGCATGCAGATCAGATTCATCAAACAGAGGGAACATATCCAATAGGATCTGAGGCAGGACCTGACCAGGATCCTCGATGGAATTATAATTCCGCAGGTGGTATTTTAGCCAGAGATAGATTTATAACATGTCTCTTGGCAGGCCTAAGGAAGGCACCTTAAAGCCAGTAAACTTTGAGAAACTCCAAGAGGTTGTCCAGGACGAACAGGAAAACCCATCTCCGTTTTTAGAACACCCCACAAAGGCTTTATTGCAGTACACTAATCTGGACCCTGAAAACTCAGAAAGCAAGCAACTTCTGATGACGTACTTTTTTTCCCAGAGCTACCCTGACATAAAAGCCAAACTTAGAAAGCTGGAGAGGGGACCCCTAACCCCACAGGCAGAAGTCTTAGTGCTGGCTTTCAATGTGTACCATGAGACAGTTGAGAAAATCTGCAAACAAAAATACCATATGCTGGCAAAGGCTGTGTGATCAGCCCCAGCCACTGCCCTGGACTCCTGGTCTTCTAAGGCTCAGAGACCACCAGGTTCCTGCTACAAATGTGGTCAATAAGGTCATTGTGCAAGAGCTTGCCCTAACTTCTGCAAACCAAGGGGGCCATGCTTTAGGTGCCATCAAGAGGGACATTGGGCTGTTGATAGCCTTAATGTCACTGAGAACAGAGGGACATCACTGCCAGATAACTCTCCAGCTGATCTCCTAGGCTTGGCTACAGTTGACTGAGGAAGCCAGAGCTCCCTTGACCCAACCACAGGCATCACTAGCAGGGAGCCCCAGGGAGCCATTGTGGTTTGGGTGCGGCCCATCTCCTTCCTCTTGGACACTGGGGCCACTTACTCAGTCCTGACAGAGTTTTGGGGGACCCACTTCACCTTCGTGTTTTCTTATTGTTGGGGTAGGAGGACAGCCTTACCTTCCTCATCAGACTCCACCACTCAATTGTATTTTTAGGGGTGTACCTCTTACTCATTCCTTTTTGGTAGTGCCAACACGTCCTGTCCCTTTATTGGGAAGGGATCTTTTAGCTAAGTTGGGAGCTTCTATTTCCTTTGCTCCCCACACTTGCCTAAACCCAAGCTCGCCAGCAGTTCCTCTGCTTCCTTTTCTAGCCAATCAACCTACTAACATTAACATTTGTTTCCCTTACCAGCTTCTCAGATGGACCCCCGAGTCTGGAATGTCCAGAACCTCTCTGTTGCTAAACATCATTCTCCTGTTGTCATCCAGTTACTGGACTCCACCAGTACATAACTCAACCTTCTCTCTCCCCAGAGCCTCAGGGGACTTAAGCCTATCATTTCTAACCTCTTGAGGAAAAAACTCCTTCACCCTACCTCTTCCTCCTTTAACACCCCTATACTAGCAGTTAAGAAACCTAATAGTACCTATGGCCCAGTTCAAGACCTCAGGTGCATTAATTCTGCAGTGGTTTCCCTCCATCCTGTGGTGGCTAACCCTTACACACTTCTTTCCACTATCCCCTCAGGGACTTCCCATTTCTCAGTCCTAGATCTCAAGGATGCATTTTTCTCTATCCCTTTAGATGCCAAGTCACAAAACATATTTGCCTTAACCTGGACAGATCCTGACACCCACTTTTCTATCCAACTTACCTGGACTGTTCTACCTCAGGGATTCCGGGACAGCCCACACTTATTTGGCCAGGCTCTGGCTTCTGACTTACAATTTCTGTCTCTCCCTAAATCTAAGATTATACTTTATGCACTTCTCTGTAGCCCTTTTCTAGAAATTAGCCAAGCTGACACTTCTGCTCTTCTAAATTTCCTTTCCAGTCGAAGCTACAGGGTCTCACCTTCTAAAGTCCAACTGTCTACTCCTCAGGTCACCTATTTGGGACTAACAATTACCCCAACCCACAAGGTTCTTACCTTAGAAAGAATCTGATTCAGTCTCTAACTGTTCCTCCTACAAAGGAAGAGATTTTATCATTCCTAAGAATGGCTAGCTTTTTGCGTTCCTGGGTTCCTTTCTTTTCCCTCCTTTCTCGTCCCTTATATGAAGCAGTGTTAGGCCCCACCCACAAACCTCTTCTCAAACCTGTCACTAAGCCCTTTCAAAGGTTCCAACAGGCTCTCCTTAAGGCCTCACCCTTACATCTCCTGGACCTGACTCGTCCTTTTTCCCTCTATGTAATTGAAAAGGGGGGATTTGCCCTTGGAGTCTTAGGTCACCAACTGGGACCCTCTTTTGCACTCATAGCATACTTGTCAAAAAAACAAGATCTAACTATCCAGGGATGGGCACCCTGTATTTGTACCTTAGCAGTCACTGAACTCCCTATTTGAAAGTTAAAAAAACTAACTTTTGGGTCTCCTATAACTGTCTTCTCATAGCCTGTCACAGCTCCTAACTTATAAAGGCTTACAGACTCTATCTCTTTCCAGGGTTCTTTCTCTTCAGGTAGCACTAATAGAAGACCCCACCCTCACCTTCCAATCATGCCCACCTCTTAATATTTCCAATCTTCTTCCTCACTAAATACTAACCACTCCCTATCTCACTCCTGCACTGAAACTTTAGAGGAACTATTACCTCATCCTTCACACATACAGGAGAGCACATTGCCTCAGGAAATCTATACCTGGTATACAAATGGTGGTTCCTTTCTACATGAAGGAGCCAGAAGAGCTGGCCATGCCATAGTGTCAGGTAGCGGAAACACAGGCCTTTCCTGCTCATACCACCAATCAACAGGCTGAACTAATAGCTCTTACCTGTGCCTTCCAACTGACACAGGGACAATCCTCAACATCTACACAAATTCCAAATATGCTTTCTATATCCTCCTGTTTCTTGCCACTATCTAGAAGGAGCGCTGTTTACTTACCACTAAAGGAGGATCAGTAACTAATGCAAACCAAGCCGGGCAGTAGTGGCACACACCTTTAATCCCAGCACTTGGGAGGCAGAGGCAAGTGGATTTCTGAGTTTGAGGCCAGCCTGGTCTCCAGAGTGAGTTCCAGGACATCCAGGGCTATACAGAGAAACCCTGTTTTGAAAAACAAAAATATCCCCCCAAAACAACAAGCAAATAAACAAACAAACAAAAAAACAAAACAAAACAACAACAACAAAAACCCTAATCCAAACCAAATTATGGCCATGCTAAAGGCCTCCCATCTCCCCACAGCTATTGGGACTGTCCATTGCAGACCCCAGTGGACAAATGACTCTATTGTCTCCAAGGGAAACAACTGAGCCGATGAGGCAGCTAGAGCTTTGGCCCTTAGGGGCCTAGACTTGCCTCACTCTCCTCAGGACATTCTTAAACAACAACCCACATTCCCACCTACACCCCCTGATACTTGTCAAACTGTCCTATCTTCACCAACTCTTTCATCCTAACAGCCAAATGTTGTCTTATTTTGTTAAGACCCACCTACAGCCTACTCCTGAGGACTTAAGTTTCCTAAAATCTATCACTGCTTCTTGCAAAATCTGTCAGATGTCAGACTCCAACTCTAGTTATCATAGCACCCCTCTTCCTACCCATCAGGCTAGAGGTTCCCTTCCTGGAACTGACCTGCAACTTGACTTTACCCACATGCCCACTGTCAAACATGCCAAGTATTTCCTGGTCTTAGTGGACATCTTTTTGGGGTGGGTGGAGGCATTTCCCACAACTAACAAAAGGGCTCAGACAGTCTCTGATCTCCTCTTCTGAGAGATCATCCCCCGATTTGGTGTCCCAGTCTCCCTCCAGTCAGACAATGGTCCTGAATTTACTTCCCAGATTTCTCAAATTCTATCTAAGGCCCTAGACATCCCCTGGCATTTTCATATTCCTTACCACCTCAATCTTCAGGTAAGGTAGAAAGAAAGAACCAATCGCTCTTTAAAAACCACTCTTGCTGTTACAGGAACTTCACCTTTACTGGGTAAAACTCCTACCTCTGGCTCTTCTCAGGCTACGAGCTCTCCCCAAGCAGCCTCTCCTCATCTCACCCTTTGAACTCATGTATGGACATTCAGTCCTAACTCCTGGTCTTTCACCTAAATGTTCTCCCCTCCCAGACCATCTACTCACCCCATTACTTTGCCACCTCTGTTCTCTCCTATGGAACTTTGCTGACCACCATCTACCTCGACCACACACTGTCCCCTGTCCACTGCCTGTCAACATTGGAGACCAAGTCCTTCTCTCCCCTCCAGACCATCAGCCCTCACCCCTTTCTCCCAAATGGCAGGGCCCTTTCAGGGTAATTCTTGTGATTCCCTACAGCTGCTAAACTCGAGGGACTCTCTCATTGGTCCACCTGTCTCATCTCAAACCTTTCATTCCTCCACCTAAAACTGACTCTTCTTCATTCACATCGACCCTAACAGGAGGGTGCTCTGTTAAGCTCCAGAAGATGTTGAGATCACCCACCTTGTCCCCAATCCCAGAAAATGAGACTCCACTCCAGCAGCTGTGCTCGACCTCACTGGATTAGATATGGGTTTCTCATCTTCCCCTTCTGTTTATTTCCATCCAGGGTAGCCCTTACATCTAGAAATTCAAGGTTCAAGAAACCCCCACGGATAACAAACAGTCTTTCCAAATAGGGTCAGGAAACTGCTCCATAGCTGGATGTCAGGAACTGATCCAAATTGCTGTCATCCCTGTATCTGTTATCCCATCTAAATATTATGATCTCTTTACTTGCTTTCCCTTTGACCAGACAAAAGATTATCGCAGAAAATGGCCAGACGAATATGGGGGCTGCCCATATTGGTCTTGTCAGATACATATGCTAGGATCACGGACCAATCACTTCTTCTTTCAACACTGCAAGGCTTTCTCTCTCTCTCTCTTTTTTTTTTTTTTTGGTTTTTTCAAGACAGGGTTTCTCTGTGTAGCCCTAGCTGTCCTGGAACTCACTCTGTAGACCAGGCTGGCCTTGAACTCAGAAATCCACCTGTTTCTGCCTCCCAAGTGCTGGGATTAAAGGCGTGCGCCACCACTGCCCGGCTGCAAGACTCTTTCAACTCTTCTTTCAACACCATACAAGACCCATGGAATCCCAGGTGGGAGGCAGGAGTTGTTGGTAAGCTCTACTGCAAAAATTAACCTAGGTCCCCAGTAAGTAATATCGCATCCAGAGGAAATATGTCTCAATTGCCAAACCTCTAGATATTAGGAAAGTAGGAGAAGTAATCAAACACTCGTCCGAGGTCCTTACCTTTTTGATATCACCCCTCATAAATGGCATAACTTGTCATTTCGTCTTTTGCTTCAGACCTTGATCTCAGCATACCGACTCCTCAATGTCACTAGACCTGGTTGCTTTAAAAATTTCAGGCTATGTGTAACCCCTGGAACTAACTTACAAGTGCCACTTATAGCCTCTCCTGTGATATTCCCAAGACAAGCCCATATTTGCCCTCAGGTAGCAAAATGCTTAGGCACTATGTTGATTTTGGCCACAAGGTGGTGCTCTAGCCCTCCCAGTTTGGTACCCTCTGGTCTCCAACCTGCCCAACTTCTCTCTGCTCAGAGGGAGTCTGTGGGACAAACTGGTTCAGGCTAGGCAAAGTCCACCACACCCTCATTAGTTGTTCAGGGCTGGCAGAACTGTTTGTCTAACCGTCGAGAAAGCACAGCTTTTTCAAAAAGTGAGTTTTGAGAGAACAGATTTCAGAAATCTTTAAAAAACCTTCAGTAAGAGATCTCCATTTGTAAGATTTACTAGTTGTCATAGTTACAAGATGACGGTGTGACTTAGAGACAGCTTTTAAGTCACTCCCCATGCTTCCTACATAAATTATTCTGTTTCCAAATTCAAAGTTTTGCAGGGCGGTGGTGGTGCACACCTTTTTTTTTTTTTTTTTTTTTTTGGTGGTGCACACCTTTAATCCCAGCACTTGGGAGGCAGAGGCAGGCAGATTTCTGAGTTCGAGGCCAGCCTGGTCTACAGAGTGAGTTCCAGGACAGCCAGGGCTACACAGAGAAACCCTGTCTCGAAAAACCCAAAAAAAAAAAAAACCCACAAAACAAAACAAAAAATAAAACAAAACAAAAACCAACCAAATTCGAAGTTTTAAATATTTTTTCTAATTGTAAAATACAGTTTTTAAAATTTGCGTGTCTACGTGTGGCATGTGTTTGTATGTGCACATACATGCAGGGGCTCTAGTTTTCTGCAAGAGCAGCACACATTCTTAATCTCCAGCTCTTGTCTTTTCAAACGCTTATAACATTAACGGAGGCCATAATTAAAAAGAAAATGAAAGCCACCCAATTTAATCTCTGAGATAACAAAACCTGCCAGTTTCTTCCAATTCTTTTCTAGTATATGCAATACATATTATTTTTGTATATATATAAAATTTATATATTAAAGCAACATGCAATGGTCATTTTGTTTTATGCTGTGAATACTCCCATTTTGCTAAGTTCTTCAAATATATTAATAATACTTTATAATTCTTTTTTTTTTTTTTTTTTTTTTTTTTTTTTTTGTTTTGTTTTGTTTTCCGAGACAGGGTTTCTCTGTGTAGCCCTGGCTGTCCTGGAACTCACTCTGTAGACCAGGCTGGCCTCGAACTCAGAAATCCACCTGCCTCTGCCTCCCAAGTGCTGGGATTAAAGGCGTGTGCCACCACAGCCCAGCTATAATTCTTTTTTTAAAGATTTATTTATTTATTTTATGTATATGAGTACACTGTTGCTGTCTTCAGACACACCGGAAGGGGGCACTGGATTCCATTACAGATGGTTGTGAGCCACCATGTGGTTGCTGGGAATTGAACTCAGGACCTCTGGAAGAGCAGTCAGTGCTTTTAACCACTGAGCTATCTCTCCAGCCAATATTTTATAATTCTGTTGATGGGCATGTATGTTGTTCTTGAACTTTCTTTTCTTTTCCCTTTTGTTTTTCCTATGAGACAAGCTGGCCTAGCATTTGCTGTGTAACACAGACTACCTCAGACTCACAGCAGTTCTTCAAGAGCTGGAATGGAGGTTTTAGTATTAAAAATGGCTTGTGATGGCCTGGGAGTGGTGGCGCATTTCTTTAATCCCAGCAGGGGTAGGTGGATCTCTGAGTTTGAGGCTAGCCTGACCTATAGAGTGAGTTACAGGACAGCCAGAGCTTTGCAGAGAGAGCCTGTGTTGGGGGAAAAGGCATGTAACAATCATGGTTTTATTGATTTTCTTTGAATTCGGAGGAAGTTTATTGCCAGGTACACTCAAGGGACAAGTGAGGCTTGTCAAACCACACAATCCTGGTTTTCGTGCACTCTTCTTTTTCACACATTTTTCTAAGAACAAGTGGAGGCCCAGTGAGGTGGCTTTGCAGAGGAGACAACTGACACCAGCCCTGATGACTGGAGCTTGAGTCCCTGTACTTATGGAGTGGCAGGAGAGAGCCAACTCCAGCAGGTTATTCTCTAACCACACACTGATGGTGTGTTTGTGTGTGTGTGTGCAGACATACAAATAAATAGATGCAATTTTTTTAATTGAAAAAAGCAAGTAAGCCGGGCGGTGGTGGTGCACGCCTTTAATCCCAGCACTTGGGAGGCAGAGGCAGGCAGATTTCTGAGTTTGAGGCCAGCCTGGTCTACAGAGTGAGTTCCAGGACAGCCAGGGCTACACAGAGAAACCCTGTCTCGAAAAAACCAAAAAAAAAAAAAAAAAAAGAAAAAAAAGAAAAAAGCAAGTAGAACTGTAAGGTCACAGCTCGTCTCTGCAGGGAGGGCAGATTATATTGAGTCAGATCTTAGAGAGGATACCTGGTTCTTCAGTAGAGGCAGCTATGCATCTAGTTAGTGTCAGGCAGGAGTCAAAGACAGAAGATGTGTTAGTAAGCATGGGATGGATGTGCACCACTGTTTGGGCTTGCTTCATCCTGGCAGAGGCTAGATGGATACAAGAGAGAAAATAAAACAAACCATAACTCTAACCACAAAGGAAGCGGATGGGATATCCCGTAAGTAACAAGCCAGTGTGATGGGGTTGTGTGGAACCAGTTATGTGGAACAAGGAAGGTAGACTATCCCAGAGGCCTGCTGGAGGATCTCGGGAGAAGGGAGATGAAGCACTCTGAAGATGCTTACATCTACCTTATCCAGGTGCCCAGACCTTAGACGGTTGGGCCTTGAGTGTCTGCCAGCTGCCACATGGGTGTAACATCACCAATAGGGCTGTGGCTGGTACCTGTGACCAAATGCATCAACAGCTCCACAAAGAAGTACTTCTTATTTCCATGGAATGCCATACTTAAAGACTGTATATAGTTTCACCCAGTTAGTTCATCAGATTCCTGACAAACTGTGTGATGATTACCTGAAGAGTTTCTTAGATTTTGAAGTTAAAGAATATGGACCAGCATCATTATTAAAATGGATATTTAAAATTATTTTAAGTGCAAACTTTAACATTTATTGATTTTTTTTCTTTTTTTTTTTAAATTTTTATTTATTTATTATATGTAAGTACACTGTAGCTGTCTTCAGACACCCCACAAGAGGGCATCACATATCATTACAGATGGTTGTTAGCCACCATGTGGTTGCTGGGATTTGAACTCATGACCTCTGGAAGAACAGTCAGTGCTCTTAACCACTGAGCCATCTCACCAGCCCCTTTTTTCTTATTCTTAAAAGAAGAAAAGCTTACTAGCTTACGAGCAGCTGGGACTCCCTGGAGTGAGGAGTTGGCCAATATGTTTTATGTTTTTCAAATGAAGCCCAACCGTGACATCAAGCTTACCTGTTGAAATTAATAATAAATCCTGTCAGCGGTTTTGCTACCCATTCCAAGGTTTATATTCCTGAATAAAAGGCACAGAGAGAGAGAGAGAGAGAGAGAGAGAGAGAGAGAGAGAGAGAGAGAACGCCTTTATATTTTATGCCTTAACCAGCACAATAGCTGGGACACTGCCCATCATCCATGCTGTTAACGTCTACCTCCCGCTGATAATCCCGAGTTATTACTAATCCTATGATCCATCTTGGCTGCTCTAGACCCAGTTGAGCAGCTCTCTGAGACTCACCATCCCGGCTCCTTCATATGGCAGCTATGCCTCTCTGTCCTGCACTCTTCTCAGGCATGGCGTCTTCCCAGTGTGGCAGATCTTCTCTCTCCTCCCAGTCCCAAACCCAGGAATCCTAAAATCCTGCCTCTGTCTGTTGGCTATTGGCTGTTGGCATCTTTATTTACCAATCATAACCAACTGGGGGCAGGTTCACAGAAGCTCCGTGAAGACACACTCGTACAAATAGTTTTTGGGGGAATATAATTAGCATTTGTAATATAAGCAGCTATACTTACCCACCCTCTAAACCCCAAAATCAGAAGCTTCAGCCAGTTTATCTCAGATAACCAGGGAACCTTTAAAGGCATGTGAAGAGCCTCAGGTGAGGCTACAAGGTGTCCTATTTCTCAGATCATACTGTCCTTGCAACACAACAATTCCCTTTACAGAACAGCTAGATTGGGGGACAATTATGGGACCATCTGAGAGTTCTCTACCCCTCCCCTCCAGGGGGAGACACTGGTGATTTGACACAGAAATCCGATTCTCTTAAAACTCCCCAGCTAGTGGATTAATGGTAGCAGAGCTGTTTGGTGAATTGAGAAGTCCCAGAGTACATTGCCTTCTCCAGTTCTTTCTCTCCAACATCCAAGTGTTGTGGATTGCTGTTTGTATTTTGATTCGAATTCTGTTCCCTCAAGAGGGGTGCCCTGATGAGGAGTAGATTGTACTCAAGTGATTTCAGGTGAAATCTTAACTGGCCAAATAAAGGCTAGATCCTGTGATTGGGCAGTGGAATGGAAGGGTGGGGCTGGAAGTTTTAGAGAGAGACAGAGGAGGAGGAAAGGGAAGACAAGACAGAGGACAGACAGAGAAGAAGATGGGGGAAGAGGAGGTGGAAGATGAGCAGACTCACATGGCCTGGAGGAGCCGCAAGTAGCTAGGGACGTCATGGATGGGTGATCAAGTAGTGTAGTGGCAGAGCTGCCCAATCTAGGCGTATAGCTTGTAGATATATTAACTGAGTTGTGTGTTCTTTCCACAGACATTTGGGATTGGAGATTTATAGATATACACCTGGCTGGAATAAATGTAAGTCTCTAGTATTTTCCTTTCATGGGGCCAGAGAGAGCTGAGTGAGTCCAGAGTTGTTGGCGTTCTGTAGACCAGCCACAAGAACCAGGGCCAGGTGGCCACTTGGAGTTAGCCATGGGAGATGGGAGAGACCACAGATGCCAGCACCTAGCTGGAACAAGTGTGGGTTTGCCTAAAATTACACAGCTGGTGTGGGGAACTTGAAGCATCTCCCTTAATATAAATGGGAGTCCCTTAGCTTTCTTCTAAATGAGGTATTTCCTTCGTAAGTTTCCTTAGCAGCTCTGTTATCTCAAACTCTCAAAAAAAAGTACATCTTGAAACTCTCAGCAAATTAAAAACGACCTAAGTGACCATCAAAAGATGAGTAGAGAAACTAAATTTTTGTCGTTTGTACTGTTTTGGGTTATTTATTGGGTTGTATTGGCTACCACCCCTCCAACCCTTATTCCACCCAGATCCCTTCCAACTCCCCACCACTATGTAGGAGAGAAAGGAGATTAGAAGGGAAAGAGGGTATAGGCTGCTTTAGATTACTTCCTGCTGATTAGAGGTGTTGGGTTCCTCAGGGCGTGTCCAATCTCTGTTGTCAGGATATCTCCAACCAGCAATCCATCAATAGCAAAAGCAGCAGCAGAGGGAGCAGCAACCGCTACAGATCCTCTTAGGGCTCTTGCATGTATACCCTCTCAAGAGTCCCCAAACTTCCAACCAAATTGCCTGCAGCTGGCAAAACCCACACCTATCGTAGAGCACGAGACAATCATAGTTAGCGGCTGTGGACAATCTGAAGCGGCCCCATGTCCCACACCTGGGATTAAAACAAAAACATAGTCACATAACATAACTGGGTTTTTTAAGAAACGAAAATTCTCACTACACAAAGTGTTTTACATACCATGAAATATTATTTAGCCCTAGAAACGAATGAAGTACTGATATATACTCCAACATGCTGAGCTTGGAAAACGTTGGACTAATTGAAATACTCCAGACACAACAAGATAAATATTGCATGATTCCAATTACGAGAAGTATCTGGATGGGCAACTTTACTCAGGTGGAAGAGGTAGACACAAGATAGGGCAGGGAGGAAACGAGTCATTGCTTAACAGTTATAGAGTTTCTACTAAATTGATAAAAAGTTTGAACAACAGGGGCCGCAGGTACATAGTACTGTGAATGTAGTAATTGCCAATGAAGTGTACAGTTGAGATGGCAATTTTTGAGTTGTATATATTTATGCCATAATAAAAATTTCCAAACGATCACAACATGAAGAGATGGTTGAAGATACTGGGCAGAGTTTTACCCTAGTGATGAGAACAGGAAGTAGAAACTAGCCAGGGAATCTTAGTCGGGGACCCTGAAAACCAGTGACTCTAATTATTCTTTAAATTAATTAATATTTAGTGTGGGCATGGGTGTACGTGCCACAGAGCATGTGGAGGTCAGAGGGCAACTCTGTGGAGCTGGATCTTTCTGTGGGTCGAGGGATCAAACTCAGATGGGCAGAGCTGTGAATCACCTTGGCCTGCTCAGCCATTTCTCAGTCCCTAATTCTTACGTTTGACTAGAAGTCTGATGTGTCCTTGGTTTTGTTTTAGTCAGAGGCCAAGAATGCCAGGAGGAAGCTCTGGCTCTTCATCTGCTTTGGCTGTTTCTTTCCTGCCTTTGATACAGCCTAACTGAACACTGAGAAACTGTAAGTGAAGATTTGACCAAGACTGAGAGGCACCTGGACACCTGACAGGAAGGTCAGCCGGAAGGACCAGCCATATCTCAATGCTTACCCAGTTCTGTCCTGTAGAAAGTCCTAGACTAGCAATTCAGTGGGCATCTCACTCCTGCACAGGAGCTTTCTCTCTCTCTCTCTCTCTCTCTCTCTCTCTCTCTCTCTCTCTCTCT
>NW_021604780.1:676421-683653 GCF_004785775.1 Grammomys surdaster | reverse complement strand
TCTCTCTCTCTCTCTCTCTCTCTCTCTCTCTCTCTCTCTCTCTCTCTTCTCATAAGCCCCTACCTAGAATCCTAGAACAAAACTCTCTGTATTCATCTTTCTATTTTCTGTAATGTTTATCCTTCAGGTTTGAGGGACAGGACATGGAAGGCCTGGCTTGGTGTGGCTTTGGTGGCCACTGATTTTGTTGGGCACTTTAGCTCTGAGCTGTGCACACCTGAGACAGAAAAGCTTTTGTGGTACCCATGAACAGTCTCTTCCTCTTGTTTCTCCAGTGGCTGTATGAATGTAGAGCATTTAGAAGTTTTGCAATGCTGGGCGGTGGTGGCGGACGCCTTTAATCCCAGCACTTGGGAGGCAGAGACAGGCGGATTTCTGAGTTCGAGAGTTCGAGGCTAGCCTGGTCTACAGAGTGAGTTCCAGGACAGCCAGGGCTACACAGAGAAACCCTGTCTCGAAAAACCAAAAAAAGTTTTGCAACCTTTAGTGTTTTGTTTAAAATAAACACCCTTGTATGCACAAAGCATACTTGGACTAATAAATTCAAACAAATGGCTCTCGAGAATATATTCCTTGGGGTAGGCACAGGTACTAAAGGACACAAGTTTTTGTTCTGCTCGGTTTGGTTGGTTTTTCAAGACAGGGTTCCTCTGTGTAGTGTTGGCTGGCCTGGAATTCACTGTGTAGACCAGGCTGGCCTGGAACTCACAGGGATCTGCTCGCCTCTGCCTGAGTGCTAGGATTAGAGGCATGTGCCACCACTGGCCAGCTAAGGGCACAAGTTTTTAAAACAACTTGAAGACCATAGTTTGGCCCTACAAAAGACCTACATTATGCACTGGCCTTTTAGCCTTCAAAACTGAGCTAAATCAAACTTATTTTTTTATGAAGTTAAAAGCATCTTTATATAAAACTTTCTGAAGAATGTTGTATTCAGTGGACAAGCATACACATTGGTCTTGAAATTCAGCCAAGCATAGGGGCACACCCCTGCAATCCTAGCACTCAGAGGTTGAAGTGGGTAGACTGTCTAGAGTGGAAGACCAATCTGAACTATATACTAGGTTCTAGTTGAGACTGGGCTATGGCCTGAGGCCCTGCCTCAAAAGGCCAAGAACCATACCAACTCATTAAGAGCCTCTGCAGTTGAGTTTTGTCTCAAAATTGTTTGCTTTGATTCATTCATTAGCCCATCCATCATATCTTCTCTATCAGCTGCCCTGCATTTAATTTCTGCAATTCGTGTTTCGGTATTGGTGGTGAGGTACATTTGTGGACTTCTTTCTCCTTCTGTGCATTTTCTTACTTAAATGGCCCATTGGCCCGTGATCTGGTGCTTTCTCAGGTTTATGACAAGCCAAGCTGGTGAAGCCATCTAATCATTTGCTCCATGTGAAACCTGGAGCATCTCCTAAGGCCGAGGACAGGGAGAGACGAGGACTGACGAGCTCATAGCTCTGTGCATCTCACGTGGGCTAGTGTTTCTCGTCCCATACCTAATTGTCTTACTTGCTGTTCTGGCTCTGAGTGACTTGCATTTGTTCTTGTGAGACAGGATCTCGAGTAGCCTAGACTGAGCTGGAACTTCCTGTGCCTCCACCTCCCAAGTGCTGGGACAGCAGGTGTTGTGGGACAAAACATTTTCTAGGGAGATGCAACACCCACATCTACCCGTCACAGATAGGAAGCCCAATGGAACCCTAAGACAGTGACGTACCCTGTAATCCCTACACTCAGGAGATTGAAGCAGGAAGATCAGAAGGTCAAGGTAGTTATTGGCTACACTGAAAGTTTGAGGGGGCCTAGGATACACAAGACTCTGTCACCAAAGGTCACAAAAAATAAAGAGAAATAAAGGTTTGGATGGTGGGGATGGTAAAAATGAGCAACTCGAACTTTAAGGGCAAAGGGTGGTCTACTTCTGCAGAGGCAGGGAACCCCAGCTTCTCTAAGGCACGTGACACACCCTTCAGGGAGCGACCGAGCAAGGACAGGGGCCATAGTGCTGCGTCGGAGATCATGGCCTGGGGTCTGACTCTAGCAGGCCTTCATGGTAGTGAACAAGCTATCATGAAGACAGACAGATTTCAGTTCTTGGGAGATCACACTGAGGCTTGTTAGCTTCCTTGGTGCCTCTTTAAGGACTCCACACAGGAACTGGGCCTAGATGCATTGCCCAAAAGGGAAAAAGAAACCAAAACTAAGCTAAGAATAGGCGATTCACTCCTCATCTGGGTGGGCCAGGCAGGAAGACGGCTGCTGCCCCTTAACTAACTGTCATGGTCAGCAGGTTGTAGAGTGGCTTCTTCCTGTCTGGGACAAGTCAAGGGCAGCCATTGGCCAATTCCCACTGCAGTCGAAAAGCAAGATTACTTTTAGAACATTCAACCTAGCTTGATAGAGGGGGTGAGACACCCACTTTAGGGTTCTCCATCTCACAGCAGAGAGGGAAGAGAACTTCACACACTCATCTAAGACATTTGAAAATGGCCAGGCGTGGCGGTTCCCTTAATCTCAGCACTCAGGTTTACTCTCTGGGAGTTCCAGGCTAGCCTGGTCTATGTAGTGAGTTCAAGGCCACAGAGCTACAGATCGAGACACTGTCACCAGAAAAAAAAAAAAGAAAGAAATACAAAAAGAAAGAAAAGCGGGAGCTGGAGAGATGGCTCAGTGGTTAAGAGCACTGACTGCACTTCCAGAGGTCCTGAGTTCAAATCCTAGCAACCACATGGTGGCTCACAATCATCTGTAATGAGATCTGATGCCCTCTTCTGGTGTGTCTGAAGACAGCTACAGTGTATTCATATATAATAAATAAATAAATCTTTAAAAAAAAAAAAAGAAAGAAAGGCTCCATTTGAAGATTTAGTCTCAGGGGCCAAGGAATTCCACCCTCTTCCTCCTCCTCTTCCTTTTCCTCCTCTTCTTCCTTCTCTTCCTCCTCTCCCTTCTCCCCTTCCTCTTCCTTCTCCCTTCCACTCTCCAGGCCAGAGACAAAGTCTTCCTTTGGGGTGTTGTAAGGTATTCACCAGAGAAGACTGATCAGACATGAGTGTAAGCCAATAGAAAGTCTTTATTAGTTGACCAGTGACTACACTGGGTGTTCAGAATCCCAGGGTAGCACCAAGCCTTTCTCAGGGTGAGCTTTTAAGCACAAAAACCATATTCTGGCTGTCTTCAATTGCTAACTTGTTAGAAATTGGTTCTAACAGATGTAGAACCACAGGAGCCAAAAGGCAAGGTTAGTACATCTAGAGATTTATGGCCTTAACAGTACTTCTATCATGGAACAAGTTGTGCTAAGGTCTGGGAACCTGTTACAGGAGATGCACAGACTTGGGGACCCCAGAGACTACATTATGGAAATGGTGCCACACTACACAATAAACATGAGCAGATATCCTGTCATGTTTGGTCACAGATGGGGGCAGGGACAGAAGAAAGGAGGTTTTGTTCCATACCCGTGGTTGTTCTAGAACTTGCCTGACCTTGAGTTTGAGGCAAACCTCATGTCTATTTCCCTACTGCTGGGATTATATGTGTGAGTCACTAATCTCTGCTAAGAAAGAATATTACTAAAGACTCTAGAATCTTTCCCAGAATCCCCAGTAGTGAAGTCAGATAATCCTAGATTTAATTGCCAATTTAGGTGAACTTGGTCAAGTGCTCTGACCCCTGAGCTTTCATTCTGTCTCCTCACAAGGACGATAGGGAGGACCACAGTGAGGATGAAGAACTTGTATGTGGTACTTGTAGAAGGAAGCAATGGAGAAACAGGACCAATCTTCCCCAGGCTCCTTCATAAACCACCCTGAGTTCTGATGTTCCCTGACCCTGTGACCCCTACCTGTCTACCAGTCTTGACCTCCTCATTGTCTTAACCTCCTGTGTCTGGTCCTCCCCACCTTCCAGGTGCTTGCCACTAGGTGGCAGGGCAGGTCCAGCTGAGACAAAGTTTCGAGAACCTCTGTCCAGGTAGAGGTTTTTTGTTTTTTGTTTTTTTTTTTTTTCAGGGCTTTTTTAGGGGACAGAGTCAAAGGTATGTGGGGCATGAGTCCTTCGGATCTCTTGCTTCTATGCTCTCAATCACCTCTATGATCAGTTTACAGACAAGGGCCTGGAACCTTCTCTGGGTCTGACACTAAACTAGATGCTCTGTCTGTCTGTCTGTGGTGGGAGTGGAACTTGGGGAAGTAGAGAAAGAACAGCTTATTGCAAGGCTCCAATCTAGCACAGCCCACACAGGACTTCTCAGGAGGACAAGGAGGGTAGACAGCATCCTTGGGGATGGAGGCCACGGTGTCTTATATGGGAGCCAGCGTAGGAGCATAGGTCTGTAGTTTTAGCTAGAGAGGAGGCTAGGTAGGAGGGTTGCTTCAGCCCAGGAGAGCAAGGACAGACTGGAAACATAGTGAGAACCATTCTAAAAATAAAAAGAACAAAAATGAACAAACAAAAAGACAAAGCCAGTCTTGTTAGCATTCCTATGTCAGTGTTCAGAAGACTGAGGCCAAAGGTTGAAGAGGTGGCTAGCCTAGCATGACCCTACTTGAAAAAAACAAACCAAGCACAAAAACCTAAACAAATCAAACAATTCTTTTGTGTGTAAAGAAACACAAAGCAGAGACATGGTACAATTCCAGGTCCAGGCAAAGCCATGGGGTTCCATGTTGGACCGACCAGTGGACAAGGCTAGGTCCAAATGTAGCAGCCCTGCACAGGAACCTGGGGACTCCCTCAGTAGGTACTGAAATTAATGTACCATCTTCTGAAGAGCCACACTGCCAAACGAAGGATGCAGGACCGAAGGGAGGGGGTGGGGATGATGCCCCAGGTGCCTGGATGTGAATAGCACACTGACACTGGCAACTCCTAAGATGGTGGTTTCCTGATATTAGAGCTTGCCTCCTTGAGCCAGCTGATTTTGGGACTTTTGACCTGACACTGTGGATATCACGTGGGAAATGTCCTGATCGCGGGCAGGAGTCAGGGCAGGATGGCAGATCTTGGGCTGCATGGGCGGGGCAGCTGCAGCTCCTGTCTGTGTTATTACAAGGGACAAGTGCTTGGCCCTGGTGGGACGGAGCCACCTGACAGCTACACATCTGTTGTCAGCAGTTATGTCAGCCTCTTGTTTTTCTTCATTAATGTGTGTGGCAAAGACTCGGGAGACGGTGCCTGCTCTTCCTGGCACGCAGCTGGGCCTCGTTTCTTAGTACATTCTGCAGTGAACTGCAGCTGTGTAGCTGACTTACAGATGCTCCAGTTAGGATCAGAAGTGATGCAGGAGCTGGGCAATGCCTTTAATCCCAGCACTCGGTAGGCAGCAGAGGCAGGTGGGTCTGAGTTGGAGGCCGGCCTGGTCTACAGAGCAAGTTCCAGGACAGCCAGGGCTACACAGAGAAACCCTGTCTTGAAAAAAAAAAAAACAAAACAACAACAACAACAAAAAGTGCAGAAGTAATCCAGGGTCCTTCTAGGCTTGTGCATAGCTCTTAGTCCTGTTGTAATGCTACTTAATTTTCGCCCTGCACTGGTGCTCACAGAAAACTGTTTAGGGAATGGTGGCCCCAGCTCCTGAAATTCCATCTTGAAGGACAGCCCAAAATAAAGAGATAAATAATAAACAAAAGCATCTCTTTAAGGGGCAAACTCGATGGCCCATCAGTTAGGAACAAGCGCTATTCTCCCTGAGGAGCCCAGTTGATTCCAGTACTTGCACTGGGCACCGTACAGCCCCCCTGTGGCGCCAGAGCCCACGACATCTGATGCTTCGGACCTCCTCAGTAGGCACTTGCACACAATTGAAAATAGTGAACATTAAAATAAAAAAACCCCCACAGATTAGAAATATATATTTTGAACTTTATTTGAACCAGAAATGAATTTCCATAGAACTAAAGGCAATTGCATTGCTCTTTATTTATTATGATGGCTCTCGTTGCTAAAGGATCAGTTCATGCCTGTTTACAAAGAGGAAAAAGAGATCAGAAAGGTCAAGTAATTTGCTTAAGATCACACAGCTAAAAGTAACTATCTTGAGTGAACCTGATTGTCTAACACGCTAGCCCAAGTCCTGTCCACAGCAATATACTGTTTCCAGTGTGAAGGATAAGTTCCTCAGTGGCTAGGCTGTGATCTCTCTTCCTATTTAAATCACCCCTCTGTAAATTGGGGGTCTCAGTTGCAAACCTGACAGGGGAAAGACTCCAAGGCTCCCATTCTATAGCAAACTGCATAGGAGGAAATCTGAGAGCCACTTAGGGCTGGCTGCAGAGCCGGCCCAAGCTGCAGGGCCTGGGTCCTCGCTCGGGAGCCTGGAAGTTCTGAAGAATTTTTGATTTCTAATGACACTCCTGCTGGTCCTCCGCTGCTATCATCTGTGCCCTTCCAATCTGGGTTCAGAGGTGACCTCTATGAGCTGCCCATAGAGGCCCCAGCTACCTCTTCGTTCAACAACAATGGCTTCAATAACAAAAGAAAATCAGATGCAGGTGAAAAGTTTATTTTTAACATTTCTGAGGCCGAATGGGATTTCACATAAAAATCAAAGCTTTTCTCCTGTCTCTCTCCAAAAGTGGCTCTTTTGGCTAGTCAGGACTCCAGTGTGCGTGGATCCTAGCCAGGGGCTGAGGGGGATAGGGTAGACAGTGTAGCCTTTTCTGGGCCTTTTTTTTTTTGGGGGGGGCAGAGTTGGGAATGTAGCTCGGGTGTTAGAGCGCATGATTGCCCATGTCTATAGTTCAAGCTCATCCTCGGCTAGATGATGATTTCGAGGCCAGCTTCAGCTGTGTGGGGTGGGATGGGGATGGGGGTGGGGGAGATTACTTTTGCTTGACGTTAGAGTTCAGCTTCTCCTCCCTGGGTTCGATCAGCTCAGGAAGCCAGGCTTCTCAGGCCGTCCCATATATGAATGTCTCTTTACTCTTCACTCGGATGCACTGACACTTGAACAGATGTGTAGTCAAGGGCTCGTGGCTTTAGTTACAGTTGGGGAGGATGAGGCAGGAGGCAGGGGGGCTGCAAGTTTAAGTATAGTCTGCTTAGAAACAACAACAACACCCACCCACCCAAACAAACAAAACACAAGGAAAAAGACAGTTCTTTGAAACCCTTAACCTAATTTGGGGCAAACTCTGAATTTACACCTTTTTTGGTCCTTGTAAAAGCTCACAGGTGGGCCTGGTGTGTGTGTGTGTGTGTGTGTGTGTGTGTGTGTGTGTGTGTGTGTG